>NC_053491.1:145718362-146022957 GCF_905171775.1 Rana temporaria | reverse complement strand
TTATTATTATTATTACTAATGTTCTGCTTAAGGTCCCATAGAGAGGTGAGGGATTAGAACCACTGTCAAGTCTGTTTGATCTGTTGTTGCCATGGTGGTGTACATGTAATCAGCTATGACACCAATTATTTGATGACTTGACAGTTCAGTTGAGAGCTGACATAAGCACACTAGCAACTGTACCAGTTATATTTCATGGCACACCTTGAATGTAGTTTAATTTGGCGAGTTGAGTTCTGCTTGAAGCTGTGAAAAACTGTTCACAGGAAAAATGATTAAAGTGGAACTATAACAATCAATTTATCTGTTTCCCAAAAAAGTTACATTCAGTGCATGCCAGGAATGATAACAGTCTCTCAGTCACTGTTGCTGTCAACCAAACTATTAAGCCATCAAATGGCTGTCATAAATGATCTCATGTGCAGCACCATGGCAACTACAGATCAAACAGAGGCTGAAATGGCATCTTCATTGGCTGTAAATGATAGGAGGGTTTAGTTCCGCTTTAATGAGAAATTGACAATCATTTTAGCCAATGCCAAATTCCTTTTCATATGTTAGTTCATAATATCCTATTTTTAGCCTTTACAGTTTAACAATTCCTTAATGACCATTTGATCACTTTGTTCCACCCCAATCGATTACAATTTTCCAGTACCTGCTTTATCTTCTCGCTCTCCTTTTAGTACCCTTTCTCAGTTTATCCTTATATTTTTCTTCTCTATTTTTGCTTTTATATTTTATATTTATATTTACTATATTATTGTTTATGAATTATGGGGATCAATTTCATCCAGTGTTGCACTTGCCAACCTACCAAATCGAAATTTACAGACATGACACTCAAAATGTACTGGCACAGCAAAGTTTTTCCTGGCATTTCCAAAAGTTACAAAATTACAGTTTTACTGTAAGTGCAAATTCTAGTATTTAGGCTACAAATGAGTACATCATAAGTAAGTTGGTCAGAGGCAGGACCCAGAAGGGCAAAAAATTAGAATGGGCAGGCACGCACATGAAATCAACTCTGCATACACCGTTCCAAGCCGAGCGTCACAGCCATATGTTTTACTGGCAACCTTTTCCTGTCACTGCCATTTACTGGCAGGAGAAAATTGCCCATTTTTTACTGGCTGCCAATAAAAATACTGACCGTTGGCAACACTGATTTTATTGCCTCTGCCACTGTTTTTGTCTTCTATGTTTTGACTTTTCTGCACTCACACCCAGTAATTTTGTTTATATATTATTGTACTTTCGCACTTGCTATTTTGACGGAATTGCTGGCCTAGCATTTTTGTAATTGCTGCAGTGTTTTGCTTCAGCACTTGAACTCCTGAATACCTCTTTGTACTGTTATTTCTTGTACTTACAAGCTCTCCACTGAGCTTTATTTTGTATTGTTGCATTTGTTCTCCGAATAAAACTTTGTAAAAGGAGAATATAAATGCCAAACAGCTGTGCCTGAAAAAGATGAGAGGCGATACCTACCTTTTCTGCTGCTCATGCCACCAGAACATCGTTCTGTTTAACAGAAAACCTCTGAAGTACTCAGTACTCAGCAATCAACACTTCTAGAAGAGCTAATCTCCTTGGTTTCCTGTAACGCTCACTGGTTTCCATCATCAATCTCCACATTACTATAGTATACACCAATGACAAATAAGTTGTGGAGAGGAACCACTAAAGCCACGTACACACGACTATTTTTAATGTCCTAGAAAAAACAATGTTTTTTCGATGTGATTCTTGTCAAGCTTGCCTTGCATACACACGATCGTGAAAAAAATGCTTGAGGAAAGCGTGGTGACGTACAACACGTACAACGGCACTATAAAGGGGAAGTTCCATTCAGATGGCGCCACCCTTTGGGCTGCTTTTGCTGATTTCATGTTAGTAAAAGTTTGGTGAGAGACGATTCGTGCTTTTCAGTCTGTTACAGCATGACGAATGTGCTATCTCCATTACAAACTCTAGCTTTACCAGAACGAGTGCTCCCGTCTCATAACTTGCTTCTGAGCATGCACGTTTTTTTCACGTCGTTAAAGCCTACACACAACCGTTTTTCACGACATGAAAAATGACAACGTAAAAAACGTCGAGAAAATTTAGAGCATGTTCTAAATTTTTAATTGGCCATTTTTCACATCGAGAAAAATGCTCTGGAGCCTACACACGATCGTTTTTAATGACCATTTAAAAAAATGTCATTTTTCACGTCATGAAAAACGGTCGTGTGTACGCGGCATAAGTTTTGCAGGGGACCAAGGAGGTCGACTCTCTCAGAAGTGTTGGCTTCCCAGTGGGCTTCAGAAAATTATTTTTTGGGTGAAACTATGTTCTGACAGTACAGGCAATGGTAAATGTAAGTATTCTCTCTCCTTTTTACTTTTTTGAGGTAAAGCTATTTGCTTTTTTATTTTTAATTACAGGGTCCATCATTTACTTAGTGGTCAGGAAGTACAGAGCACTTGAAGCACAAGTTCAAGTTTACACTTTTTCAATTTGTAGGATGTTTTTGCGGCAAGAGCAAAGTTGCAGTGGTGAGTCTACAGCAAGAGCTCTGCAAGTCTACAGCATACAAATTCAGCCACAGTGAACCCTGTGGTGGGATGAATATTGCACAACATAATTGAACCAGAACATTCAGCAGACTTGTAGAATATTTGAAAAGAAAGTTGATCTGGAGTCATGCAATGTCGACTTGTAGCAATTGTGCAACAAACTTGTGAAGCCTGGCAAGTCTAGCAATAGCTTAGCAAGTAATTTTAAACTTGCAGCATAATTGTTTGCTAGCTGGGCCATGTTATCAAATCACAAATTTGTTTACAATAGGTCAGTAAAAATAGGAAATCTTGGTATTGTGATTTGCACACTTTTGTTTTATTAAATAAACCTGAATTTGTTTTATATACAGTACAGTAAAACCTCGGATTGCGAGTAAAGCGGTTAACGAGAGCTTTGCAATACGAACACAAGCCACAGCGGTGTGCAGTGCCGCATTTGGTCAGAGGTGTGAGGGCGCCAGAGCCGTTCAGAGCAGAGCAGAGCCGCTCGGAAACACTTGTAAACACTTGGAAAGACTCCGTTCCGGAGCCTTTCCGAGGGTTTCCGAGTTCAGCCGAGCTGTCCCTGAGTATTTCTGAGGCTCTCTGGCGCCCCCCACCTCTGGCCACATGCGGTATTGCATGCCATAGAAGTCAATGCGGAGCAAATTATTTTAGTTTCCATTGACTTCTATGGGGAAACTCGCTTTGATATGCGAGTGCTTTGGATTACGAGCATTCTCCTGGAACGGATTATGCTCATAATCCAATGTTCCACTGTAGTTACACTTTGTGATGAGCTAATCAAATTTACGTTGAAGTCAATGGGAGACAATGGCCCCCGATTCACGTAGGAGATACGACGGCGTATCTCCAGATACGACGGCGTATCTCCAGATACGACGGCGTATGTCTGAGGCGTCGTATCTTGGCGCCTGATTCAAAGAATCAGATACACCAGAATTTGTCTAAGATACGACCAGCGTAAGTCGCCTACGCTGTCGTATCTTAACTGCATATTTACGCTGGCCGCTAGGGGCGTGTACGCTGATATACGCCTAGAATATGTAAATCAGCTAGATATGCCAATTCACGAACGTACGCCCGGCAGTCGCAGTACAGTTACGCCATTTACGTTAGGCTTTTTCCGGCATAAAGTTACCCCTGCTATATGAGGCGCAGCCAATGTTAAGTATGGACGTCGGGCCAGCGTCGAATTTTCAGTCGATTACGTTGTTTGCGTAAGTCGATCGCAAATAGGGCTGTGCGTCATTTACGTTCACGTCGAAAGCATTGGCTTTTTGCGGATTAATTTGGAGCATGCACACTGGGATACTTTCACAGACGGCGCATGCGCTGTTCGTAAAAAGCGTCATTTACGTGGGGTCACAATAAATTAACATAAAACACGCCCACATGTTCCACATTTGAATTAGGTGGGCTTACGCCGGCCTATTTACGCTACGCCGCCGCAACTTTGCTTTGTGAATACTGCACTTGCCTGTCAAAGTTGCGGAGGCGTAGCGTAAATAGGATACGTTACGCCCGCTCACAAATACGCGCTCCCTACGTGAATCTGGGCCAATGTTTTTTTATGTCAACCTTAGGACTGCTAGGTAAGCTAGGCTGTTATTTGAGGTTTCCTACAGTTTAATAGTTAATACACCATAAAAAGGCAAAAAGCAAAAAACAATAATAATTATTTTACATACTTCA
Organism: Rana temporaria; assembly: GCF_905171775.1. Taxonomy (NCBI): domain Eukaryota; kingdom Metazoa; phylum Chordata; class Amphibia; order Anura; family Ranidae; genus Rana; species Rana temporaria. The sequence continues at coordinate 146,018,695 of NC_053491.1, read as the reverse complement.
GATTGGAATTCGGACTATTGTCAAAAAAAAAAAACGAAATAACATTTAACAATTGAGTTTCCCCTTTCTCAGTTTTTGTTTTTGCGTACATTTTTGTTATCTGAGTTTTTGTTTTCACAATGGGAGAATAAAACGTCAAAAAGCAATTTGAATAATGTAATGAGATTGCACACAAGCATTTTTATCTTGTTTGCTTATTTGTTTGGTTTGTTTTGCTGGTAAGTCAGAAACATCAGATAACAGCAAAATACATAAAAAAATCTGTAGTTAATTGTCCCTTACCATTTTGTAGTGTGCCATTTTTACTTATTTTACTTGCCTGTTGTCTCAGGCATCTCAATTACCAACAAACCACACCCAAAGCAAATTAACCAGTTAAGAACCAGCAGCCGCAGTTATACTGCGGCAGGTTTGCTCCCCTGGACAAATCGCCATAGCTGTATGTCGGGCGAGCGGCCGCCTAGGGTGTGTGTGCTCCCGGCGCACCCAGGGTGATCAGGTTTTGTTTTAGGACCGATCAGTCTCCATGTCCATCGTGGACACAGGATAGAGGTCCCACGAGGTTCCATCTACTGCAGCTCACTGCCGCTTGTCATCTGGTGTGTTTCACTCTGTCCCAGGTACCATCCCATTGCCATTCAAGCTGAGTGTTTATGTGGTTTATGTTACCACCTCCACCACGAAGGATTGTCCTTGTTCTTATGAATGATTTTATGGTAATAATAAACTGACAATCATAGCATTTTGACTGCTGAGTAATCCTTGTTCATTACAGACCCGATCTCCTTTTTACAGCGCTCCTTCTATGGTACACATGCCCAGGCTAATGATTTCTGGCCTGGACCTGGTGATCGGTTCTGGCGAATGGCAGACTGTCCTCTGCCTGTGTAATGTAAACATAGGCAGAAGAAGTGATATCACCTCCCCTCGTGGAATCCTTTTTGAGGAGAGAGTGAGTTGCACCAAAAATACACTGACACAGTACACATAGGCACACTTTTCACCCCCGATCACCCCCCAAGTTAAAGGGGTTGTAAAGGTTTTTTTTTCTAAATATGTTCCTTTAAGCTAGTGCATTGTTGGTTCACTTACCTTTTCCTTTGAATTCCCTTCTAAATGTTTTTTTTCTTTGTCTGAATTTCTCACTTCCTGTTTCTCCTCGGTAAACTTGACACCAATATCCAAACAGTGTTTAGTCAGCCAGAACAGCTTACTGAGGAGGAACAGGAAGTGAGAAATTCAGACAAAGAAAACAAAGATTTTTTTTTTTTAGAAGGGAAAGCGAAAGAAAAGGTAAGTGAGCCAACAATGCACTAGTTTAAAGGAACCTATTTAGAAAATAAAAAATTAACCTTTACAACCCCTTTAACCCCTTCACTCCCTGTCACTGTGTCACCAAGTACAGTTTTCAATTTTTTTACTGGTCGATGTACTAGTGTCACTAATCAGTGTTAGGGCAGTTGTAGGCCCAGGTACCCCCTAAACCCCCTAATAAAGATTTAACCCCTTAATCACACCCCAGTTAACCCTTACACCCCCAGTCACCAGTGTCACTAATGTAGTGTACATATCTATTTTCTGATAGCCGTATTCGTGTCACGGGTGATGCTAGTTAGCCAGTAAGCTACAAGGTCCTTAACTGGTTAATTTGCTTTGGGTGTGGTTTGTTGGTAATTGAGATGCCTGAGACAACAGGCAAGTAAAATAAGTAAAAAATACAAGTTTATTGTATTTTTTTTTTTTGTAACAAAAAGTAGAAAATATAATTTTTTTTTTTTTAATTCTGTCTTTTTTTGTTTATATCGCAAAAAATAAAAATCCCAGAGGTGATCAAATACCACGAAAAGAAATCTCTATTTGTGGAAAAAAAGGAAGCAAATTTTATTTGAGTACAGCATTGCATGACCACTCCCACAAATGTAAACATTTTTCAAACCACACATGTGAGTTATCGCCTCAATTGTTAGAGTGAGAGCAATAATTCTAGCACTAGATCTTCTCTGTAACTCTAAACTGGTAACCGTTAAAAAAAAAATTAAATGTCGCCTATTGAGTATGGGCAGATGATTCATGGGGCATTTACTTCCTGGAATTCATCCATCCTTAGCTCAGACATGCATGCAGGAGGATGTGCTTAACTGAGCAAGTCCCTCCTTCCCTCCTGAAGACTCCTGGGATGTATGACATCATTTGCCTAGGCATGGAAACCTGAAAATAACTGAAGAAATTAAAAAAAAAGTGAAAAAAAGTAAATACAATATAATTTCCTATCTATTTACTAATGCTGGCAGCACAAGGAATAAGAATAGTCAAAGTTGATTGAGATAGTGCCATTCCACTTCAATAAATAAGTTGAAATGTGTTTACTAAAATTTTTGAGGTTTTTAAATAAACACTTAAATATCAGGCTACAAATCAGTCTCATTTATAAATACTTTCTAGATGAAAATTAGATCTGATGTGGAGAGTCCCCAATCAGATTGAAGTTTTGTGAGCAATCGGAATACATTTTTCATTCTTAAATCATTTTGTTGGGCAGGAAAATTAAAGGAATTTGGAATCAACAGTAATCTGGTTAATTGAGACTAACACGTGTACTATTTATGTGAATACAGGCAAATCTAATACTTAAATTTGTAAGTGTGTATAAATTAAATATCTTTTTTTTTTTTAAATGTTTTTCAAGAAAACGTAACTTGCTTTTTGCAGTTTTCGTAGGATTCCAACTGATAGCAGCCTGTTAAATGACTTTTTCCGGGGGAAACGGATGTTCTATGAATTTGGGAATAAACCAGGGAGAATGCTAGCAAATGCTCTCAAAGAAAAAAAAGCGCAATGTCAGATTAACCAGTTCCAGACCCCCGCATGTACATATACGTCCACAATATGGCACGTACAGGCACATGGGCGTACAGGTACGTCCCCGCCTTACCTGGGTTCGGGGGTCCGATCGGGACCCCCTCCGGTACATGCGAGGGCCGGGAACGGTGTACGGGAGGTCCGGGAGGAGGGGGCGGCTATTGGTTTCCAGCCGTCCCCTCTCGATCTCCGTCAGCGAATGAGCTTCCAGCTGAGCCCTCCCTGCCTGTGTAACTGTAAACACAGGCAGGGAGGAAGTGACGTTTTCTCCCCTCTGGCGGTCTTTTTGTCCGGTTCCAGAGGAGAGAAGACGTCAGTACTGTGAGTTGCACCAACAGCACACTGACACAGCACACATAGGTACATAACCCCCCCCCCCCGATCACCCCCCCCAGCACCCCCAGATCACCCCCTGTCACAGTGTCACTGATTGCAGTGATCATTTATTTTCTGATCACTGCTTTTAGTGTCAGTGTGACAGAAAAAAGTGTCAGGGCAGTTAGGTTTAGGCCCCTTTAGGTCCAGGGTAGCCCCCTACCCCCCCCCCAATAAAGGTTTAACCCCTGATTGCCCCTAGAGTTAACCCTTTCACCCCTATTGCCAGTGTCACTAAGCGATCGGTTTCTGATCGCTGTATTAGTGTCACTGTTGCCGCTAGGCAGTTAGTTTTTTTTTAGGTTCGCCGCCAGGTTTATATAGCGTTAGGTACCCCCATAAATAAAGGTTTTAACCCCTGATTGCCCCTAGAGTTAACCCTTTCACCCCTATTGCCAGTGTCACTAAGCGATCGGTTTCTGATCGCTGTACTAGTGTCACTGTTGCCGCTAGGCAGTTAGTTTTTTTTGAGGTTCGCCGCCAGGTTTATATAGCGTTAGGTACCCCCATAAATAAAGGTTTTAACCCCTGATTGCCCCTAGAGTTAACCCTTTCACCCCTATTGCCAGTGTCACTAAGCGATCGGTTTCTGATCGCTGTATTAGTGTCACTGTTGCCGCTAGGCAGTTAGTTTTTTTTGAGGTTCGCCGCCAGGTTTATATAGCGTTAGGTACCCCCATAAATAAAGGTTTTAACCCCTGATTGCCCCTAGAGTTAACCCTTTCACCACTGATCACTGTATAAGTTGTTAGCGGAATCAGCCCAGATACCCGCTAGCACCTGCGTTTTCCCCCTCTGCCCAGCCCAACCCACCCAAGTGCAGTATCGATCGATCACTGTCACTTACAAAACACAAGACACATAACTGCAGCGTTCGCAGAGACAGGCCTGATCCCTGCGATCGCTTACAGTTTTTTTTGAAGCGTTTTCTACGTTTGCTTTTCTACAGATCAGGTGCTTTTTTTACCTGTGAATCCTTACCATTGTACCACTAAATTTAGAGTCCAAAATGGCAAACTGAAGGTACAATGATAAGCAGGCCTTGGAGTTCATGTGCATGTCAGATAGTGAAGAGGAGGAGGTCACGCATCTGACAGATTCTGGCTCAGAATACGAACCCGTTTACGACAGCGGCTCCATGTCAGATAGTTCGGACGACGGAGTAGTGGTCCCTGCTAAGGCCAGGCGTACCCGATCCCATTCTGATGTTGTTGAGCAGCAAGAACCGCAGGACCCTTGTATGGAGCAGAGATCCAGTACTAGCGCCGCTATTCCTTCTGGTGGATTGGCAAGCACCAGCGGCCTAGTACACCCTGGTCGTTTATCCAGCACTGCAGTAACACTTGGTGACGTGGCGAGTCCCATAAGTGCAGTTCAAGCTGGCGATGTGGCAAGCACAAGTAGTGTCCCGCTGCCACCAAGAAGAAGACAGAGACAGGCCCGTCGTGCCCATAGTGCCCTTCCTGTAGAATTTGCCTATCCTGATTGGGTCCCCACCACTTCTACAGCACCTGTACTTCCCCCATTCACTGGCCAACCCGGTATTCAGGTGGATACAGCGAACTTTACGTCACTTGATTTTTATTCGCTGTATTTCACGGAAGATCTCTATAGATCTATTGTGGACCAGACTAATTTATATGCTGGTACCTACATCGCCGCTAACCCCCAGTCTCGCCTTGCCAAACAATGGAAACCTCTCGAGGTTTCCGAATTTAAGACCTTTCTGGGCCTTACCCTCAACATGGGCATACACAAATTTCCGACATTGCGGATGTATTGGTCCACACATCCCATCGACCATATGCCCGTTTTCTCTGCTCACATGGCCAGGAAACGATACGAGGCGATCCTGCGGTTCCTGCATTTCAGTGACAATGCACTTTGTCGTCCACGTGGAGACCCTGAATTTGACCGGCTCTACAAAATTCGGCCCCTCGTAAACCATTTCAACGAACGTTTTGCAGCCTTGTTTAATCCCCAGCAGGTTGTATGCGTTGATGAGTCCCTGATTAAATTTGCTGGCCGCTTGTCTTTCAAACAGTACCTTCCCAGCAAGCGTGCCAGATACGGGGTCAAGCTCTATAAGCTCTGTGACAGGGCCACAGGCTACACATGGAGCTTTAGGGTTTACGAGGGAAAAGATAGTGAGGTAGAGCCGGAAGGATGCCCAGATTACATGGGGAGCGCTGGCAAGATTGTTTGGGACTTGGTGTCACCCTTATTCGGAAAGGGGTACCATTTGTATGTGGACAATTTTTACAGCAGCGTGCCACTTTTTAGCCACTTATTTGATCAACAGATTGGAGCATGTGGCACCGTGCGACCTAATCGCCGGGGCTTCCCCCAGCGGCTTGTAGATGCCCGTATTAGGCCGGGGGCGAGAGCCTGCTGCAGATGTAAAAATTTGCTCGCTGTGAAGTGGCGGGACAATAGGAATGTTTTCGTTCTTACCACCCTTCACGCAGACACGACAGTCCAAATTCATACGGCGACTGGTGTTGTGGAGAAACCCCTCTGTGTCCACGAATATAACCTTAATATGGGAGGGGTGGACCTCAACGACCAGTTAATGGCGCCGTATCATATTGCCCGTAAGACGAGACGCTGGTACAAAAAAGTGTCTCTACATTTATTTCAATTGGCTCTACTGAATGCTCATGTCGTATACAGAGCTTCAGGACGGAATGAATCCTTCCTTCAATTCCAGAGGGATATCATCACAGAACTCCTGTATCCAGGCGGTACTGTACCTCACCAGCCCCTACCAAATGCAGTAAGCCGACTGCATGAGAGGCATTTTTCTTATGTCCTCGAGAGTACCCCTACCCAACGAGCCCCCCAAAGAAAATGTCGTGTCTGTACCAAGCGCGGATTTAGGCGTGACACCCATTATTTTTGTCCCAAATGTCCTGCCAATCCTGGTCTTTGTGTTGGTGAATGTTTTGAACGCTTCCACACACACGTTAATTATTAGTGTAGGGTGAAACATTTCACAGGCTAGGCTCACTTACACAGGGTCTCCCAAGATGCCATCGCATTTTGAGAGACCCAAACCTGGAACCGAAAAGTTGAAGTTACAGTTCACAGTTACAAAAAAAAGTGTTAAAAAAAAAAAAAAAAAAAGTAAAAAATAAAAACACACAAAAAAATATAAAATAAAAAAAACAAAAATAGTTGTCGTTTTATTGTTCTCTCCCTCTCTATTCTCTCTCTATTGTTCTGCTCTTTTTTACTGTATTCTATTCTGCAAAGTTTTATTGTTGTTATGTTTTTTCATGCTTGCTTTTCAGGTATGTAATTTATTTTACTGTTTTCAGGTACGCCATTCAGCTGTTGCGCGGACTTATTTATCTTGACAGCAACAGCATTTGCTCCCACGATATATAAAGCCGCGACTCCAGTGCTGTAGGAGGTGATTTCACCACCACAGTTAAAAAAAAGAGCATATATGCCGAAGCATGGGGGCAGCAGGGGCGGAGGAGCGATTTTGCTCCTAATGCCGCGTACATACGGTTGACATTCCTACGGAGGCTTTCCCGTGGAAAAGTCTGACCATGTGTACACGGCATAGAAAAGTCCGACCGTGTGTACGCGGCATAGAAAAGTCCGACCGTACGCGGCATAACTTTTTTGCGGGAGGATGCCCCCATGCTTCGGCATATATATATTTTAGGCACAGGTTGCGTTAAAAAATGTTTTATTTTTTACAGGTATTTGCTTTGCAGGTATGGTATGATCTTACTGTTATACTGGAATGTTACTTTGTTTTAATGTTAACCATCATTTGCTTAGCAGGTACGCCATTCAGTTACAGTGCAGATTTATTTAGCGTGACAGCAACAGCATTTGCTCCCACGATATATAAAGCCGCGACTCCAATGCTGTAGGAGGTGATTTCACCACTACAGTTCAAAAAAGAGCATATATGCCGGAGCATGGGGGCATTAGGGGCTGAGGAGCGATTTTGCTCCTAATGCCGCGTACATACGGTTGACATTCCTACGGAGGCTTTCCTGTGGAAAAGTCTGACCATGTGTACACGGCATAGAAAAGTCCGACCGTGTATACGCGGCATAGAAAAGTCCGACCGTACGCGGCATAACTTTTTTGCGGGAGGATGCCCCCATGCTTCGGCATATATAAATGGTGCATGTATGCCCATCATTAGAAGTGGGTGGATGAAGGGAGGTATTCTAATGGTGGGCATACCCACCGATCAATCTTTTTTTTGTTCAGCCAACAGGCTGCATGAAAAAAAAAAAGATTACTTGTCCAACAAGAACCATCAACGTACTGGTATGTTGCTGGACTTTGAATGGTTATACCAGAATGATGCCTGCGGGTTTAGGCATCATCTTGGTATCATTCTTTTCAGCCAGCGGTCGGCTTTCATGTAAAAGCAGTCCTAGCGGCTAATTAGCCTCTAGACTGCTTTTACATTCAGTGGGAGGGAATGTCCCCCCCCACAGATATAAACGGCGCCATTGAGAATATGGGAAAGCATTTTATCACACCGATCTTGGTGTGGTCAGATGCTTTGAGGGCAGAGGAAAGATCTAGGGTCTAATAGACCCCATTTAAAAAAAAAAAGAGTACCTGTCACTAACTATTGCTATCACAAGGGATATTTACATTCCCTGAGATAACAATAAAAATGGTAAAAAAATAAATAAATGGAATTAACAGTTAACAAATAAAATAAAAAAAGCGAAATAAATATATAAAAAAATAAAAAAATAAAAAAAAGCATCCCTGTCCCCCCCTGCTCTTGCGCAAAGGCGAACGCAAGCGTCGGTCTGGAGTCATATGTAAACAGCAATTGCACCATGCATGTGAGGTATCACCGCGAAGGGCAGATCGAGGGCAGTCATTTTAGCAGTAGACCTACTCTGTAAATCTAATGTGGTAACCTGTAAAGGCTTTTAAAGGCTTTTAAAAATGTATGTAGTTTGTCGCCACTGCGCGTTTGTGCGCAATTTTAAAGTATGTCGTGTTTGGTATCCATGTACTCGGCCTAAGATCATAATTTTTATTTCATCAATAATTTGGGCAATATAGTGTGTTTTAGTGCTTTAAAATAAAAAAAAGTGTATTTTTTCCCCAAAAAATGCGTTTGAAAAAACGCTGCGCAAATACTGTGTGGAAAAAATTTTTGCAACACCCACCATTTTAATCTGTAGGGCCTTTGCTTTAAAAAAATATATAATGTTTGGGGGTTCAACTTTACTTTCTTGCAAAAAAATAATATGTTTTTATGTAAACAAACAGTGTCAGAAAGGGCTTTTTCTTCAAGTGGTTAGAAGAGTGGGTGATGTGTGACATAAGCTTCTAATTGTTGTGCATAAAATGCCAGGACAATTGAAAACCCCCCCAAATGACCCAATTTTGGAAAGTAGACACCCCAAGCTATTTGCTGAGAGGCATCTTAAGTCCATGGAATATTTTAGATTTTGACCCAAGTTGCGGGAAATATAAATATATATATATATATATATATATTTTTTGCGCAAAGTTGTCACTAAATGATATATTGCTCAAACATGCCATGGGCATATGTGGAATTACACCCCAAAATGCATTCTGCTGCTTCTCCTGAGTACGGGGATACCACATGTGTGAGACTTTTTGGGAGCCTAGCCGCGTACGGGACCCCAAAAACCAATCACCGCCTTCAGGCTTTCTAAGGGTGTAAATTTTTGATTTCACTCCTCACTACCTATCACAGTTTCGAAGGCCATAAAATGCCAAAATAGCACAAAAAAAACCCAAATGACCCCATTTTGGAAAGAAGACACCCCAAGGAAACTGCTGAGAGGCATGTTGAGTCCATTGATTTTTTTTTTTTGTCCAAAGTGATTGAATAATGAGAAAAAAAAAAAATTTGTCACTAAATGATATATTGCTCACACATGCCATGGTTATATGTGGAGTTGCACCCTAAAATACATTCTGCTGCTTCTCCTGAGTACGGGGATACCACATGTTTGGGACTTTTTGGGAGCCTAGCCGCGTACGGGACCCCGAAAACCAAGCACCGCCTTCAGCATTTCTAAGGGCGCAAATTTTTGATTTCACTCCTCACTACCTATCACAGTTTCGAAGGCCATAAAATGCCAAAATAGCACAAAAACCCCCCAAATGACCCCATTTTGGAAAGTAGACACCCCAAGCTATTTGCTGAGAGGCATGTTGAGTCCATGGAATATTAAATTTTTTTGCCCCAAGTGATTGAATCATGACCAAAAAAAATTTAAATAAAAAAATGTACAAAACATTATCACTAAATGATATATTTCTCACACATGCCATGGTTATATGTGGAATTGCACCCCAAAATACATTCTGCTGCTTCTCCTGAGTACGGGGATACCACATGTGTGGGACTTTTTGGGAGCCTAGCCGCGTATGAGACCCCGAAAACCAAGCACCGCCTTCAAGATTTCTAAGGACATAAATTTTTGATTTCACTCACACAAATCTTGAAGGCAGTGCTTGGTTTTCGGGGCCCCGTACGCGGCTAGGCTCCCAAAAAGTCCCACACATGTGGTATCCCCATACTCAGGAGAAGCAGCAGAATGTATTTTGGGGTGCAATTCCACATATAACCGTGGCATGTGTGAGAAATATATCATTTAGTGACAACGTTTTGTAATTTTTTTTTTTGGTCATTATTCAGTGACTTGGGGCAAAAAAATTAAATATTCCATGGACTCAACATCCCTCTCAGCAAATAGTTTGGGGTGTCTACTTTCCAAAATGGGGTCATTTGGGGGGGGTTTTGTGCTGTTTTGGCATTTTATTGCCTTCGAAACTGTGATAGGTAGTGAGGAGTGAAATCAAAAATTTATGCCCTTAGAAATCCTGAAGGCGGTGATTGGTTTTCGGGGTCCCGTACGCGGCTAGGCTCCCAAAAAGTCCCACACATGTGGTATCCCCGTACTCAGGAGAAGCAGCAGAATGTATTTTGGGGTGCAATTCCACATATAACCGTGGCATGTGTGAGAAATATATCATTTGGTGACAACGTTTTGTAATTTTTTTTTTTTGGTCAATATTCAGTGACTTGGGGCAAAAAAATTAAATATTCCATGGACTCAACATCCCTCTCAGCAAATAGCTTGGGGTGTCTACTTTCCAAAATGGGGTCATTTGGGGGGGTTTTGTGCTGTTTTGGCATTTTATTGCCTTCGAAACTGTGATAGGTAGTGAGGAGTGAAATCAAAAATTTATGCCCTTAGAAATCCTGAAGGCGGTGATTGGTTTTCGGGGTCCCGTACGCGGCTAGGCTCCCAAAAAGTCCCACACATGTGGTATCCCCATACTCAGGAGAAGCAGCAGAATGTATTTTGGGGTGCAATTCCACATATGCCCATGGCATATGTGAGAAATATATCATTTAGTGACAACGTTTTGTAAAATTTTTTTTTTTTTTTTTTTGGTCATTATTCAATCACTTGGGGCCATAAAATTAAATATTCCATGGACTCAACATGCCTCTCAGCAAATAGCTTGGGGTGTCTTCTTTCCAAAATGGGGTCATTTGGGGGGGTTGTGTGACATCTTGGCATTTTATGGCCTTCAAAACTGTGATAGGTAGTGATAGGTAGTGAGGAGTGAAATCAAAAATGTATGCCCTTAGAAATCTTGAAGGCGGTGCTTTGTTTTCGGGGCCCCGTATGCGGCTAGGCTCACAAAAAGTCCCACATATGTGGTATCCCCGTACTCGCGAGAAGCAGCAGAATGTATTTTGGGGTGCAATTCCACATATAACTATGGCATGTGTGAGCAATATATCATTTAGTGACAACTTTGTGCAAAAAAAAATCAGTTTGTCATATTCCCGCAACTTGTGTCAAAATATAAAATATTCCATGGACTCGACATGCCTCTCAGCAAATAGCTTAGGGTGTCTACTTTCCAAAATGGGGTCATTTGGTTTTTTTTTTTGCTATTTTGGCATTTTATGGCCTTCGAAACCTTGATAGGTAGTGAGGAGTGAAATCAAAAATTTGTGCCCTTAGAAATGCTGAAGGCGGTGCTTGGGTTTTGGGGCCCCGTATGCGGCTAGGCTCCCAAAAAGTCCCACACATGTGGTATCCCCGTACTCAGGAGAAGCAGCAGAATGTATTTTGGGGTGCAATTCCACATATAACCATGGCATGTGTGAGAAATATATCATTTAGTGACAACTTTTTGTAAACATTTTTTTTTTTTTTTCGTCATTATTCAATCACTTGGGACAAAAAAATTAAATATTCAATGGACTCAACATGCCTCTCAGCAGTTTCCTTGGGGTGTCTACTTTCCAAAATGGGGTCATTTGGGGGGGTTTTGTACTGCCCTGCCATTTTAGCACCTCAAGAAATGAGATAGGCAGTCATAAAATAAAAGCTGTGTAAATTCCAGAAAATGTACCCTAGTTTTTAGACGCTATAACTTTTGCGAAAACCAATAAATATACGCTTATTGCGTTTTTTTTTACTAAAGACATGTGGCTGAATACATTTTGGCCTAAATGTTTGACTAAAATTTAGTTTATTCGATTTTTTTTACTTTTTGTTATAAGAAAAATCATTTTTTTTCAAAATTTACGGTCTTTTTGCGTTTATATCGCAAAAAATAAAAATCGCAGAGGCGATCAAATACCATCAAAATAAAGCTCTATTTGTGGGAAGAAAAGGACGCAAGTTTCGTTTCGGTACAACATTGCATGACCGCGCAATTACCAGTTAAAGCAGCGCATTGCCAAATTGTAAAAACACCTTGGGTCTTTAGACAGCGTATTGGTCCGGTCCTTAAGTGGTTAAACAAATTAAAATGCAAAAAGATAGAATGGTAAATACCCCCAAAAAAATTGCACAGGCTTTCAAGGAATATTATGAGAGTTTATATCAATTACAGAGTATATTGGACGTTTTTTAAAGCAATTTTGCAACATATAGGCCTAGGAACTGGGATGATGAGCTGGTTTACTGAACTATACTCAAATCCCAGAGCTAGGGTAAAGGTAGAGGAAAAAATATCAGAGCCATTTTCGATCTACAATGGAACGCGACAGGGATGCCCACTTTCACCTATTATTTTTATTTTAACAATAGAGCCTTTTTCAAGAAAAATTTGGGCAAACTCAAACACCAAGAGTATATCTATAAAAGAAGAACAGAAACTTGCAGCCTATGCAGACGATTTTTTTTTTTTTTGTTACCTCCCCAAGCATATCGCTATCATCATTGTTAGCAGAACTATGGAAATATAGAGAAATTTCCAATTTCAAAGTAAACTATGGGAAATCAGAGGCAATGGTGGTTGAAATACAAACGCACCTATTGCAGCTGATTACCATGCAATTTGATTTTAGATGGACTGAATCCCATTTCAAGTTACTTAGGGACAAAAATATCCAAGAATCTGGCTGAGCTATTGGAATTGAACTATATTCCAATGGCAAGACAGATCAAACTGGACTTTCAAAGATGGTATAAGGAGATTTTTACTTGGTTTAGTAGGACAAATATCATAAAGATGAATGTGATGCCGAGACTTCTATATCTTATACAGACGCTGCCAATTAAAATCCCACCAAGTTTTTTGAGAGATCTGAGATCAAAATTCCTGAGATTCATATGGGCAGGCAAACCAGCAAGATTACGTACAAGTATCTTAACACTCCCAAAAGGAAAAGGAGGGATGGGGGTACCGGACCCAATAAGATATCAAGAAGCATCTCATTTAGGGAGAATAGTAGAATGGTGTGAGAAAGGACAGGAGAAACCATGGATACTAATGGAGCAGTCAACGATGGATATACCCCTAGATGGTCTGGTGTGGGTACCAGAAGCAGAGATACCAAGGGAAGTGAAAAAACATCCGACGATTGGAGCCACTCTATTAGCAACCAAAAAGGTTTTTAAAAAAACAAATATCTCAAAATATCCGATCCCAATGACTCCGATCCTAGGTACACCAGCATTTCAGCCAGGTCTGAAGGACCACAGATTTAGAGCAATACGTCAAAGAAGGATTAGCAGAATTGTTAATTTCTCTAAAAATAACTATTTAATGAGTAAAAACTAGATAGATCGAGAGATAGCAGCAGAACTAGACTTTTTAAGTAAGATGAAATTAGACGCATTTATCAGAAATAAAGCAAGTATATATGCGGATGTAAGATTATTAACGGGGTTTGAGGAGCTATGCCTGAAGGGGGAATCATTGTCCTATTTCTATGTGAAATTAACTGAAATGGAAGAACTCACCTTCCTATGGGAATGGGAGAGAGAGCTTGGGGTAATATTCTCCCAGGCACAGATATACAGGATTTTTACATACAATCAAAAGGCATTAGTGGCTAGTAGATATCAAGAAGGGGGATACTAGATGGTATAGAACACCAATGAAACTACATTGGATATATCCCCAAATATCGGAACTTTGTTGGAGATGTAAGGAAGCGGAGGACCTATACTGCACATTTTTTGGGAGTGTGCAAAAATTAAGGAGTTTTGGAGAATGGTAGATGGAACTATTGAATTAATAACAGGAATGCGGCTAGGAGAAAATCCGGCGGCATTTCTGTTATTTGACATCCCTATTTCAGCAGAAAAATACAAAAAATCTTTGTTGAGACATTTGATAGTGGCAGCAAGGGCATGTATCCCTGTCCTGTGGAAATGCGAAAGCCCCCCAACAGAAATCCAACAAATGGAGAATCTCACTTTGGCAATAAAGGATCAAGATGGCAGGTACCGTAAGACATGGGCGCCATATATGACATATAGAGAAGAGATGAGAGATGACTACTGAGGGAAACGGCGATGGGCAGCGAGGGAAGGGAGATATGGGGCACGGTCGGAGGGGTTTTTTTTGTTTTGTTTTTGGGGTGGGAAATGGATGGGGAGGAAATAGAAAGAAGAGTTTATAATAAGCTGGAGTGGAACAGAATGCACGTGATCTATAGGATGTAATATGGATGTGAAGTATCGAACATATATGATTATGTCTATTTGAAACGATGTTGAGAAATCAATGAAAAAAAAAAAATTTAAAAGAAAAAAAAAAAAATTACTTTTCCCACCTGCCGCGTAATGCTACTTTGACCTAAATATTTTACTTTTAACATTACATTTCAGATATCGATGTCAACAGTAGAAAATGTGTACAGAGAATGGCTAGCATGAAATGGCTGTTATACAACTAATCTTTAAGTAATAAATGGAAAAAATAGCAATTTCTATTAGGTTTGCTATGCACTTTGCTAGAATTTTAGAAAACTTTTTTTCAGACCGCTACCTGCTTTTAATTTGTTGACAATGAGAAAAGCAGTGTCAGGGTACTTACTGAATGTGAAATTTATTATGAAATATTGCATTTTCCTGGCATTCCTTGAAACATGGTGGAGATGGCTGTGGTTTAATCTCACAGCGAGAGCAGTGATCCATTTACAAGAGAAGACAGATGAGAGTTCTGGAAACCTCTCTTTAAACTGGGGACTGTTGCCATGGCTGCAAATAAAAAGCCAACCGTTTAGGCAGTTTTAGAAAAACATAGCTGGCTGCAAATAAAAATGTAAAGGTAACTTTAACTAAAGCTTAATAATAAATGATAACAAATATTGCCTATATATTTTTATCTTTTATAAAGAACTGTAATTGTTGTGTTAACTTTTATTTATTTTTATGTTTTTAAACTTTAATGTATTTCTTGTATACATTTTTTTTATTTTCCAGATAAATATTTCATACTGTGTTCTCAGTGTACTAGGTTTCTAATAAGACTGATCAGTAGTTATTGCTTACTTTCTGACTGTGCCTGCCTAAAGCAAGGTTTCTCAACCGGGGTTCGCATAACCCTAGGGCTCCATCGCTAATCAACATTGTGGCGGATGTACAGTATCTCACAAAAGTGAGTACACCCCCTTCATTTTTTGAAAATATTGTATTATATCTTTTTATGTGACAACTCTGAAGAAATTACACTTTGCTACAATGTAAAGCTTGTTAAAACTGTACATCTTGTATAACAGTACAAATTTGCTGTCCCCTCAAAATAACTCAACATACAGCTATTTTTTGTTTAAACCACTGGCAACAAAAGTGAGTACTAAGTGAAAATGCCCAAATTGGGCCCAATTAGCCATTTTCCCTCCCTGATGTCATGTGACTCATTAGTGTTACAAGGTCTGAGGTGTGAATGGGAAGTAGGTGTGTTAAATTTGGTGTTATCGCACTCACTCTCTCATATTGGTCACTGGAATTTTAACATGGCACCTCAAGGCAAAGAATTCTCTAAGGATCTGAAAAAAAGAATCGTTGCTCTACATAAAGATGGCCTAGGCTATAAGCAGATTGGCAAGATCCTGAAACTGAGCCAAGACCATACAGCGGTTTAACAGGACAGGTTCCACTCAGAACAGGCCTCGCAATGGTCGACCAAAGAAGTTGAGTGCACATGCTCAGGGTCATATCCAGAGGTTGACTTTGGGAAATAAACATATGAGTGCTGCCAGCATTGCTGCAGAGGTTGAAGGGGTGGGGGGGTCAGCCTGTCAGTGCTCAGACCATATGCCACACACTGCATCAAATTGATCTGCATGGCTGTTGTCCCAGAAGCAAGCTTCTTCTAATGATGATGCACAAGAAAGCCCGCAAACAGTTTGCTGAAGACAAGCAGAATAAGGATTACTGGAACCATGTCCTGTGGTCTGATGAGACCAAGCTAAACTTATTTGGTTCAGATGGTGTCAAGCATGTGTGGTGGCAACTAGGTGATGAGTACAAAGACAAGTGTGTCTTGCCTACAGTCAAGCGTGGTGGTGGGATTGTCATGGTCTGGGGCTGCATGAGTACTGCCAGCACTACAGTTCATTAAGGGAATCATGAATGGCAACATGTACTGTGACATACTGAAACAGAGCATTATTCCCTTCCTTCGGGGACTGGGCCGCATAATGATATGGACCCCAAACACACATCAAAGATGACCACTGCCTTGCTAAAGAAGCTAAGGGGAAAGGTGATGGACTGGCCAAGCATGTCTCCGGACCTAAACGCTACTAAACATCTGTGGGGCATCCTCAAATAGAAGGTGGGGGAGTGCAAGGCCTTTAACATCCACCAGCTCTGTGATGTTGTCATGGAGGAGTGGAAGAGGACTCCAGTGGCAACCTGTGAAGCTCTGGTATACTCCATGGCCAAGAGGGTTAAGGCAGTGCTAGAAAATAATGGTGGCCATACGAAATATTGACACTTTGGGCCCAATTTGGACATTTCCACTTAGGGGTGTACTCACTTTTGTTGCCGGCGGTTTAGACATTAATGGCTGTGTACTGAGTTACAGAAACAAATGGCATGGATGAAGTAGGAAGTGTCATCCCCATGTATGGTAGTGCTGAATGCAGACTGCGGAGCTGGCGATATGAATAAGCATCTCACGATGTGAAACGCGTTAGCCACCCCTTTCCTGGTGTCCACCTTCTATTTTGATTGTAAAGTTTTGGACTACTTTTTATTTTATTTAACAGACGTCATTCAACAGAGTGTGGCAGTCCAGGACATTTTCTTATCTCATGTGGAGCTGGGGACTTGGGGAACAGACAGCAAGAGCATGTTGATGAATGTAGCAGGAGGGGACACCCTGTGTATGACTGCTAAATGCAGACTGCAGAGTCTGTATCAGACTGAATGTAGCAGGAGGTAAAATGATAATAGCCTTATGTTATGTCAAAATATAAAGCTATTATGATCTCACCTCCTTCAACATTCCGTCTGAGCCAGCCACATGCTCCTGCTCTTTTCTTCCACTCTCTTCAGTCTACATTCAGTGCTGCCATACACAGGATGTCACCTCCTTCTTTAGCCATGTACCCCTGCTGTCTGTTCCCTCTATCTGCAGTCTGCATTCAGTGCTACCATACGCAGCACACTTCCTGCTCCTGCACTCTCCACTCCTCCCATCGCTATCCTTTCACAAGAGCCACAACTACAGAGGAGACATTGGGTATCAAACCCCTGGGGACTTCTTAACAAACCCTAGGGTTCCACAGAACCCCCGTTGAGAAACCCTGATTTAATGCTATTTTTACAATATATGTTATTATATCTACAGCTTGCTAATCAGATCCAATGTTCCCTGATCTGTGGATCTGACATTTTTTTTCAGGGGTTCCCTGAGATTTTTTTTTTTTTTTTCACAAGGGTTCCTCCAAGGTAAAACGTTTGAGAAATCCTGCTCTGAAGTGATAAGCATGTACAGGATTCATTGAGCTGTGTGTCTGTGCTGAAGAACAGATCAAAATACACCTGCATAGTTTACATTTAGAGAATACAAAGACAATAATGTTAAGCATTTTAATCAAATTTTATTTCTTACATTAATTAATGTATATTTAGCTCCTGATACAGCTACGATGTATCTTAGAAGCCATGGCATACACGTACTCATTGGATTCATTCTAGCTATTGCACTTCATCCCAAGTAAAGTCACTACTATAGAATTGATATAAAGTCCAGCTTCCATCCAAGAGGTACATTTATTTAAAAAATGTATTAAGATAATTTCATTAGCATTTGAGTATATTCAGATTTTGTCAACAAGGCCTATGATGAAAGGTACACCATTCCTACTGTGAAACACGGAGGTGGATCGCTGATGTTTTGGGGATGTGTGAGCTACAAAGGCGCAGGAAATGTGGTCAAAATTGATGGCAAGATGAATGCAGTATGTTATCAAAAAATACTGAAGGGACATTTGCATTCATCAGCCAGGGAGCTGCACATGGGACGAACTTGGACATTCCAACATTTCAATGATCTAAAACAAAAGGCCAAGGCGACCTGTCATTGGCTACAGCAGAGTAAAGTTAAGGTTCTGGAGTGGCCATCTCAGTCTCCTGACCTCAATATCATTGAGCCACTCTGAGGAGATCTCAAACATGCAGTTCATGCAAGACAGCCCAAGAATTTACAGGAACTGGAGGCCTTTTTTGCGATAAGGAATGGGCAGCTTTACCATCTGAGAAGATAAAGAGCATCATCCACAAATACCACAAAAGACTTCAAGCTGTCCTTGATGCTAAAGGGGGCAATACACGGTATTAAGAACTGGAATATGTAAAACATTTGATCAGGGTCATTTGGGTAGTTTCTGTTGCCATTATAATTTAAAAATAGTAAACACAGTTGATTTATAATAAATGGCTTCAGCCAAACACTAACCATGAGTGAAAGAAAAGTTTTTGTGTTATTATTCTCTGAAAAATGGCCAAAAAAAATCACAAATTCTGCCAGTGTATGTAAACTTATAAGCACAACTGTAGCACTTTTTCCCAATTTGATAGGTGTTGTGAATATAAAGCAGTGTAGTTAACAGTGTCCCTCTCCACACATTGTTGTCCTACCACACTGCTCTGTAGGCAACAAATATCTAGGGAGTGGTGATTGACAGCACTGGTCTTGGCAGTTAAGACCTGCACTGTCACTACTAATGCAGATTTAGGTGGCAAATCTATGCTCTGTGGGACTTTCCACCTATCTTTCCTATCTGCTACCTGACACTCTCACCAGTCTCTTGTCACCTGAGGCTGTAAATGTACTGTATGTACAACTTGGAGTTTTTTTAGCAGTTAGTTCCTGGTACATTGAGGGTCTGTTCACACCTGCCACTGCGTTACAATGCAGTGTCTGGTGTGGTGAGATGCAGTGGAATGACTGCAGTGCTGATGCATGAATTGTAGCGCATCTCATGGTTTACTGTTTTGTTTGTCCCAGGCCTCGCTCACACTATATGCAGTGAATGGCGTTTCTCTGCATCTGCATCTGATCAACACCAGTCACCAGACACAAGTCACCTCAAGTGCACATAGAAAGCAATTATTCTGTTCACACTGCAATGCTGCCTTAATGAGGTGTGTTGCAGTGTGTTATGTAAAAATGAAGACATGCTGCATTTTTCTGCAATGCATCAGAGCTCACCTGAAGTACCACCCATTTCCGCAAGGCATTACATTTCAACAAAGTAAAAAAAGAAAAAGTCAACAGTGCCCCCCCCCCCCCCAGCATAAAACAGAGACCAGCCTGCACACTAAGACAGGCAGTTTTAGAATGCAGAAAGTATGGCTGGGCACAGAGACAATGGGGTTGGTTTACTAAAGGCAAATATGTTGTGCACTACAAGTGTTTTTGCCCCGGTCTTAGTAAAGGAGGGGAAGCTCTGATGATTTCTATCATGCAATCATGTGCAAGCAAAAATAGTTTTTTTTTTATTTTCCTTGCACGTGATTGAGTATTCTATGCACGGTGAAGCTTCACCTAAAAAACTAAGCTGTGGAGCAACTGTACTTGCAGTGCACAGTATATTTGCCTTTAGTAAATCAACCTCTATGTCTCTCTCATGCCTTGATAATAGGCTTGCTGGTGTTTCTATTCTAAAAATGGTGACTAGTAGTTAGTTAGGGAGTGTTTTTCAGCTCAAATCTGTCTGGAAGATAAACAATACTTGAACAGAGCAGAGATCACCGGCAATAACAGCACAGCCAAAAAAAGGATTTTATGGAGAATCATTCAGCATTTCTTATCTAAAGCAGAAAAAAAATATTTACAGATGAATCAAGAGATCAACAGGTTATCATTTTATACCTCTTGAGACCTCTTCCTTAAAGGCTAAGGGCCCTTTCACACGTTTTTTCATATATCCGTTTACGGATTAAAATGGACTGCAATGCTTTCCTATGGGATAGCGGACGTTAGCGGATGAGCATCTGTTAACATCCATCTCCGTTATGCTCTGTTTTTTTGAACGGAAGAAAACCCTATTTTTCTTCCCTAAAAAAACGGAACGGACGAAAAACGGATGTTAGCGGAAGATCCGTTAACATCCGATCCGCTGACATCCGTTTTTCATCAAAATTCATAAAAAAATTATTAAATAAAGTTGTAAAAAAAAAAAAAAAAACGGACCTATACGGATGAAAAACAGACAAAAACAGATGAAAAACTGATGAAAAACAGATGGAGAACGGACGGACAAATGAAAAACGGATGACAACGGATGAAAAACGGATGACAACGGATGAAAAACAGAAGTGAAAAAGGATGAAAATTGATGTTTACTGACAACAACTGATGATAAAAAAACGTGACTGAACGGATCTAATGTACGGTCCACACAAGGGCCCTTACTAAACCCTTGTTTTTAAGGCATAATGTTTGGCAGGTTAATTCGGTTGGTAAACAGACTGGTTGGTGAGTTGAGCTGGGAATTTTCTCTGGTTTTGCCTTAAAGGCTAAGTTCACCTTAAAAAAAGCCTATGTAGTCAATGGGTTGTAGGAGGTAATTAAAAACTCAACAGCTTTTAAAAATGTTAAATAAAGTAATGCAATACCCATAGGGCATTTGCCCCCCCCCCCCTATTCTCCACCCAGAAACCTGTGTGAAAAACATCCATAGCTATACGTATTCGGTCCTGTCTTGTTGCTAGGAGGCTGTAGCCGTTGGACCCCCAGCATCACAGGAGTGATCGAAACTCCACTCATGCGCAGTGCACCATTTTCCAGTGCAGCATTGCTGAGCTTGGCATTCCTAGCAGGGCATATCTTGTGGTTCTTTTACAAAGTATACCTGAGTGAGAAGAGACTGATTTGTTAGAGCGTTGGAATGTGCTGGTTTTGTTCATGGATTCAAATGGAACAGAAGCTGGAATTATATAATCCAGTGGGATTGTTATACTGTGAGTGGATGGTTTGCCATTGAGCTGAACGTTTATGTAGGAGGAAATATTGTAACCAGTGAAGAGAGCTGGAGGATATTTTGTATACATTGTAATACCGTAATTGTCTATTTCCGCACAGCAAGTTGCTTGTGCCATATTGGAACTGACAGAAGGAGGATGTATGCTTTTTACAGACATGTTCATACTGATTCTATTTTAACAGAGGAAGGGGTTATTCCATGGAGTGAGAGCTGTTATGGGTTGTTTTTTCACTGGCTTTTTCCAAATATCCCTTGAGAAAAAGTAGAACAACGTGGCAATCCTCTAGGAATGTGCTATAATAGATTTATTTTTGTTATTTGTATAGTTTTTTTTTTAAAATAAAAGTTCAAAAGCATATGTCATCACTGTTAGTGAAGACATTTTCCTTTCCATTTCTTCTTAAAGACATTTTGACCATGGCCCCATGGCAATTTTTTTTCAAGTGTGCTGCATAATAGAATAAACAAAGATTTTAGATGAGGAAAAGTAACTCAGACATTAATATGTAACCCCCTCAACTGTTATTACATAGCAGATGGAAATGGTGGTAATTCAAGGAATGGAAAAAGTCACGTTCTTCATTAAATCATTTTTCTTTTTAAAAATTTGAAACATCCCCAATAGGAATTAATTTGATTTGTCCATGATGTTCATTTATATTGTCTTCAGTTGTTGTTCGATATTACAGCAGTGTAGATGTTACATGTCCAAGAAAAAACGACTACAAGGGAACTCTGTTCTGCTTCATCAATGCACCAAGACTTGTCTCCAGTTAATCGCGCCAATTATAAAGCTATGGTCATTGTGGATCAACCCATAAGCTAAACTTGCTGAGAACTTAAAACCAATTAAACTAATTGCTTTCAGGGGAATAATTATACAGTGACTGCAGAATGCTTTGTCAGGGATTATAATGTTTACTGAGTATTATAAAACCACTGTAAGGAACTCATATTAATCACAATAAATATGGAACACTATTACCTCTTAGGACACTTATGCGGTTTATTATACTAAGGGGATTTATTTTACACATCCCTACTCATGAACTGCAAAACAAAATATTGGGCAGATGTATGAACTGACCTTCATATCAATAGAAAACAGAAATGACAGGTCTTACATATCACCTATATGCATGCCATGGCAGTGCAGTGCTATAATTGGTGACATTGCTCTAAAAGTTGGCTGTTTTTATCAGGGAGAAGTCACTCTGTACCATGGCTACTCAGCACATAGCATTCAAATTTTTTGGTGTACTACCCAGGATAACTTCCCTGTAATAGCTATCAGCCAGCTGCTGCTTTAGGGCACAGGGACAATGATGCATGAATGATGTAGTTCCAAAACACTTTTTTGGTTCTTTGTGTATACAGTTTGCCTGATGAAGGAGGCAGTTTGTGTGTCGGCTCTTGTTTCTCTGTCAGCGGTGTGTGAGAGCTTGAGATGCCGCCGGCATTAGACTCCTGTGTGGCGGGTTCGAGCTTGGATACTGTGTTTTTTCATTCCACCATGACAGCTGCTTGTCCTGATGGCAGTCCACACAAGCCTTGATATACAGCTGTGGTCAAAAGTTTTGAGAATGACACAAAAATTAATGCTAACAAAGTCTACTTCCTCAGTTTTTATGATGACAATTTGCGTATATACTCCAGAATGTTATGTGATCAGATAATTTGCAATTAATTGCAAAGTTCCTCTTTGCCATGAAAATTAACTTAAAGTGGAGTTCGACCCAAAAGTGGAAGTTCTGATCATTTGTCTCCTCCCCCCTTTCAGTGTCCCATTTGGCAGGTATCCTTTCCCACTTCCGGGAGTCCGGGCCACAGTGAATTGCATCACAGCTCGGCTCCCTCCCCCTTCCTCCTCCTTTGCCCCGCCCCCGGGCCAGTAAGAGAGCATTAGGGACCCGGCTCTCCTACTGGCCCGGGTTCCCTTACCCGCAATGGTGGCGACAGCCCCCAACAGCTGATGGAAACATCAGCTGCGGTTCCAACATCGCTGGACTCCATGACAGGTACATTTCCTATTATTAAAAGTCAGCAGCTGCAGTATTTATAGCTGCTGGTTTTACATTTTTGCAGAGGTGGGCAGACCTCCTCTTTAATCCCATATAAAAACTTACAGCTGTAATCGCAGCAAAAGGTGGCGCTACAAAGTATTAACTTAAGGGGGCCGAATAATTTTGCACGCCCAATTTTTCAGTTTTTTATTTGTTAAAAAAGTTTGAAATATCCAATAAATTTCGTTCCACTTCATGATTGTGTCCCACTTGTTGTTGATTCTTCAAAAAGAAATTACAGTTTTATATCTTTGTTTGAAGCCTGAAATGTGGCAAAAGGTCGCAAAGTTCAAGGGGGCCGAATACTTTCGCAAGGCACTGTATGTATATATATATATATATATATATATATATATATATATATATATATTAACATAGCATTAGATTTGGTCAGTACTTAAAACAGTGCAAAATAATAGGAATGGAAGGGCGGACTATAATTGATTAGCTAATAACAGCTAAAAGAAATAAAGTCAAATTATATTAAAACATATATTAACCAAGGATACGGGTAAGGTATGAGTAAGTGCAATAAAACATTTGTGTTATATAAAGAAATTAAACACTAGAGTCACAATATGAAATATATAAAATCCAATATGAAAATCAAACACATAAATATCAAAAACTATGAACTCGGCTAATAGCTAGAGGAATAGATTAATGAGTATAAGAGGTTGCATTTTATAGACTAAATTCTATTTCCTATTTATGTTATTTATTATTAATATAATAACAGCATGCTAGACCACATAAGTCATAAATAAGTAAGACTGTTTGAATAACTCATGGGTTCACTAGCAGTCTGATTCTTTGGAAGAGCAATCATATTCCCAGCTGCGGGCAGGTGGTAAACTGTGGGTTAGCTGACTTTAAAAGTCAATGTAAGAAATCTGTCTGGTCCATAAACATAGATAGAATTGGAGTGGAGTGGCTGGAATTTAGTGCGTGGGCCCCATTTTTTACTTAAACTGAATACATATTGCATGTAATTACGCCACATTTTTAAATACTGTCACTAAAAGCTTTTAATTATTTGCACTCAGTGAAAATAATATGCTCTCAGTACAACCTATATTTTCAAGAAGCCATGTAAACCTGTAAAGGGCACATATAATATGCTGGTTAGCAAATAGATGGAAAGTTGCAATACGTGCCATATTTTCTCAAACAATAGAAAAGTCCTGGAAATACCACTGTGTAATAAATACATACCTCTCAGCTTTCCGAAATGAAAAGGAGGGACAACTTTTTTTATTTCCAAAAATGAATGCAAAAGCCAAATCCTTGCCACATGCAAAGACTATTCCTTTCTTAGCCCTGGTTCACACTGGTGCGTTTTGACATGCGATTTGGCATGTCAAATCGCATGTCAAAACTGCGGTATTTGCCGCAAATTGCCGGCAATGGCACCGTCCTAATCGGTGATACGCCACATCTGCGGCGCTGCACCAATTTCAAAAAGTAGTTTCTGTACTACTTTTTGCGATTTTGGCCTGCGATTTACATTGACATCTGTGCAGAAACCTGCACAAATGTCTCTATAATCACGGCCGAAATCGGACTGCCAGCGGGAGTGAAATCGTGCGAGTTCAGCTGAACTCGCACGGCTTCACTCCCGCAGCCCAGTGTGAACCAGGGCTTAGAAATATTAAACTGCCTTTAATATTAAACTTAGATACCTCAATGGCTCAGTTAAATCTTAACAAACAATAATGCTAGACCCTAGGAGTTTTTTTCTGTTCAACCCAGCGGACTGAATAAAAAAAAAACCTGAGAGGTCACCAAACTAACTAAGCAGTGTTAGTGTGGTGATCTCCCACGCTAAGCTATTGTGTTCTGACAGGGAGACAGTCTACCTCTCTGCCAGAACACACTGATCAGTGCTCACAGCCATTGGCTACAAGCGCTAATCGGATGCTGGTTTTCCAGCATGCCTGTTCGATAAAAGCCAGTCATTAGATCGGCTTCTGTTTGACAGGCTGCTGTACACATGGACCGAATGTCACCTGGTTTCTGTTAAATCGGTACCAGCCTTAAAGCATTTGTTACCCCAACACTTCATATTCCTAATATGTGCCTGCTGTACCATGTAATTGTATGAGAAAGTAACCTGTTCTCTTTGTATTGCTTCCTTAATGTGAAATCCATGCTGTTCCTGTAAGTCCCCTTGCTTTTAATATTAAAAACTTACCGCACTAAGCAGGAGAGCATACCATGGTAAGTTCTGTAAGTACACTGGGAACTCCATGTACTCTCCTCCAATGATCAGTCTTGTCCTCACACGACCCCGCTGCACAGCCATTCACTGGTAAGCTCAGTGTGCTACTGTTTCTCCCCCCCCCAGCTCTCATGCAGCTGAGTAAGGAGGGAATGTGATCATTTATAAAATGTTTTGCCTTTCATTTCTAATTTAAACTGAATGAGTTGTTTTACAGGGTGATCATTTACGATCACTTTAAGGTTCAGGCTAGGTTCGCACTGCAGTACGGAGCGGCTCACAGCAGGGGTCCGGTGCGTCTCTGATCACCGTTTCAGATTCAATTTCAGTCCGAATTTTTGGCTGAATTCGGACCTAAAACGGACCAGAAGACGCACAGGATGCCTGTGCAATTCGCACCGGAGTCTCTCCGGTGATGTATGAACCAGCTCCATAGAGAGTCGGTCACAATCTCCTAACATGCAAATTGGATGCTGAGAAATCCGCATCCAATTCGCAACCCAACCTAAGATCTCAATTTTGATGGCCCACTAGGCCACTTTATATATAGCCATAAACCTCTGCCCGTATGGTTAAAACCTCTTGTATGCTTGAGGTGTTAAGGTCAACTACTGCTTTATCCAAGAGCAAAGGAACACCCCGAAAGTTTGTTCCGAATATTTAAATGTATTTAAAAAAAAGGAAAGTAACACGGTACTTGTTGTACTAGATTATTTTTTAACCCTCTTGAATATAATATATAATAATAATAATAATAATAATAATAATAATAATAATAATAATAATATCTTTTGGATTCTCTGGATCTCTGGAAATTCTGTTGGCTCTGAATTGCATATTTTTACAAGGAGGTCTCACTGACACTTTGGTTCCGGAAACATTTTAGGACTTGTTAAAAAAGAAATTGATAAAACAGAAAAAGACAAGTGACTGTAAATATGAATGTGTGTAGAGTAATACAACAAGCAAAATAGAAGAAGAATTCTGTTCAGCATTAAAACTTGATTTAAACACTAATGCTGCGTACCCACGATCGGTCAAACGGATGAGAATGGTCTGATGGGCCGTTTTCATCGGGCAAACCGATCGTGTGTAGGCCCCATCGGTTATTTATCCATAGGTTAAAAATGGTGGTGTGTAGGCACGACCATCAGTCAGCTTCATCGGTTAACCAATGAAAATGGTCCATTAGACCGTTTTCATCGGATGGACCGATCGTGTGTACAGGGCATAAGATTTGCACCATAGAAACGCTTATGAAATCATCCTAAACTTTTCCAATAACAAATATTAAACAATTGCTTCTTCAAGCACATTTGTCAAAAAAGAAACAAAATCAAAGAGGTAATTACCATAATGACTGGAATATCTATAAACCATTAACATATGTAAAATTATTAGCAGAAAATATCTTAATATAAATATTTAATTAGTGATCTTACAGGAAAAAAAGATTCCAGATGGGGGGAATAATACATGAGAAATAGTAATGGAAAACATTTTGCCTCACATATGGTTAATATTGGCAGTGATGTGGACATTTTCTTGTCCAGGGTTGAAATTACAATAGCACTTATCATTGGTTACTCCAATCATTGGTTGATCGTCTAGCACATTTATAACTATTGTTTACAAGTTCTTTATTATTCACTGTCCAATAAATTCATGTCTCAATGTTGAAACAAAATAAATCTGCCAATCATATTTCCCTAAACCAAAGATCACTTCACCAATAGTGAATGCAACATTTTCTGTACAGTCCTGCACCACTCTGGGAGAAGGACCCACCCCGAGGAACATACCCCTTAAAAATGTTCACATACTTAAATACATTTTATTGTGATTTTAAATAATAGATCAACACAAAGTGGAAGGAAAATGATAAATGGTTTTCAACATTTTTTACACATAAAATATCTTAAAAGTGTGGCGTGCATTTATATTTAGTCCCCCTGAGTCAATATTTTGTAGAAGCATCTTTCGCTGCAATTACAGCTGCAAGTCTTTTTGGGGATGTCTCTACTACTTTTGCACATCTAGAGAGTGACATTTTTGCCTGTTCTTTGCAAAATAGCTTAGGCTCTGTCAGATCTAATGGGAAGTCTTGCCACAGATTCTCAATTGGATTTAGGTCTGAAATTTGACTGGGCCATTCTAACTCATGAATATGCTTTGATTAAACCATTTCATTGTAGCTCTGGCTGTATGATGTTGTCCTGCTGGAAGGTGAACCTCTGCCTCAGTCTCAAGTCTTTTGGAGGCTCTAACAGGTTTTCTTCTAGGATTGCCCTGTATTTGGCTCCATCCATCTTTCCATCAACTCTGACCAGCTTCCCTGTCCCTGCTGAAGATGGTGCTTACCTGATATCACTCCAAGTATTGCAGATGGCTAAACCCAGCCAGGGCCTTTAACTTTGCAGGAGTGTCAGCTGCTATATGTAAGCGGATAAAACTCTCAGGCGAATGATCAACAATCCATAGATTCCATACGAAGTAAGCAATAATCAGCCTCTACATGCCTGAAGTAGCTGCGGGGGTATGGGGGGTTTTGGGCATTTAGAGGTGTCCAAAAACCACACACGTGGTGATATCTGGTAATCAGGATATCCATGTGGTGGTGGTGCAATTGTCTAAGGAATCATTCACTGGGTGATTTTGTACATATATTGGCATAATCTGTGCCTTAAAGACGATGTCACGCTATGTTCCTCCTTCTTTGTTTTTTGGATTGATTGTTACACACATGGAGCCTGTGGGGCTCAGGAGTCTGTTTTATATCGGGACGTGGCAGTCATCATCATTTACATAGGACCTCCGTGAATATCCATTAGGACAAAGGCCTGGGCTGGGTTTAAGCCATCTGCTTACTTAGCTTACTATCTGGTAAGCAGTTCATTAATTTGGTGGTGGTGCACCTGTCTACGATCCATTCACCGGGTGTTGCAACAACAATTGTACGTGTTTGCTGGACTGTCTTTAATCTACCATTGGACTTTAAAACTAGTGCATTTTTTTCTTTTCCATGAAAATATCCACACGGTACTGTTTATTTTATTGAAACAACTAATAAAATTGTTATTTGAAAAAAAAAAAAAAAATATCCACACAACCAGTCCTGTCCTATGCATTTGATCACCCAGGACTTTATTAGGGGCTAGTAGTGGTGAATAGCATAAAAAAGCTTGAATTCACTATCGGTGAAGTGTTCCTGAAATGCATGTGAAACATACTGTATGTCTTTCCTAAAAATGAATCCATATTGTATTAGCCTCGTTCAGCCAAATGAAATTGAATTGGTAGCAATAAGTTACTGAATGTGAGTGTTTGACTTAAAGGGGTTGTAAACCTTAATGGTTTTTTCACCTTAAAGGGGTTGTAAAGGTAAAAGTTGTTTTACCTTAATACATTCTATGCATTAAGGTGAAAAAACATCTCAGCATTAGCGCCCCCCCCCGGGGCCCTGTTTACTTACCTGACCCTTCGAAAGTCCTGCGCGTGAACTCGGTCGGCTTCTCGGCTCATTCATTGGTTGATTGAAAGCAGCGCAGCCATTGGCTGGCGCTGCTGTCAATCACATCCAATGACGCGGCACTCCGGGGGCAGGCCTGAGGGATACAGTGAGCGGCTATGGCCACCGGATGTATCACAGGACCGTGCCCGTGAGTTCGCTCGCATGAAGGTGATGAGTTCTTGCAAGGGGGAGCTGAGACAGCCGCTGAGGGACCCCAGAAGACCAGGTTCGGGGCCACTCTGTGAAAAACTAGCTGCACAGTTGAGGTAAGTATAACATGTTTGTTATTTAAAAAAAAAAATCCTTTACATACCCTTTAATGCATCCTATGCATTAAGGTGTAAAAACGCCTTGCAGTGTCCGGCCCCCCCAAGCTCCAGTTTTACTTACCTTAACCCCCAAATTTCCATGGGCACGATCCTGTGTCGCTCTCTCCATGGCTTCTCGGCTTTTCATTGGATAGATTGATAGCAGCGCAGTCATTGGCTCCCGCTGCTGTCAATCAAATCCAATGACGTGGCCACCGGGAGGCGGGGCCGAGTCCTACACTCTGCGTCTATGGACCCTGAGTGTATGATAGAGGAGCACACCTGCAAGGTAACCCCCTTGGGAGAGAGCTTCCCAGAGGGGTTATCTAATGCGGGCAGGAGCTGCGAGAGCCACTGTGGGGCCCCAGAAGAGGACGATTGGGGCCACTCTGTGCAAAACGAACTGCACAGTGGAGGTAAGTATGACATGTCTATTATTTAAAAAATAAATACAATAAAAGCTTTACTATCACTTGAAGTTTGCTATACAAAGCAACTTTTTTAACAGTAAAGTTCAGTTGCCTTGTTTGAGGAATGACATGTTAACCTAGTTTGATGAGGGAGAATGCAGTGTAATGTACTTTACTGTAGTGTATGCTATACTGATGATAACATCCTAGAGGTTTACTCCAGAAGTCCAGATAAATGGGCCTTAGAGAAAATCAATGCCTCTTGACTTTCCAGTAAGGAAGTCAGTGTATGTGCAATGTGTTGTGTAAGTTCTCACCACCGATAATGCTCTGCGAGTCAGAGGCTTTCAGAATGTGCTTTTCAATTCAGCAGGTTTTCACTGATAACAAATTCATGTTTCTGTTCAATTTCACAAAAATAGTAAATACAAATCAGGATGCTAGTTTCGTTTTGCTTTAAAGAGCATATCTCCATTGGCTCAGGTGTAATCCATTCTTGTTACATGTATAACACAGCTGCCTGCAGTGACACTAAATAGAAAAAGTGAATTGTTAGAAAGCACTTACAGACAGCAAATGGAACCAGTCAATAAACCACTAATATAATTCTGCAAACACTGCAGTAATGCTAAATTAAAGAAGTCCAATAAAGGTACTGCACTTAAATCTGCATTCTATGTAATTCATTGCAGCCAGATTTCTTAGAGCCATTCACGTTGTTTGATAGGCACATACAGGCCCGGATTTACTCCCTTTGCCGCCCCAAGGCTAGGTCCTTCAATGCCGCCCCCGCAGTACAGGGGGGACATTATCCACCGGGGGACTTTTTTCGGCAGGACACTGCGAAGCAGGGGGGTTGTTGCTGCCAAAAATGACATTGAGCATTGGGGGGTGCTGCTGCCGAAAATGACAAAATGACATTGAGAACCGGGAGGGGGGTTGCTGCTGCCAAGAACTATCTCACCTCCTCTTCCCTCTGTTTTTTCTCCTCTCACCATCCGCATGACAGGGGGGAACTCCCGATATAAAAGTAAAAGTGTCCTCTCCTCTCAGGCGCAGTGCCGCCCCTGCACCCACTGCCGCCCCAAGGCCTGGCCTTGTTGGCCTTGTCTGGAATCCGGCCCTGGGCACATACCATCTTCTGTGGCTGCTTCCTGTATCATCATTCAGATCCTCAGAGCAGCATTTGGCACCTCTGTCAAAAATGTTACTGCTGTTTTTTTGTGTCTGCTGGGGAGATTTACCAACTCTATTGGTCTTGGTGACCATTTTCTCTGGTCCATAATGGATGGGAAATCCAATTTGTTCTTGTCACAAGCAAATGGTCAAATCTCATATATAGATGTTCATGGCTATATATTGGCCACCCCTTACATGTGTTGGGTCTAAAAATCGTGTGCTTCCTATTTATTTACCAACTTGCTCAGAGCCAAGGAAGTCTGCATCTAAGGTTTGACTTTTTACCCATTTAGGGCCTCATGCACACAGGACGTTTTTTAAACTCTCCTGGAAGCCAGCAGCGTTTTTGTAGAGAAAATGCCTGATGCTTGTCAAGCACTTGGGCGTTAATTCATTGTATTGGTCAGAATAAATCATTTCTTCTGGCTATTAAAATTAATTAATGCTCAAGCACTAGCATTTGGGCATGTTTAGCAGCTTTTAACAGCTTCTAGAAGCTTTTAGTAGCATTAAGTGTTTTTTTTTCTGCCCTAACTCTCTTGCTCCTTGACATACTGGCAGGGTTTTTTTTCTGCCTCTAAATGCCTCTAAGGCTCCATGCACACTGGGCTTAAAAAAACGTCTGTTCTTTTTGGAGTGAAAAACGTCCATATAGAGCATTTTTTTGTAAAAAGTTTAGACAAGTTTAGGAGAGTTTTAAGTTTTTTCTGCCAGTGAGCTCCAATCAGAAACGCGAATGAGAAGGTTTTTTTTTCCTGCCTCTAAACGTTGTTTTCAAAAATATGCCTGTAAACGTCCTAATATGTATGGACACAAAGGGGTTACATTGAGTTGCTTCTACAGGCAGAACACAAAACTCCTGTAGAAGCAACGTTTTTTATTCCAGTGTGCATAGAGCCTAAAAGCTCCTGCCACTTAATGCTACTAAAAGCACAATCTGGTACAGTTGTGCAAAGTAACCATTCCCAAGTTTTTTTGTCAAAAATTAATTAAACAACTGGAAGTTAGAAGCTGATTGGCTACCATGCACAGCTGCACCAGATTCTGTGTGCTCCAGTTTTAGTAAATCTCCCCCTATGTATGCATTGACAAATAGGCTATCATGGATGGGAGGTTAGGGGCAGGAAAAAAATGCCAGAAGCCCCTAAAAGCTACTGTAAAAACATCCAGTGCGCATGAGGCCTAAAAGAGAAGTATGGGCAAATGTTTTTTTGACCATACTTTTTTCTCTGGGTGTGCTTATTTATGCACTTCTGTAACTCAGATTCAACCAACAGCAGGCTCAAGCCTGCTGTCAGCAGACATTACAGAGGTGGTCTCAGGTTCTGGATGTTTCCTGATAATAATGTCAGGATCCACCCAGATGCCTTACAGGCAGCTAACTCAGCCTCTCAGTGTGCTGCTGATAGCCTGAGCCAGCTGCTCCTGCTGCCTCCACAGCCCAGTGCTTCAGTGAGCGCTGGAGTGGCAGAGCAGAAAACAGTGAATGATGTTTACCACACTCTGCTCAGTGAAGACCGAGCACTGAGTGATCAGCAGTCATGTAATTGCTCAGTTCTTCGGCTTAGAGCTGTCTGAGGCCAGCTGCAGCATCAGACCGATGATGCAGCGATACAGTATAGGTAAGTACAGTATGTATAGTATGTTTGCTTAAAAGAGAGGTCCAGCCTGAGCTTTTTAGGCTGAGCTTCTCCTAAGGGTCACAAAATTTGATTTGCACTCCTGTGACCTGTTTTCAACGGAGAGCGGTCTGAAGTCCACTCTCCGCTGACGTCGCTGCCATCAGTCGAGGCAGCGCGTCATCACAACTTTCAAGTCGGGATCCTCTAGCTGCCCTGATTGATGGCAGTCTCAAGGGGCCGCTGAGACAGCCTCACCCCGCACCTCCAAGGCTCAGCACTCCACTGAGCGTGGAGAAACAGAGAGGAAAGACGCTGACTGACAGTCAGCAGCTTTCCTCTCTGGGATCTGTGAGAACCGAGCCATCAGTGATGTTTGGTGGCTCGGTTCTCAGTGTAGAGACGGCGGGGGACAGATGGAGCATCCACCGAGTTAGGTATGAATCAAATAAAAAAAGAAAACCCATACTGATGATTTCCCACACTTCTCCTTTAAGCTAGTAGCTTTGGGGTTTTTCATTTCCCTGGTCTTGGCATCCTGTCACTAAATAAAATGGTTCACTTACAGTCCTGTTTACACCTTGCTTTTGCTTGGTGCTTCAATGAGGCTTCAGTGGAGCTTCGATGAGCCTTTCGTGGGGCTTTGGTGAAGCTTTGGTGGAGCTTCAAGGAAGCTTTGATACAGACTTATATGGAGGCTTTAAAGATGCTTTGAAGCGTCACGAAAGCTACATGGGGTAACATTTTTGAAGCGTAGCCGAAGCAAAGAAAAGCAAAAGCAAGGTGTAAACAAGAGTGTAAGCTAACCATTTTATTTAGTGACAGGAGCTTTGACTAGTATTCAGAAAGCTTTAACAAAGCCTGTCTGAAGCCTTGTTTTGAAGCAAGTGTAAACTAGCCGTTAATGTGTGTTGAAGTTGAAGCAAGTGTAAATTAGACCTTTAAAAGGCTTAAAAAATGAACCAAGCCAACTGACTCTCAGGCCTCGTACACACGACCAGTTTCCTCGGCAGAATTCAGCTTCCGACCGAGTTTCTGGCTGAATTCTGCCGAGAAACCCGGCCGTGTGTACACTTTCGAGGAGCTCGACGAGGAAATAGAGAACATGTTCTCTATTTCCTCGTTGTTCTATGGGAGCTCTCGGCCCGCCGAGCTCCTCGGCGGCTTCAGGGCTGAACTGGCCGAGGAACTCGATGTGTTTGGCACGTCGAGTTCCTCGGCCGCGTGTACGAGGCCTCAGAGTTTCCTGCAGATATCTAATGAAACATCACACTCATTATCTAGACTTTCCAAAAGAAGCAACATTAAACTTTGATAATGCCTGTGGCTTTTCTTACTATGAACAGAAAAACCAACCACAGTTCATAGGTATATATATATATTTAACTGTATTCAGCATATATTATTGATAAGTCAACGATACTAAATATTTGTATTACACAATCTCCTTTACCATGAAATCAGAACATGCACCTATTTATAAATGACCTTCCATTTCAAACTAGAAAAGGCTATGTAAATGTGACATAATTAGCCGCTTTATTTTATTAGTTTCTTATAACGTCCCTGTTCAACCTAAGGCTGTGTTGTATGATATACATGAAACAATCTGTTATAAAGTCTAATTAATTATTGCCAGCTTGATCTTGTTCACTTCATTAACAACTTGTCTAAAATACACTGTAATATCTATTTGCCAGAGAATGTTATTACTGTGGAATATATCACTCTAAGCCCTTATGTCCCAGCATGTGATTCATTTATGCCTGTAATAAAGTAATGAGTTTTGTGCTAATAAAGGGAACCTGTCAGGACAACTGTTACCTGCCAAAGCAATGGCTTCCTTTAGTGCTTGGGACTTGCTAGTACTTGACTACTAGGAGCCACGCTAGTTTCATTCTAGGGACATCACTCATATGATAATGATGAGAGATGTTCTAAAACCAAAACTGGCTTTATGCACCAGATAGGAGATTTGTCTGTGACAGAAAATAGCTGCCCTTACAGGTTTTTGTAAGCTCAATCATATGCATCTTTGGTTGTATAAAAAAAAAGATCAATGAGGATATATATTATCTCCATCGCAAGAAAATGTGCAAAATTACTACAAATTACTGAACTATTACAGCATTGTCATTCAATATAATGACACACAAACCTTAAAGGGAATGTATAGTAATTTTGAACATATTTTCTTTCTTGATTTATTTTCAACAGGACAAAAAAATTATATTTAAAAATATTTAAGCCAGTGAAAATACTGTTAAAATTACATAAAGTGTTATATATTCGAAATATTCTAACAAATAGAGCTTTAAAGCCTATTTTTAATTTTTTTTAAATCAGCCCAAGGCACATTGCTTACCATCAGTGTAATGTGTCCCTTGTGCTGCTGTTGTCTGTTTTATTAGAAATCCTCCTCCTCCATTGCCTCCTCCTCTCTGCTGTAATCTTGGGTATAGGGGGTGGACTTACCATTCATCTGCATGTCCTCCATTGAAAAATTCTATTTTATTCACAGAAACTGTAGTATGAATTAAGGAGGTGACCAGAAAGGATGGGCATAGTTGGGCACTATTGATGTATGCCTGTCATAGCTCCCTTAATTTCATTAACATCCGCTGCCGCAATCTTTCAGGATGAGGGGATCAGAGGAGGAGGATTTCTACTAAACAGATGAGGGCAGCACAAGGGACACATCACACTGATGATAAGTAATGTCCCTTGTGTTGATTTTTTTGTTCTTGTTTTAACTAAATTTAGGCTTTAAACTCATTGTGGTGCCACAGCAGCCTGTTTTTATTTTTTTATTCATCAAAGAGAAAAAAGTTGCAGGGCACAGGGATCGGGAAAGTTGTAACAAGTTTATTGACATAACAGCATCACTTACATGGGGATAAACTGTGTGAAGCCGAGGGTGCAGAGAGACTGGATATATACATGGCCAGATAGATGCACTGTAATTGGTAAGCCAACTTTCCTAATCCCTGCACCCTGAAACTTTGTTTCTCTTTCATGTCACTGACCAGATCGCCCACTGATTTGTTCTGAGGATCTCTGGAATTGTGTTGCTCTTTGAAGTTTACATCTGCTATAAACTGATTTGTGGGCTTGGCATTTATTATATGGTCCATACAATAGTCTTGGTCTAAATAATTAAGCACTTTTGTTTTACATAGATAAAAACCTAATTGTATATAACTTGTTTTTATTCATCTGTTTGTTTTTGGTATATTCTCTTATTGTCCTCCTCTGTCCGCTAATTAGAACAGTCTATAGTTGCCACTCCCACCCCTACCCAGCTACTATTCAATGTTGTAATATACCAGGCTGAAACAAACTACCCTGAATTCCATTTGTAAAGCCCTGTACACACGATCGGCTTGTCTGATGAAAACAGACTGATGGACCGTTTTCATTGGACAAACCGATCGGTTTGTTTTCCATCGGTGAAAAAAAATAGAACATGTTTTAAAATTTTCCTATGGATAAAAAAACGATAGAAAAAAACGATCGTCTGTGTGGAAGTCCATCGGTCAAAAATCCACGCATGCTCAGAATCAAGTCGACACATGCTCGGAAGCATTGAACTTAATTTTTTCTCAGCACGTCGTAGTGTTTTACATCACCGCGTTGGACACGGTCGGATTTTTGACCGATGGTTTGTAGGCAAGACTGATGAAAGTCAGCTTCATCAGATATCCGACGAATAAATCCATCGGATTAGATTCCATCAGATATCCGATCGTGTGTACAGGGCTTAAGTGTTCTTGGTGAGCTGAAACTACATTTGGATCTTGTTGAGTCAGCAAGCTGTCATACAGTCTTTATTGTTCTGCCTCTCCATTCTAAGCAATGAAAGTGAGATCTCTGTAACTTACAGTTAGATGTGTTGAGATGTCGATGACCCCAATCTTATTTGGATAAACAGACAGTGACTCGATCCAGACGACGCCTTGTTGATCTTGTGAAGTTTAATCTATAAACTGTGAGGATCTTACAACAATGAACATCGGATAGGTCAAAAGATCATAATGTGATCCAGTCCAGACATGTGCTGAGATGCATTACAGGGAAATAAACAAAGGGTGGGGCTAACTATACAGGATAAGCTGAGATACAGGAAGGGGAGGAACCAGGGACAGAATAATACATAGAACTTTTAAAGGCATATCACAAAGCATGTGAAACATGACACTCCCCGTCGAAATCTATGATTTCTGTTATTAACAAACTTTAGTCCAAGTCCAAATATAACTAATGAAGATTCTTTTCAAGAAGACCTGCAAAACAAGAGGGAAGGGAGGAACAAGGGAAACAATGCAAACATTAACATATACGTGCAGATGTTGGTCTTGAAGGTCCAGGCTGTGACAAGGAAATATCCATCTTCAGATGGGATGGCAGCAACATGCATCGATCCTTCGTACCTCCATTTGAATCAAGTTGATGACCTGTGAGACTTGTCTTCTTCTTTGGGCAAAAAACGTACTAGTTCCTTTATAGGCCTGAAGTAAAAGTGTGCAGAACCTTCTTTCATTACTTTAAATTCTACTTTTCGTACTTTTCCGTTGTTACTTGGCATAGTCTTTATAATAAGACCCATAGGCCAATGGTTACGAGGAGAATCTGTCTCTTTCAAGAGAACTATGTCTCCCACTTGTAGTTTGGGTTTGCTGGCTTGCCATTTACTGCGACTTTGAAGGTTAGAAAGGTACTCCATCTTCCAGCGATTCCAAAACACATTAGCACTAAGTTGAACCTGTTTCCATTGATGATTGTAAACATTAGGATAATGACGTTCCTCTGTGGGAATAGTGACCATTACAATTTTTTGGGTAAGAAGTGTGGCTGGAGTGAGCATTACTAGAGACTCTGGATCCGAGGACACAGTGACCAAAGGCCTTGCATTGATTATAGCAGACATCTCTGCAAGAAGAGTGACTAAAATTTAATGGGTAAGCTTGGAAGTTTTATGGTCCAGTAGCATAGAGTCCAGGATTTTCTTTGCAACTCCAATTGTGCATTCCCAGGAGCTTCCCATGTGAGAGGAATCAGGGGGGTTGAATTCCCATTTACACTTGTTGTCATTCAAGAAGTTCACAATCTTTTCTGCTCCTGTAAAATTAGTCCCAAAGGCAGTTCTAAGTAACTTTACAGGTCCTCGCACAGATACTAATCTTCCGAAGGCATTAATAAAACAGGAAGAGTTCAATCGCTTATTGTTAGCAAATCCGCCACGAGTTCTGCATGTAACAGTCTAGGGGCCAAATATGTCCATGCCAACATTAATAAATGGAGGTTCATTGCTTAATTGGTCAACCGGCAGCTCTGTCATCTGTTGTTGTAGGTGCTTTCCTCTTAGTTTTTGGCACTTGACACATTTGTGGAGTATGGATAATATACACCTTTTTATCCCGACGATCCAGAAACCTGCAGACTTTACTGCTCCTACTGTGAAGTGACGTCCTTGGTGCTGAACTTGCTCATGGAAATGCCTAACTGAGCAGTAAATGTGATGACGTCCTGGAATATTGAGGGGGTTTTCTCTTCACTGAACAAATTCGACCTTCCAATGCGACCACCAACTCAAAGTAACTTGTTATCAATTATTGGATTTAATTTATACAGATGTCTATCCTTAGATAGGTTGAGTCATTTTGATACGTTAGCAATCTCTTGTGAGTATACACTTCATGTTGGACACATTGGATAATAACCCTTTCTGCTTGAGAGACTTTCTCAATTGGAGGGGGGGGGGCCTTTACAGGTGTGCCACCTGTGACACTTTTTTTCAGTGCTAGAGCTGTTTGCAAATTGATGAACAACATGAATAAGACGTGCAATGGCTCATACAACAGAGGACCACTTAAAAAAGCGTTCAAAGCGGTGA
Source organism: Rana temporaria (assembly GCF_905171775.1). NCBI lineage: Eukaryota > Metazoa > Chordata > Amphibia > Anura > Ranidae > Rana > Rana temporaria. The sequence continues at coordinate 145,980,508 of NC_053491.1, read as the reverse complement.
GGACTCAGCCTTACCCTTGGTTTCACAGAGGTGTTGAGTGTGATGGTAACAGCTCTGATTTTCTTATCAGATTCTGGATGAACAAGTTCAAAGTTAGAATCTGTAGAACTTGAGATGAGTTTATCATTCAAGAGTACTGGTGGAGATAGCCATGATGTGTCAAGAAATGCCGTAATAGGTACTGCACGACTGCCGCAATCAGCAGGGTTGAGGTTATTGGGAAAATAGTGCCATTGTTCAGTCATAGAGAACTTCCTAATGCATTCTACTCTGTTATTTGGTAGTATCTTTCTTGTGGTACAAAATGGTAGAGGTGCCACTGTTGGAATCATCTTGGTAGAACTCTTTACTTGTCTTCCATGGTAGCTGCCAACTCTTTATCTTTAGTGGTTATCTCGAACACTGTTTTGCCGATGTTGTCATCCCAGACATTAATAGCTAGATTCAGGATGGCAAGCGCATAGTTGCGGCGGCGTAGCGTATGGAATTTACACTACGCTGCCGTAAGTTAGCAAGACAAGTACATGATTCACAAGGTACTTGCCTGCTAAGTTACGGCGGCGTAGCGTAAATCGGGCGGGCGTAAGGGCGCCTAATTCAAATTCGACTAAGGGGGCGTGTTTTATGGTAATGGAGGGTGACCTTACGTGATTGACGTAATTTATGAACGGCGCATGCGCCGTCCGTGTACATATCCCAGTGTGCATTGCGGCAAAGTACGCCGCATGGTCCTATTGGTTTCGACGTGGACATAAATTACGTTAATCCCTATTCACGGACGATTTACGCAAACGACGTAAAATTTTCAAATTTCGACACGGGAACGGCGGCCATACTTAACATTACTATTCCAGCTATTTGATGGAATAACTTTAGGCCTGATAATGCGTTACGTAAACGGCGTATCTGTACTGCGTCAGCCGGGCGTACGTTTGTGAATAGGCGTATCTAGTGATTTACATATTCTACGCTGACCGCAATGGAAGCGCCATCTAGCGGTCAGCCTAAAAATTACACTTTAGGATACGACAGTGTAAGACACTTACGCCGCTCGTATCTGAGCCTAATTTAAGCGTATCTGGTTACCAGAATAAGCTTAAATTAGCGCCGGCGCAAATTCAGCCTAAGTCTTTCTGAATCTAGCTATAAGAGTTTTCTTATCGTCTTGTATGATGTTGTGCACCATCTATCTTTCACATTATATTGATGTGGTCGTTGTGCTGAACAAGTAGTCCGTCCATTTGACAGGACGTGCATTTTAAAGGAAGAGACTGAGTAAAACCTTCTGCCCTTGTCTCGACAGGCATTGCCTATGATGACCCTTGTGCACCCTTAACAAAGCAACAGCAGGATACCAGCACTTTCGTTGAGGGCTGGTATTTGGTTGGCTATGTCCTTGTGAGAATGGTGAAAGGCAGCTTTAGCAGTAGGGATCTCCTCTTTGCTGCTTGGAATCTGGTTGCACTCCGTGATAGTGGGCAAGAATATTTCCTCATTGTCATTCAGGGGAGCAAATACAAGACCACGGTCTCTCCTACCCAAGACTTCTGTAGTGCCGGCACAAGGTCTTAGGGTATAAGGTAGAGCTTCTCCTGTTATGTTCAACAGTTCAAAAAATTGCGTTCTTGCAGGAGATTTGTTGCTCTGATCATCCAGAATAGTATACAGTCGTATTGCCTTTTCAGGTTGACCTTTGGGGTATACACGAACCAAGCATATCTTTGCACAGGACTTGTTACAGAGTTCTTCTTCCACAGACTTCTGTACATGTAGAGAACACTGAGGTGGAAGGTGCTGTTTGATCTGTGTGCTCCCCGCCTTGCTTTGCCTCAGAAAGATGGATTGTGAATGTAGTAGAGTTAAGCGGATATTGATGAAGAACTTGCACATGGTCATCATGGTCACACTCTATACATTTGATGATAGCTTTACAATCTTTTGCAAAGTGTTCTGTGGAGGCACAGCATTTGTAGCAAACTCAAAATGCATTTAAAAGTTCTTTACGTTCTTATAGGGTTTTCTTTCTGAAGCCGATACATTTCTTAAGTTCATGCGGTTTGTTATGTATCGAACATTGGCGATTTGGATTCTCAATTTTCTTGTTTTGATCGGTCCTTTCGAGAACTGAAGTAGGTGCAGGTAGAACATTAGTCCTTTTCACTAACACTGGACCTCTATAGTCTCTGTGTATCATACGTGTGTTCATAACTCTGGGTGAACTGAGAGGGTTACAGTCACCATAGGAGAAACTTGGGTCATTCTTAGTGTCTGAAATTCTTTTGAAGGAACTAGCAGAAGTAGGAAAAAGGACGAAAGGCAACTTGATGATTTTCCTTATACTTTGATCCAAGCACTGCCCATTTTTCTTGAATGCCATATGGTAGCTTAAGAACAATAGGGTTGATGCCACGAGCGGTGTAAAAGTAACTGAGACCAGGTAAGTCGATGTCCACCTTAGCAAGTTGAAGCTCTAATTGAACATCGCTGAGTTCTTGAAACTTTAGTTTGTCTCCAGAAGAAATCTTTGGGAAGCTTTCCAACCTTTTTAATAAGGCATCTTCAATGACCTCTGGGCTGCCAAGGGTATGTTTAAGTTTGTCCCAAGCAGCGTTAAGGCCTGCAGCAAGGTTGTCGATATGAACTGCTTTGAGCCTCTTGATGTGTTCAGGAGATTGGGGACCTAGCCATCAGATGAGCAAATCTAATTCCTCTGTGGCATTTATGTCTAGGTCACTCATTGTGGCCATAAAGGTGGATTTCCAGCCTCTGTAATTTTCAGGCTTGTCAACAAACTTGGTGAGGCCTGTCTTAGTGAGCTCTCTGCGGAGCATGTATTTACCAAACTGTGACATGTCCGTGTTCTCAGATTTTAGATGCATGACTGCAGGTGGAACAGAGTTAGTTGTGATGGCTGGTGCATTGACATTAAAGGGGTTGTAAAGGAATTTTTTTTTTCATAATAAGCATCCTTTACCTGCAGACATTCCTCTTTTCACTTCCTCATTGTTCGTTTTTGCTCAGAAGTTGCTCTATTTCTTCTCTATTCTGTTCACTTCCTGCTTGTCTGATTTTACTGACCACCGTGATGGGAGGCTTTACTGCGGTGGTCAGTAACGTGCTCACCCCCTCCTGGGAACTACATCTGTGCGGCGGGATGCTCTCTACGTGTTAGAGACTTCAAGGAGGTGTGAATTACTGGGCGTGCCGCAGTTCATACTGGGAAATTGAGTTCTTACATAAACAAACGATGCAAACCAGGAAGTGAATGAGAGAACAGAAACTAGAATGCCGGAGGTGATATAGTTGAAGGAATTTAATAGGTATTTACTCGTTTTTTAACAGAATCATTACACTATTCTGTCTGTCTACCTTGCAGACATTCATTTTAGGCAAAAAAAAAATTCATTTAGTGCAGGGGTCTCAAACTGGCGGCCCTCCAGATGTTGCGAAACTACAAGTCCCATGAGGCATTGCAAGGCTGACAGTTACAAGCATGACTCCCACAGGCAGAAGCATGATGGGACTTGTAGTTTCACAACAGCTGGAGGGCCGCCAGTTTGAGACCCCTGATTTAGTGACCCTTTAAGTAACTTGGGAACATATGTTGGTGCGAAGGCATTCAATGCTGGAACTGGCTTAAAGTTCATTGACATGTTAGTTTGTAGGTGTGGATTAGTGTGCTTGCTAGGAGGTACTTGGTTAGTGCCAAAGTAAGGTGGACAGTCTGTTATATGCTTACCAGTGTCTTTTGCTTGCTGAGATGCTGCAGTCTGATGTACTGGGAGATATAAAGTCAAAGTGGATTGAGGTACAGTATGTGCAGAGAAGAGACTTTGATTGAGTGCTATGGCCACCTCTCCCTACCATATACTTATATTTCTTTACACCTTAACTCCCCATACATGCCCAGTGCCGAAGGAACTTCTGGGTATGGAGGAGCATGTGACCTGCTCCATGAAACAGCACTGAGACAATCATGAACATCCATAGCCTTGTTGCCATGAATCAGCAGCAGACATAGCCAGATCTGCGTGGCTACACTTATAAACTAGACTATATATAGTAAAGTACATTTATTAGTGATATACAACCATATAACCAAAATGCCTAGCTAAGTAACGGAAAGTTACGGAAACTACAAACTAACTATATGCAATATGTACAAAAATGGGGAATACAGATAAGGAGGGTAGATTGGCGAATGGTAATGCAGAGAACACATGGGAAGGAGCAAGGAGGAACCAGGGAAAAGGGAAAGCAGCTGCTCCAGGCAAGTCCAAATTGTGATAGTCCTCTTCACAGAAACCACTGGTGCAGGCAATGCATATAGCGGAACAAAAATAAATATTTTTTGGACAGCCGCACTCCAAAAAATTGTTTGCCTTTATTCGTAAAAAAACAGGAAAAGCACTACAAGCCACAGCAAACTGAACACCTGACGTGTTTCACACTACACTTAGTGTTTAGGTACCAGGACTGGGATCAGGTACAAGGGGAGCAGAAATAAGGCAGCAGGGTACATAAAGCAAGGAAAGAGCAATATCAGGAGCAGGATAAATGGCACACAGTATCTGGCAGCAAGCAAAGCAAAATACTGGCACAAGGTGTATCAGCAAAAGAGAGACTAAGTACCCTCCCAGTAGCCAGCAGATCCCAGTTATCAGTCTCCACCTGATGCTGGCTGCTGGGAGGATACTTGGCCTCTCTTCTGCTGATACACCTTGATCCAGTATTTTGTTTTGATGGCTGCCAGATACTGTGTGCTATTTATCCTGCTCCTGTTCTTGCTTTTTCCCTACATCTTGTCCACCCTCTGGTGGACACTGGAACTACAACTTTCCACTCTGGGAAGAACAATGTTGCAACTACATTGACTGGTAGCTTTTGCAGGACATACTTTTGTCCTTGGGGGCAGAATGAAGTGATGGGGACATAAATAAAAGGTAAATATATGCTGCTGGGGAGGGCTACATTAAAGTTAACGTGTTGCCCTGCCCTGCATTCTTACCTTGATTGCACACTTGTGAATGTAAATAGATTGCTTCAAATCCATCAATCAGAATAGAATCTAAAACTGCAATAAAATTAGACTGTCTCAACTCGATGGTTCTTGGGTTTTGGAATGATCTCCAGAAGTAGCTGCTCTATGAGGTTAAAACTCTATTCTGTATTGATTTGATTTGATTAGGACACTTAGATGTTTTTTTACCGGCTGAAGATTAAGGTGGATCATAGGCGTCTCTGCCAAACAGATCATCCAAACACACAATGGTTTCCAAGGTCAATAAACTGGAGAAAAAGCATTCTATAATTTAACAGTAAAATATGGCAAAACAAAGCACACTTAGTTTGCCAATCTTTACATAAAAGCTCTGTTTGGCAACAAATCATGAGCTAATTGCTTCCACACATTATAACTTTGTTTTTGCTTTAAAGTCTAATTTGATGCCAAAAATGTCAAAAATTGTTTCAAATAATTACAGGAAACCCTGAATACAGGGCAAACATTAGTTGAGAGCAGGTCACATCATATAATCAGTGTACAGTGTTCACAATTTATTTCAGTTTTCTCACATTGCAATAAGGTAGGAGGTGTTATAACAGCATATTGTGTGTTGTTGGCATGTAATGCAGTAAATACATGAAAATGAACAGGGAGAGTACAGGCGCATGCATGCTTAATATAACTTCCATTTAAAGGCTTTCCCTTGAGGGAGAAGATTCACTGGGAATAAGCAAAAACAGGTTTAATTATCTAATTAACTAAGTTTGCAGAAGCAGTTCATCTGAGAATTAAATTCTTTACAAAAGAAGTGAAGCACCAAGAGCAGCACTTTATTTTTACACTCAGGAAATAAATAGATGTACATTATTTAACACCAAGCTGTGAATTCTGGCCCTTTTCACATACTCTTAAGTGTCATTTTCCCCCAAAGCTATTGCATGATGCCCACAAGTATGCCTACATTATTAATACAATGTTATATGTCTGTTTCCTTATTGTAATAATAGTTAAAATCCTGGTCCATGCACTGCACAATAGCCCTCTCCCCTTAGATGTAGAAGATCATTTGAAGCTTATAGTGCAACCAATGATCAGAACTACATGTGCTGGAGAAAATAGCGCCTTAAAGGGGTTGTAAAGGTAAAAAAATAAATCCTGAACGGTGATCCAGCGCTCTTATTCACAACAAGTGGACTCTATGTTTTTATATATCTCAATAACTTGTTGCAGCAAGATACATTGATTCACTTATTATTTATTTTTTGTCACATTCATTCATTTATTTTGCATTTCCGTATATTGAAGCTATATTACTGTGTGGAGGAATTAGCTACTTTTTTTGAACAGTGATCCAGTGTTCTCATTCATAACAAGTGGAATATATATATATATATATATATATATATATATATATATATATATATATATATATATATAACTTGGTGCAACAGACACATTGATTCACGTATTATTTATTTCTTGTCACATTCATTTTTGAGTGTTATATTTTCACTATTTATTTATTTTATTGGGGGTTGCGCTCTATATCTCCCTTTATTATTTCTGTTCCAGCAGTTTCACAAATAGCAGCACCTATTCATAGTTTTCTCTGTCCCAATACCATTTATTTATTTTTCACCTACTTTCTAACACCACTGTGGCTAATCAGCATGTGTTGTCCTGCTTAAATTTTCAATTAACCCTTTCATCATTAGCTTCAGGTTGTGTTCAGAATTACACATTTTCCAAGGGAAGCGCAAATTCACTACAGCTTGTTCTGAGTTGAACCTGTCCTGTTAAACCAATGTATGGTCTTGGCCACTGTGCTGCAGCTCAGTTTCCGGGTCTTGGCAATTTTCTTATAGCCTAGGCCATCTTTATGTAGATAAGTGACAAAGGAGGGCGCTAGAAAGTGATTATAAAAAACACTCATAAATATTAAATATACTAAAGTGAGAAAAATACAAATCATAAAATTCTCCCAAGTGGATTAACCAGTTATATACAATTAGTGGTAATAAATCTTTAAAATAAACCACCAAAAAGTATTGCACACATGATATAAGTCCAGAAAGAAAGTGTCTGACTCTTTCTAAGGAAAAATATACAAAGCAAAAAAGATAAAAAATTGTCCCAATTGAAAAAAATAAAATAAAAATGTGATTGATTTCCAAAATCCATCAACCAACAAAAAACAAAATCTTGCTGTAAAAGGATTATTGTACAGACAGTGCAAACTTGTTCCTTCACCATACGCAAGGATAAGACACCCAAAGTGCACAGAAGGGGAATGTGCTTACCAGACTCAATGGATCTTTTTGATTAGAAAAAGATCTCATGCGCTTAGCAGGAGCGTGCCTGCACACTTGGCCATAAATGGGATATGTGGGTATTGGCTCAAGACCTCCATTGCAGAGATAGAACATAGAATGAAAAAGTCAAAACTTCCATAGTGAAAACCATTTAATAAAAGAATAAAATGACAGAACAAAAAAGGCAAAATGGCCGCTTACATTAAAAGGTGCCCAATCCGTCACTGGGCAACAATTTTTTTTTCAGATCCTCAGAGAGTTCTTTGCCATGTTGAACTTCCAATGGCCAGTATGAGAGAGTGAGAGCGATAACACCAAATTTAACACACCTGCTCCCCATTCACTCCTGAAACCTTGTAACACTAATGAGTTACATGACACTGGGGAGGGAAATTGCTTATTGGGCCCAACTTGGAAATTTTCACTTAGGGGTGTACTCACTTTTGTTGCCAGCGGTTTAGACATTAATGGCTGTGTGTTAAGTTACTTTTAGGGGACATCAAATTTACACTGTTATACAAGCTGTACACTCACAACTTTGCAGTGTAGCAAAGTGTCATTTCTTTAGTAATAAAATATTTTAGAGGAGGATTTGTGCATACAGGATGAAGTAAATGCTACAATATACAAACTATTCTTCCGAAGGTGGTTACGGATTCCCTCTATTTATTGCATATAGATAATAATTTGTCTATACCTATAATTAGCTAGTCTATTAAGACTCTGATAAGCACAATGATATAAGGTTTGGTATGAAAATAAACACACTGCTTAACAAAACAACATCTTTAATTTATTTCCCAAGAAATTAGGAATATGCTAACATGGAAATACTATATCGAATTATACAGAGTATATGACAAAAAAAATCAAAGATACTTATCACAATGCTTTCCTCGAGATATTGTTTCGTCATCTGGGCTCAGGATGGCAAAAGAGCCAGAGCCTTGAGACTCACAGAAGCAGGCCAAAAGCCAAAAGGGACGATTTCTCTTCTGTGTGTACTTTTTACACATTCATTCACACCCACTCGTAACCACCCCCACTTGCCTCCTGTCCAATAAGATATTGCCAAGAGGTAGTCCTTTGAATATATTATATTTCTGTCCGTCTTGCTGTACTGGCCTCTAGGGGCAGCATTGTCCATGTATCATCTCTAAGTGCCTGTTGACCTTTTGATCTTTGTCATCAATCATCCTGACAGCCATGGGTCTCTTTAATGCTTGATTGCACACCAGTCGGCCTGGAGCCAGGCTTTTTGCTATGCAGATTCTAATATGCTACAAAACTTTGGATGTAACTTGTTACCTTACAACTTGGGGCCATCTGCCTGTATTAACCAGGAAGTATGATATTAAACCATTTTGCCTTCAAACACAGGATAAAACAGCTTTTTTACACAATGCAGAGGATTAACCCCTTAGGTTTCACAGTGAGTATAACAAGCATATAGGGCCAGATTCACGTAGCTGCGCGGCGGCGTAACGTATCTCATTTACGTTACACCGCCGCAAGTTTTCAGCATAAGTGCTTGATTCACAAATGACTTGCCTGTAAACTTGCGGCGGCGTAGCGTAAAGCCATCCGGTGCAAGCCCGCCTAATTCAAATGGGGCGTGTACCATTTAAATTAGGCGCGTTCCCGCGCCGAACGTACTGCGCATGCTCCGTTTTTAAATTTCCCGTCGTGCTTTGCGCGAAATGATGTCGCCCCGACGTAATGTTTTGAACGGCGACGTGCGTTGCGTCCTTTCGTATTCCCGGACGACTTACGCAAAAAAATAAAATTTAATTCGACGCGGGAACGACGGTCAAACTTTAACATGGGCTGTCTATTTTTACACCACCTAAATAGCAGCCGTAACTTTGCGACGGGAAAAGCCGACTAGCGACGACGTAAGAGAATGCGACGAACGCGCGTACCTTCGTGGATCGCCGTAAACAGCTAATTTGCATACCCGACACGGAAAACTACGCAAACTCCACCCAGCGGGCTCCGAAGTATTGCATCCTAAGATCCGAAGGCGTACGAAGCCGTACGCCTGTCGGATCTTAGCCAAATGCCGTTGTATCTTTGTTTGAGAAGTCCAAATAAAGATACGACGCGGCAAATTTGAAAGTACGCCGGAGTATCAGCAGATACTCCGGCGTACTGTTTCTGTGAATCTGGCCCATAGTATTTACTGCATATACAGACTGATTTTACCAAACTGGGTATAGTAACTTTTTAAGTAAATTTTATCCTTCATTGCATGGAATGAAGAAGGAATCCCCAACCGGTCTTAATACATTTTTGGTTTCTTGGAAAACCTCTTCATATTCAAGGCCTTCCATGTCACCCACATCTTGATGTTAGTCTGTATTGCTAAGGTCTGGTAGCAGAAATACTCTAATAAAATTCCTGTATTATTTGTGAAAACTCATTTACATATTCTTTTTTGTTTGTTTTTACAAGTACATGTGCTTGTGTCTTTTTTTTTTGAGTGTGTGTGCTTGTGTCCTAATTAGGTATGATCAACTTGTTGCTTTTGAAAATTAACCTTTCACCATAATATGATCCTCACACTAAGCCACAATAATTTTCTTTAGAGGTGTTGCATTTCATAGTTATTTAATGGTTTAAGCTTGCTGTTTTTGTTTTATATGGTTTGGAATGATTCAAAAGAACTTAGTAATTCCATTCCAAGGTTAGTTTTAAGAAGGGTATATACACACATATAAAAATGTAGCTGGTTCAACAGGAACCAGTGGAGTGTTGATCCATGTGTACCCCTTTGTGTTCAAAAAAAGCTGATCGTTAGACCAGCTTCTGTCAAACAGTCCTGCTGGAAAAACAGCATTTGATCAGCCGCTGCAGCCAATGACTGCAGCACTAATCAGTGTATTCTGTGCGAATACAATAGCACAATGGGGGATGCTTGTGTGGATGCAGGGATCTGTGATTTTTTTTATAATTTAACCCGCAACTCAATATATATACCCAGCTTTACTCTCAGCTTCAAATGCTACCATCTTTGCTGTGTTTTATAAGCATTTCAAAAATAATTGATGGCTATTATTGTTGTATACAATCTTTTAGCACTGTTCACATTTCACAACTTTGATACCTGGATGCAAAATAAAATATATTTTTTCCCCCACTGGCTTATGTTTTCTTTTGTAATCCTACAATTTATAAAAATGGGGTCTTCTATCAAAACATGAGGTACTGCCTGACGGATTTCTGCCCTTACATTTGTCTTCATGGAGGCAATGAATCGATAGTCACTGTACTGACTACAGCGCCCAGACTGCTTTGCGCGGTTACTCCGCCTATGATCTGGACTATCCAACGCACAGCGTGAGAATAAGAGGTCAAACTACATTGCCCAGAATGCTTAGCAGCTGGACATGCTTGTCATCACGATCGAACGTCTGAGCTTTCCTTCTGAATATCGATGGTTGGGGTTACACCCCTGTGTACTGCGGAGTGCGGGGCCCTGGTACTATTTCCCACGTTCAATGAGCGTGTACATAGATCTCATCGGGCAACGATTAGAGACTGGATCACCTGACGTTGATCGCTAGGCAAAGGAGTGAGCTACGATAAGACTTTTATCTGCACAAATATGCCGCAGTTTATTGTTATGGACACGATCAACGCGCAGTTGCAGCACGGGACAGGACTTTCTTTTCAGACAAGGGCACTCTGACTTTGACTATCCTACGGTTGTGCGGATCTCTCAGTTTCACCTGGGTGCGCTCTGGGACGGGTGAGAGGAACGAAAAGAGCAACCCCAGTTATCCTCAGTTGGTACGTATGTTTTGGTCTGAGGTACAACCCACGAGGACGAATCCCATCAATGGTTTATTTGGACGCTCTGCAGTTAAGATTCGATCCTGATTACCCCTAGGGAGGCTATTAGCTAGTTAATTTGCCAGATAATTTAGCAGTGTTAAGCCTCTGTATTTTTCAACCACAGAATACTACTGTCTAGACTGCTTTTTTTTAGTTATGCTTGGAATTAGGCAGTAGGCCTTGGGAGCCCGAGGTAATCACATTTAGTTAAATAATATTTATAAACCCCCTTTCGGTAACCCCAATCAGAGAGTCGCGATCTGGATGGTAGGGGGAGTTTTGTCTTAATTTTTAGGGGCCCGACCTTTGTGTTAAGATGTTTTCTCGCCGTGATTAGGGATGATCTCTGGTGGGACTATGGGTTTGGGAATGTATGAATTGGGTCTGCCCCCGTCCCGGGGTGGGTGATGCTGCCTCGCCGCTCTCATCTTTAGGGGTGGGGGGGGGTTTTCGCCTTACCCCGGGGTGGGGGAGGTTGGAAATATGGTGACTACAGCGCAGGGTCCTGCCACATACAGTGAGATTACATGGCTTTGCCCAGGGGGTTGGGGGAGGGAGCTCCCCCATGCCCTGATGTTTATTCATATGTGAATAACAACGGTGAGCTCTCCCCAAATTTGCAGGTTATTTAACCGTTACCCCGCGTTGCCCTGGGGTGGCACGGCAATTATTGTTTGTTTTACCTATTAGATTAGTGATATTTATTTTTGTTCTGAAATACGTAGTTTTTTGGCTTGTCTTGGTCAACCCCCATACGCTGACGCCCGGTGACTAGTGGGCCAGATTTTTTTTTGGAGTGCTGGTCCTGGGTGCGGCGTACACTCAGTCCCGAATCTAAGTTTCTGACTTGGGGACTGAAGTAATTCTTTCCCTTAGTACTCGGGCTCTCTTGATAAAGCTCTGAGGGCTGCTTTGCAGCTTTAGAGCTTTCACACCACCCTCTGAAGACCTTTACCCATCTCCCCACCTCCCTTTCTTTTTTTTTTTTTTTTTCTTCCCATTTCCTCTCTCCCCTATTTTTCCTCCCTCACATCTCCTTTCCCTGATATAATATGGCTAGTGCTATGAACCCAAACCGACAGTCCAGTGATCAGGGGTGTCCCCCCATGAGACTTAAGGTATATTCCCTAAATGCGCGTGGACTTAACACTCCTGAAAAACGTTCCCAATAGCTATCTTCTATACAAAAAGATAAACCACAAGTAGTGTTGTTGCAGGAAACACACTTTAGATCGGACAAAATACCCACGCTACGTAGCCGTTACTTCCCTGTGGCATTTCATGCCACCAACAACATTTCAAAATCCAAAGGGGTATCGATCCTGCTTTCTAAACACTGTCCATTGCAGGTTGAGGATGTACAAAGGGATCCGCATGGGAGGTTTTTATTTCTCAAGGGTAAGATACAGGGTACGCCCGTGACTATTGCTAACATATACGCCCCCAACTCACAGCATGTCCAATTCTTCCGTAATACCATTCAACTCCTCACGGCCTTCCAATCAGGTATGCTACTCTTGGGAGGTGACTTCAATGTCCCTCTCAACCCCATACTGGATACCTCGAACGGATCCTCTTGCATGACCTATCGCGCCCTCCGGGCTATTAAAGCACAATTGAAACTGCTGACCTTGCACGATTCGTGGCGAACACTGTATCCGACGGTGAAAGATTATACCTTTTATTCCCCTATGCATGCTAAATACTCTCGTATAGATTTCATTTTTATTACACAAGCGGATTTGGTGCGCCTCTCCGATGCTACCATCGAACCTATGGTGTTATCGGATCACCACCCGATCACTATGACATTGACATGGCGAGGTCAAGGTACTGGAAGGGGGGCTTGGAGGATGGATGACTCTATCCTCCTAGACCCAGTAGTAGCGGCCAACTTGTCGACTAGATTATCCCAATACTTTGATGAAAATTCCTCAAGAGAGGTAGCGCCCGCCACGGTTTGGGCTGCGCATAAGTGTGTCCTTAGGGGTGAAATCATATCTCATATGTCGCAACGGCGTAGACTCCAAACGGCTCGTATAGTAACTCTCTCCGATAGGATTAAATCCTTAGAACTAGCCCACAAAAGTTCCTTAGCTGCAGACACCCTTGAGGCCTTAATAGCGGCCAGGAAGGAGCTTTTGGGGGAACTACAGACGAGAATGAAACGTAAGTTTGCCTTTGTTCACAAACTTTACTATGAATTCGGAAATAAATCTGGGAAACTATTGGCTAATGCTCTCCAGAGGAAAAGAGAAGCCCACACGATTCACACTATTACCACCCCTACAGGGGAAGTTCTGCACAGGACCGACCTTATCGCTAAACAGTTCAGGTCATACCTATCTTCTCTATATAATCTACCTACGTCGTCTTTGCCGGGGCCCACTAGCTCCCGAACACTGCTTATTGAGGATTTCCTCTCGAAATATGGCGCACCGCCTGCACCTATTCCAGATTTATCACACTTAGATGCACCGGTCACAATAGAAGAAGCCCTGATAGCTCTAAAACAATTGAAGCCCGGGAAGTGCCCTGGCCCGGATGGCCTGACCTCGGGCTATTATAAAAAATTTTCATCTATACTACTCCCACATTTTATCAAAGCCTTCAATGATCTCCCCTTCCCCTCCCATACAGGTACAGATCTGTTGGAAGCCCACATTACACTGATTCCTAAACCTGGGAAGGATTCCACGTTAGCCCCCAACTATCGCCCAATCTCACTATTGAACGTGGATATAAAATTATTCGCAAAAATTTTGGCCAATAGAATACTCCCTTTTTTACCAGATGTCATATCGACCGACCAGGTGGGTTTTGTCCCGGGCAGAGAAGCCAGGGACAACACCACGAAGGCGATCAGTGTTCATCACTGGCTCTCTACCAACGATTCAGAGGGTTTCCTGCTGTCCCTTGATGCCGAGAAGGCGTTTGATAGGGTGGCCTGGGACTACATGTTGGCTGTCCTACACAAAACAGGCTTTCCGGATCGCTTTATTCAAATGGTGATGGCACTTTACTCTGGTCCAACTGCTAGGATCAGGGTCAATGGCCGACTGTCGGACGCCTTCTCGGTACACAATGGAACTAGGCAGGGTTGCCCCCTCTCTCCCCTGATTTTTATTCTAACCCTGGAGCCGTTTCTCAGGAGATTGAGGGACAACGGGGATGTCAGAGGTGTAACAATTGATCGTAAACAATATAAAATTGCAGCTTACGCTGACGACATCCTGTTGTTTCTGACTAACCCGTTAATTACGATACCTAACCTCCTTAAAGATTTAAGACTGTTTAATACGATATCTAATCTGCAGATCAATTTCAATAAGTCTACGGCACTTAATATCTCCCTTCCTCAAGCCACGGTCGACCTTTGTAAACAAAATTTCCCCTTTGTTTGGGAACTCAGCGATATCACATACCTGGGAATCAAGCTTCCTATGAGGCTGTCTGAACTATACGCCAAAAATTTCCAACCCACCCTGCAAACGATAAAAGAGGATCTGCTTAATTGGACCAAGGGAACTTTCTCTTGGTTTGGTAGGGCAGCACTGTTGAAAATGAACATTCTTCCCAGAATGCTGTACCTAATGCAAGCGGTTCCAATAAAAATCCCTGCCGCTTTCTTCACTTCTTTCAAGTCCCTGTGCAGAACTTTCCTCTGGGCCGGACGGCCCGCTAGGCTAGGGTGGGACAGGCTCACCGTCCCCAAGATGAAGGGGGGAATCGGCTTACCAGACCTCGCTCGGTACCACAAGGCGAGTCTGCTAACAAGAATCGTTGACTGGCATCTACATAAGACAGGGAAGGATTGGGTCAAGCTGGAGGAAGCATTTGCGGGGTGCGAACTATCCCATCTTCCATGGATAGACTCGAAATTAACCCCCAAAGCTTGTAAAATTCACCCTTTGATTGGCCCGACACTATTGTGTTTCAGGGCAATGAATAGATCTATGAATGTGGCTACATTCCCGGGACCCATGACACCCCTGAATAATAACCCAGGGTTTCCGGAAGATATCCTGGCCCTGGACCCAGTTAGGTCTCAGATGACACCCATGTTAAGAGCATGAAATTTTTTTCACTCAGATTCGTTGTTGACGCAGGCGGAAATGACCACGAGATTCCCAGATTTTGATATACCCCGTTTTAAATTTTTCCAAATCCGACAATTTTTTTGCAAAGCACCTTCAATGGCGCAATGGCACAGAGAACTCACACCTTTTGAAGCATTGTGTGACCAAACTGGACTGCAACGTCACTTGGTCTCTAAACTGTATGCTTTGCTCACGCCAAATAAGACACTTAACACGAACATTCACAGTAAGTGGGAAACAGACCTTGCTACTACCTTCTCTGACGAAGATTGGAAAGCGAGCTGGTCCCATGCACACAAAGGATCAATAAATGTATCTGCCCAAGAGAACAGATATAAAATTTATTCAAGGTGGTACAAGACTCCCAGTAAACTACACAAAATATTCCCTACTGTCCCCCCTGTGTGCTGGAGATGCAACTCGGCCGAAGGGACTCTTCTGCATATATGGTGGGAATGCCCGTTAATTCAAACTTTTTGGGCGGAAGTCCATGCCCTCATTGCCCGAATAACCACATACACACCTGATTTCACCCCGGCACAATATTTACTCCATCACACTTCCTTACCTCAATCAATTTACAGCAAATCCTTAATGATTCACTTGATCAATGCAGCTTCCCAGTGCATCCCTGTGCGCTGGAAGGATCCCCAACCTCCCACGATAGGTGACTGGCACAATAGGGTTATTAAAATTGAGGAGATGGAACGGATCATTCATCAAGCAAAGGACAGGGCTAAGAAATTTAGATACACTTGGGGGTGCTGGACGCAATACAGGGAATCTTTATCCAAGGGAGCTCCGCTTGCCCCCTCTGATAACCTAATCCAGCAGACCCCAACTGATAATACTTAAACGCTGGATTAAAGTACATCCTTTTCTTTCCTGATTCCCCCCCCCCTTGCTCTTTCAGCTATCTTTCTCAATGGTTATGAACTTGAGTTTAGGGCTCAAACTTCAGTAGACGCTATCGAGGAAACGTACTTTTAAGGATGACAATCCTATCTGGATAGTTCACCCAAGTGTATGTTAGGATAGTTATCAGCCTTTACCCCTAATGAGATTTTTTTTTTTTTTTTTTCTTTTCCCTTCCTGATATGGCTGACTTTTACCCATGTTTATATCATGGGGACCCTACGAGCCCAAGGACCATGTCAACCCTCCCCTTTGGGTTGACACCACGATTATCCTCCCGTCCACAGTGTAGTTCCCATTAGGGGTGGACGTTTTGAGAATGGGATTGGCGATGGTCTCCTACGCAATCTTCCTTGAAATAGGGTCCCTAATCACCTACGCCTCTCCGGGCGGATTTATGCTCCCTCGTTTAGGGTTTCGGGTGTGGGTCAGTCCCCCTTCCCTTCAGAGGATCCCCAATTTCTATATGAACTAGATATTTCTTAATCTTTACAAGACTGGAATAAATGCATTATTACTGTTTGCTTTCCTTTGTACAAGAAGTGTGATATTGTCAGCCTTGTGAATTGCACTGTACATGTTAATATTCCTGATTATCTATATTTGTTTAATAAATAAATAAATTTGAAAAAAAAAAAAAATGGGGTCTTCATTTTTTTTAGCAGGGCAAAAATATGAATGGCTTTGTCACCAGAATACAAGGAATAAAAAAAAAGGATATAGAGAATATTGACCAGATATTTTACTTCGGCCAATTAAGACTAGACAAAAAGTGTAAAAAAGCAAACAGATTTCTGGTATTTTCTTTCTGTCATCTTTTCACTCAGAGGTATCTGAAGAAGTCAATAGAAAGTCAAGAACCTTTGATTCCTTCTAATGCATTCACTTCTTCAGCTATTGATACCTCCATAGAATCAGTACAGCCATCTACAATGAATGTTATATTTCTTTTTTAAGTGTGTCTATTTACTTCAATACCATTTAGAGAACACAAAAGTCTTGTCTCTTCATAAAAACATAAAGCAATACAAACCACATTCAAAAATGATAATGGAAACAGTAACAGATATATATATAAGAAAACCAAAAAATATATTTAAAGGTTACCATGCTAATCCATCTCCATTCAATTGAGTCCGTGTAGTCTTGCAACATTGGATCTAACTCATAAAAATGGAGTCAAATATGAGCATAAAATGGTAGTTGTTGCTTAACTACTTCCCGCCCGGTCAATAGTATATTGACGTCTGGGAAGTGGTTGTGTTATCCTGACTGGACGTCTATTGACGTCCAGCAGGATAACATGCCGGCAGGCGCCCGTGGGGGCGCGCAGAGCGATGATCGGTGATGCGGAGTGTCAGTCTGACAACCTGCATCTCCGATCTCAGTAAAGTGCCTCCGGCGGAGGCTCTTTACCACATGATCAGCCATGTCCAATCACGGCTGATCACGATGTAAACAGGAAGAGCCGTTGATCTGACGGACACAAGTAGAGGAGAGTCGATCGGCGGCTCTCCTGATAGGGGGGGTTCGCGCTGATTGTTTATCAGCGCAGCCCCCCTCGGATGCCTACACTGGACCACCAGGGAAGCTTCCAGGACCACCAGGGAAGGGGGCAACAATAAAAAAAAACAATAACAAAAATGATAACAATAGATGGGCACTGACTGGCAACATGGGCACTGACTGGCACAATATGGGATAAACAAGTGATGCCCAGCAATGCCATCAGTGCCACCCCTCAGTGTCCATCAGTGCCACCTCTCAGTGCCCATCCATGCCCGATGGTCCCCTTACAGGACTGGCCCCCCTCCCGTTTGTTTTTATGTTTTTATTTATTTATTTTTTGCATTACACCTGTAAGGCCTCAATATGTGGGAAAAAAATATTGCGCTTGTTAAACAGTGACAAAGAAAAAAACAAATGAGAAGCAGCGATCAAAAAGTGTTATACTACACTGTCAAATATGCAAAAAAGAAGAGATCGCGCTAAATAAGTGACAAGTGAACAAAAAAGTGACATAAAGTTCAATAAATCAAATGTCCCGCCACAAAGGCAAGTAATTGAATCTCCCAGGTGATAAACTCAATCCACAAGGAAAAGTGCTGGACAGAAAGAACCTCCACCAACGATAATAAAGCCTCTTACCGAATCTAATTGATCTCTGGTTTAAGAGAGATCAAACTGCGCATAAGAGGCATGGATGGATATCCTAGAGGGCTGCATCACTCCTAAGGCTGTGTGAGTAGGAGAGCAGTGCCAGAAGGTCTTCTGTGGAGACGGTATTACGCTATGTGGAGTTTTTCTGCTTCTTTATACCCTTGGATGTTCCATCGAGAGATGCATCTCTAGAGATTGGAGACCAGGACTTCACCGCTGTTTGCTGTTTATTGCTGCCTTTAGGATATCCATCCATGCCTCTTATGCGCAGTTTGATCTCTCTTAAACCAGAGATCAATTAGATTCGGTAAGAGGCTTTATTATCGTTGGTGGAGGTTCTTTCTGTCCAGCACTTTTCCTTGTGGATTGAGTTTATCACCTGGGAGATTCAATTACTTGCCTTTGTGGCGGGACATTTGATTTATTGAACTTTATGTCACTTTTTTGTTCACTTGTCACTTATTTAGCGCGATCTCTTCTTTTTTGCACCTGTAAGGCCTCGTACACACGACGGGACATGTCCGATGAAAACGGTCCGTGGACCGTTTTCATCGGACATGTCCGCTGGCGGATTTTGGTCTGATGGCTGTACACACCATCAGACCAAATTTCCCGCGGACAGCGAACACAGTGACGTGGCCGCGCTGTCGCCGCGATGATGACGCGGCGACGTGCGCGACCCTGGAAGGTCAATGCTTCCACGCATGCGTCGAATCACTTCGACGCATGCGAGGGCTTTCGGCCGAGCGGACATGTCCGGTGAGTCGTACAGACGACCAAACATGTCCGACGGACAGGCTTCCAGCGGACATGTTTCTTAGCATGCTAAGAAACATTTGTCCGCTGGAAACCTGTCTGATCCGCCGGAAAATTGTCCGGTCGGCCGTACAGACGACCGAACATGTCTGCTGAAACTGGTCCGCAGACCAGTTTCAGCAGACATGTTCGGTCGTGTGTACGAGGCCTAAGGGGCACGATGGTCCCCAGGGCCCCCTCGCTTGTTATCTTGCGTCAGGTGAGAAGACATGGTCCCCAGCACCTTCCCCCCGGTTCTCTGCTCCAGGGGGGCCCTGCCTAAAGCTGTGTAAGGGGCCCCAAAATTTGTGATGGCTGCCCTGAGTACCAAAAAGTAAGAGGAGTATGATTATGATATGTATGAAAATAGGCATATTTTTTTAGATCAAAATGAACTGGATATGTAATTCTGCTGGGCAACTTGTTATTTTGGAAAACAATAGACTTAATAGGTTGGATGACCAGATAAAAGTAGAAGAAAGCCTAAAAAAGAAAATCAATGCAGTCATGACATCTAAGAAATGGTAATCTGCAATATATTAAATGTTTGCTTTTGGATTTAAAATATTTGATTTGAAATATTCCCTGTCCTAAGTGCAGCATCTGACCCTTGATTACTTAAAGTGGTTGTATACCCTCCTAAACCACTTTTTACCAACAGGTAAGCCTAGATTAAGGCTTACCTGTTGGTGTTTGCAATATCTCCTAAACCTACACGGTTTAGGAGATATATGCAGAAAGGAATGCACTGTTTTCTACGGCGCATGCGCGCCATAGTCAACGGCGCAGGCGCACTGATCGCGCAGGGCTTGTTACCTGTAGATGCCGGGAATAATGCCGGAATTCTGCGCATGCGCGGGGATCTGCCGGTCATTGCCACTCCGGCCAATTACAGCGTCGGAGCGACGATAACAGGAAGAAAGCTCAGAGGGGAAATAGTGGCAGTGGTGGACGGGACCATGGAGGACTCTGGGGGCTTTGTTCTCAGGTAAGTGACACATAATGAGCTAGTATGCTGTGCATACTAGCTCATTATGCCTTTCTCTTGCAGGTTGTTTTTTTTTGTGACGGTTTACTTCCTCTTTAACCACTTACTGCCCACCATATAGCAATATGACGTTAGTAAAGTGGTTCTGTTATCCTGACCGGACATCATATGACATGATGAGGATAACAAAGCCTGCGCGCCCATGCGGGGGCACGCAGCGTGGTGATCGGAGGTGCTGTGTGTCAGTCTGACACACTGCATCTCCAATCATGGTATGGAGCCTCTGACGAGGGCTTCCTACCATGTGACCAATCACAGCTGATCATCGTGTGAACCAGGAAGGGCCCGTTAACCCTTTTACTTGGTTTGTGCTGACAGGGATCGGTGGTTCTCCCTGTCAGAGGGGAGTCTGCCCTGATAATCAGCACATTGATTATAAGTGCAGCCACCATCACAGGTGCCCATCAGCTGCCAATCGCTGCCCATCAGCTGCCAGCCTGTGCCCCAGAAGGAACGCCTGTCAGTGCCTATCAGAGTGCCAATCAATTACCATAAATGTGCCAATTAGTGCCCCATCAGTAATGCCTGTCAGTGCCCTTCAGATGCCACTCAGTAATGCCTGTCAGTAGCTCCTCATCCGTGCTGCCTATCCTGTGCCATCTATCAGTGCCCATCAGTGCCACCTATTAGTGCTGTCAGTGCTGCCTATCAGTGCCCATCATTTTTTTTCTACAAATTTTAGTATTTTTTAGTTTGTTTACCAAAAAAAAACACAGTGGTGATTAAATACCACCAAAAGAAAGCTCTATTTGTGGGAAGAAAATTATAAAGATTTTGTTTGGGTACAGTGTTGCATGACCACGCAATTGTCATTCAAAGTGCAACAACAATGAAAGCTGAAAATCATCCTGCCAGGTATTGAAGTGGTTAAAGTGGGTGTAAAGACAGAAGGTTTTTAATCTTAATGCATTCTATGCATTAAGATAACAAGCCTTCTGTGTGTAGCAGCCCCCCTCACCCCCCCTAACACTTACTTGAGGTTCCTCTTTGTCCAACAATGTCCACATGTGTCTCAGCAGTCTGAGATTCTCCCTCCTGATTGGCTCAAACACAGCAGTGGCGTCCTTGGCTGCCACTGCTGTCAATCAAAGTTAGCTAGCTAGCCAATTGGGGGAGAGAGGGGGCTAGGCCGAGTCGGGGCTCAGTGTCTGAATGGACACAGGGAGCTGTGACTCGGCTCCGGTGCCCCCACAGCAAGCTGCTTGCTGTGGGGGCACTGAACAGGAGGGAGGGGCCAGGAGCACCAAAGAGGGACCCAAGAAGAGGAGGACCTGGGCTGCTCTGTGCAAATCCACTGCAACAGAGCAGGTAAGTATAACATGTTTGCAATTTTCATCGGAAAAAAATTAGACTTTACAATCACTGTAAAAACACCTAATATTTGACCTCAAAAGACCCTCTTTTACACACACTACAATACACACTTAAACTGAATCTAGTAATGTCTACAATTGAACAGATAGCAATGTCTGCTCTCCTCTAAATAGTCCTTATAGTGTAAAACTAGCATGCCTCTTAATTGACTTGAAAAAGAAAGAATCTAATGCATACATAATAGCAATATACGATTAGCTACATTTAGACATTTTACCAATTTACTCTCATGTGATGAACTATAGAACTATAGAACTATAGAACTTTAGAACTATGAATATACCCTTGTATTTTTATTGTTTACTTCAAGGTTATAGCATTCTGATAGTCGTCTTCTGGAATGATACATTTTATATACTTTCATTTTTGTAAATTAATGTGGAGTTTATCAATCATCACAAGGTTGAAAATTGTTAGCCGGTCGGTTTGAATATACCCACTGGTATGTTACCTAAATCATAGCAAAAGATCCAACAAAACTGAAAGTTTACATTCAGTACTTGGTCTCTCCTACCCTTTTTTGCTTCACACATCGGGGTATATTTACTGAAACTGAAGGGCTGAGAATCTGGTGCAGTTGTGCATGGTAGCCAATCGGCTTCTAACATCACCTTGTTCACTTTGGCAATAAAACCTGGAAGTTGATTGTTTGTCAGAATGTTTATACTGAAATATTAAAACAATATTATAATTATTGAATTATGCAAAATCTGTGATTTAGGAGATTTTCACATCATTCCACAATACAACAAATTAATTCAAGTCTGTTTATTTGTGCTATTTTGAATACAAGAGATAACAACAATGTGCTAAAAATATATATATTTATTAACTAAAAATTCAGTGTAAAATAATATCAGATATATTTGGTGATAATACAAACATGTATATACTTTCAAATATCAAATATATATGGGGATACAGATGATAATCACGTTTCTACCACAAGCTTTTACTACAAAATACCATATTTCAATACTTGAATGATAACTTGGTAACTCTTAGTGAATAGCTTGCCGTGGTTCCATGGACTTATGTGAACAGACTAGGTGTTGACATGAACACTTGTGATTCCTTCTCAAAACAAACAGACCTTCTAGCTTGAACTTTAAAAATGCACAGACAAAATGTTATACTGTGCACAGGGCTTGATAATTTAATCAAGACTTATTTACGGTAAAATTAATTCTCTAATGAATTTTATGTTTAAATATATATCATGACCAAACCATTGATTAAACTATTAAACTTCGTTTTTGTTGAGATATACAACCATGTGTATTTCTCTATATTTGGAAAAATAATTACTTAACCTCCCTGGCGGTATGATTATTTCAGAAAAAAAGGTGATGAAAGCTGTACCATTATTTGCAAGGAAATTTGGCGTTTTATACTGTAGGCCTGTAATTCTGAGGAATAACTCACTTAAATCTGTCCAAACAAGAGTCTAGTAGGCATACGGGGTATGACATTTTTTTAAAAACAAAATTATAAATTATAATATAATAAATAATTATAAATAATTATAACAAATATTAATATAATTATAATTAAAATTATTCAATAATGTAATCAACTCAAAATCACTGAAATTTGCTCAGTTGCAGAATTGTTGCTGTCATTACTTACTTATTTTTTTATGACGAATTTCCCCACAAATCGCTATCGCTCAATTCTGCAAGTGATTATAATTTATTATCGCTGTTTTCTAGTTGTGGATTCAGCGAGGCGAGCCCGAGTCTGACTTGGGGTTACCGATCGCAGCACAGAAATTTAACCCCGAGTCAGACTCGGGAAAACCGCCAGGGGGGTTAAAACCTTCTTGTGAGGGTTCCATAATTTCAAAGACGCTAAACTAAAGTTAACCTCTTTGTGTACATTAGGCATTATTTTGTTAGTCCCCTATGTCCCCCCCCTTTCTCTTTTATTTCGCATTGTAATGTGGATTCTATGTCTAACTGCAAAATTATAAATAAACACCTTTTAAAAAAAAAAAAAGTCAACCTCTTTAGAATTTTTTTTTAAAATAAGATGGCTTCTGTTTTTTTTATAGCATATATATAAAAAATAAATAAATTATGCAAATGCCTTCTATATTCTTTTAACCCCAATAGTCCTGACAGGTTTCTATCCAGAATTGCACCAAATTTTACAATCTCCCATTTTAGTAAATAATCTTCAATGTTAATAACATGAATGTCAGTTAATTGGCAAAGAAGTATCATTCCAGAAGACGACTATCAGAATGCTATAACCTTGAAGTAAACAATAAAAATACAAGGGTATATTCATAGTTCTAAAGTTCATCACATGAGAGTAAATCGGTAAAATGTCTAAATGTAGCTAATCGTATATTGCTATTATGTATGCATTAGATTCTTTCTTTTTCAAGTCAATTAAGAGGCATGCTTGTTTTACACTATAAGGACTATTTAGAGGAGAGCAGACATTGCTATCTGTTCAATTGTAGACACTGCCTAGTTACTCCACACCATGACCTGCATTGTATGCCTGATTCACAAATTGCAGAACACAATGTGAAGCCAAATGCAGCAGAGAGAAATCCATATTCAGGGGAGAGACTTTTTTGTGAATTCTATTCTTTTGTATAATGTTCTGACTGCGTTGGAATCCTGAAGGCAGTGAAAAGCATATTATAAAGCAAACCCCTGTGTCTTATAAATGTGCTGTTTTAAAACTGTGTTTTAAAGTGGTTTTCTGCATTGGATGTAGCCCCCCCAGTCCACCTCCCCTTACACTTACCTGAGCTTGATCTCGATCCACCAATGTGTATGAGAGTAGTGGCTCTCTCAGCTCTCTCTCTCCTCACTGAACAGAGAGGCAGCAGTGGGTTCCATTGGCTCCTGCTGCTGTCAAGCACTGCCAGTGAGCGGGGGGGGGGGGGGGGGGTTTCTGTGTGTCTTATAGGCTTGAGCTGTTTTTGGTATGTGCAATGTATATGCAGAAGACAGATCTTGCAGATGGTATTGATACTGGAGATTAGGCAGCATGTAGGGTGGACATCATTATCACTGGTGGCATAGGTACTAGGAAGTAATATGTGTGAACTTGTGGCATTCTGAGTATTTCCCCCTGCATTATACTTCCCATCAATACAATCCCTCTTCCTGCTTTTCACTTCCTGAATGGGCAGGAAATTATTGTCATCCCTTTACTTCCTGGGTATGTAGCTTTGTCTCCTTGAACGTACTTGCTTTGTTACATAGATACATAGTAGGTGAGGTTGAAAAAAGACACAAGTCTATCAAGTCAAACCTGTGTGTGTACTTTTATGTCAGTATTACATTGTATATCCCTGTATGTTGTGGTCGTTCAGGTGCCTAATAGTTTATTTTTCAAATTATCGATGCTCCCTGCTGAAACCACTGCCGGTGGAACAGAATTTTACATCCTTACCGCTCTTACAGTAAAGAGCCCTCTATACAGTTTAAGGTTAAACCGTTTCTCTTCTAATTTTAGTGAATGGCCGCGTGTCTTTTCAAATTTCCGCTTGCGGAAAAGTTTTATCCCTATTGTGGGGTCACAAGAACGGTATTTTTACATTGAAATCTCATCCCCTCTCAAGCATCTCTTCTCCAGAAAGAATAATTTCAGTGCTTGTAACCTTTCCTCATAGCTAAGGTCCTCCAGTCCCTTTATTAGCTTTGTTGCCCTTTTGTTGACCCTCTCCAGTTCCAGCACATCCTTCCTGAGGACTGGTGCCCAGGACTGAACAGCATACTCCAGGTGCAGCTGGATCAGAGTCTTGTAGAGTGGGAGAATTATCGTTCTATCTCTGGAGTTAATCCCCTTTTTAATGCATGCCAATAATATGTTTGCTTTGCTTGCAGCAGCTTGGCATTGCATGCCATTGCTGAGCCATGGTCCCCCAGGTCCTTTTCCATCCTAGATTTCCCCAGAGGTTCTCCCTCTAGTGAATAGATTGCGTTCATATTTTTGCCACCCAGATGCATTATTTTAAGTTTTTCTACATTAGACCTCATTTGCCATGTAGTTGCCCACCACATTAATTTGTTCAGATCTTCTTGCAAGGTTTCCACATCCTGCAGAAAAATTATCGTAAAGTAATAAAGTATCAGCCGCAAATACTGAGATTGAGCTGTTTATCACATCCTCCAGGTCGTTTATGAATAAATTACATAGGATTGGTCCCAGGACAGAACCCTTGGGTAACCCGCTTTCCACACCCAACCATTCCAAAAACTCCCTATTTATCACTACCCTCTGAACTCGCCCCTGTAGCCAGTTTTCAACCCACGTACTCACCCAATGGTCCATGCCGACAGACCTTAGTTTGTACAGTAAACGTTTATGGGGAACTGTATCAAATGCCTTTGCAAAATCCAGATACACCACATCTATTGGCCTTCCTTTATCTAGATGGCAGCTCACCTCCTCATTGAAGGCTAATGGGTTGGTTTGGCAAGGACGATTCTTCATGCATTCCATGCTGATTATTGCTAATGATATCGTTTTCATTACTAAAATCTTGTATATAGTCCCGTATCATCCCCTTCAAGAGCTTGCATACTATTGATGTTAGGCTAAATGGTCTGTAATTCCCAGGGATGTATCTTGATCCTTTATTTAATATTGGAGCTACATTGGCTTTTCTCCAATCTGCTGGTACCATTCCAGTCAGTAGACTTTCCGTAAAAATTAGGAACAATGGTCTGGCAAATTACTTGACTGAGTTCCTTAAGGACTCTCGGGTGAAAACCATCTGGTCCCGGTGATTTATTAATGTTAAGTTTTTCAAGTCTATTTCTAATTCTATCCTCTGTTAGCCATGAGTGTGCTTCCTGTGATGTGTCATGAGGATAAACATTGCAGTTTTCGTTACTGAAGCCCCCTGTTTCCCTGAAGACTGAGGAGAAGAATAAATTCAATACCTTTGCCATCTCTCCAACCTTAGTAACCAGATTCCCTTCATTATTCTTTATGGGACCAATATGATCTGATCTCCCTTTCTTACTATTTATATACTTAAAGAATTTCTTGTGATTTTTCTTACTCTTCTCCGCTATGTGCCTTTCGTGTTCTATCTTAGCCGTCCTGATTGCACCCTTACATTTCTTGTTGCGTTCTTTGTTGTAAGTTGTAATGCTGATACCTCAGCCTTGTATTTTTTGAAGGCCTTATCCTCTTATATGCATTTGTTAAATTGCAGTTAAGCCACCCAGGGACTTTTTTTTAGCTCTTTTCAATTCATTTCCCATTGGGATGCACTGGCTAATCCCCTTATTAAATATGCTCTTAAAGCATACCCATTTTTCCTCCGTGTTCATGGTTTCAAAGATTTTATCCCATTTAGTATCTTCTAGCTAGGATCATAGTTTAGGGAAGTTGGCTATTTTGAAATTCAGTGTTTTTGTATTCCCCTTATGTTTCCTATTTGTGTCATTTATACTGAAACAAATTGACCTGTGCTCGCCGTTTCCTAAATTGGCCCATATTTCCACATCCGTGACCAGGTCTGTATTGTTGGTAATCAGTAGATCTAGTAATGCTTTGTTTCTTGCTGGTGCATTTACCAACTGACCCATGAAATTGTCCTGCAAGACATTTAGTCTATGTCTGGATAATTAAAATCCCCCCATTATAATAACACTTTCCATTCTTGCCGCTAATCCAAATTGTGATAGGAGGTTGCCCCCCTCTTCTCCCTTTGGTTAGGGGGCCTATAGCACACACCCAGTATTACTTTCCCCTTAGTTTCCTCACTTTGTAGCTATACCCATAAGGAATTAATCTCCTCCCTTGCTCCATTAGTGATGTCCTCCCTCACATTCACTTGTACATCATTTTTTATATACAGGAATACACCTCCCCCTTTTTTACCCTCTTTATCCCTGCGATATAGGAAATACCCTTGAATGGTTTCCAGCCAATTATGAAAGCTGTTGAACCATATCTCTGAAATTCCTACAAAATCTAAATGCTCCTTGTACAACAGTAGCTCTAGTTCTCCCATCTTGTCCGCCAGACTCCTGGCATTGGTGAACATGCCATGTAGTTTATACTATAACCTTATTGGGTGTTCTGAGGTTGCAAATAGGACTTGTTACTGTACTTACCTTGGGTTCAAGTGCTTTAGTCAATCTACCACTTATGCCCCCAATACTACCCTCTGGAATTCGTTCCGTGTTGACTATGTCTACCTCTGGACCTTCCCCCCATCACCTAGTTTAAAAGCCCCTCTAACTTGGCCATCTTCACTCCCAGACGATCAGCACCTTCCTCATTTGGGTGCAGCTGTCCCTGCTAAAGAGCTGGTAACTGACTGAGAAGTCAGCCCAGTTCTCCAGGAACCCAAACGCCTCCTTTCTACACCAGCTCCTCAACCAATTGTTGACTACCCTAATCTCCATCTGCCTTTCTGGAGTGGCTTGAGGTACCGGTAGTATTTCTGAGAATACTACCTAGAAGGTCCTTTTCCTCAATTTAGCTCTTAAGTCCCTAAAACGTTTTTTTTAGGACACTCCATCTTCCTCTGACTTTGTCATTGGTGCTCCATGACATCCAGGTCTTCCCTAGCCCCTCCCAGTAATCTGTCCACCAGATCCGTTATGTGCCGAACCCGAGCGCCCGGTAGACAACATACAGTTTGGCGCTTCAGGTCTTTGTGTACAGTAACTTTAGGAAACTGAAAGTGCTACGGCTAGTCTTACTGGTCTTGGAAATGTATTGTAAAAGAGATATTGGGGCTTTTTTACTAAGGAAAATATGCTGTTAAAATTTTCCTTAACTTCAAAATGTGAAAAAAATGTTTTTTTGCAAAGGATACCCAAACATGTGCAAGGCAAAACAACTGTATTTTTGCTTGCATATGATTGATGGAAGTCAGTGCAGCTTCACCTTATTCACAAAGCTCCTTTTCAAAATGATCTGCCTATTTACTCTTAGTACATCAACCCCTTAGGGTCTAATATGGATATTGGTACAGCAAAAGTGATTTGGTGGCATAAAATAGACATGTGCCCAGACCATACCAAGCAATAAATCAAGGTATTGGGCCTCGTACACACGACCGAGAAACTCGACAGAATCCATCAAGAAACTTGATGGCAGAGCTTTTTTGCTGAGGAAAACGGTCGTGTGTACCTTTTTCATTAAGGAAACTGTCGAGGAACTCGACGAGAAAAAAAGAGAACAAGTTCTCTTTTTCCTCGACAGGAGTCTCAATTTCCTCGTCGGGCTGGTTTTCGACGAGAAACTCGAGCGTGTGTACGCTAAGAAACCCGCGCATGCTCAGAATAAAGTATGAGACGGGAGTAAAAGTAGCATTTGTAATGGAGATAACACATTTTTCACGCTGTAACAGACTGAAAAGTGCAAATCGTCTCTTACCAAACTTTTACTTAACACGCAGTAACATGAGATTAGCAAAAGCAGCCCCCAAGGTTTGTGCCAGTGGAATCGAACTTCCCCTTTGTATGTGTTGTACATCACCGTGTTTGAGAACGAGGACATTTTGTCTTGACCGTGTGTACGCAAAGCAAGCTTGTCGAGTTCCTTGACAAGCCTAACAAGGAACTCGTCGAGGAAAACAATGTGTCTTTTCCGACGAGTTCCTCGGTCGAGTGTACGAGGCCTAAGAAGTAATCATTACAATGTTCCATGTATAGAAAGCTGTCAAAAATAAATGTATCATTGGTTGTTAGGGTTACAGCATGCTTCCATTTTATCAGTAAGTAATCCCCATTGTCTATATTTATGTGTAATGTTTCCAATAAATCAGGCTGTTCTGTGTATACATCTAGCAAGTTCTGTACTATAAAACTGAATTGTTATACTAATATGCAAGAGTAACCAACTGTATTTTTCTTCGGGGACCCAACAGCTCCTGGCAATTTAGCTTATACTACTGCATGTAAATAATGCAGCTATAAACAACAAATTGTTACAGTGCTTTTAGTAATAAAAGCAAATCTTTGCCAACATTTTAGGGACACAAATCACACAGCAAACACCATGCAGAGGTTACAGGGTAAATAGAATTATTTTATCATAATACATATGGAATTTCAGCTTTAAGAAAATCTTCCTTAAGCCCTTCAAAGCCAAAAAGAAAAAGCAAGCCATTAGCTTATATTATTCTGTACTCTTGCTATATAGGGCACATGATATTGTGCTCTGCCTCTAGAGAATTATCGTTTGTTTTAATGATGAATAAAAAATGTTTTGTGTAATATCATGATTTGCTGGCGTAATGAAATCATTAAGTCATATTGCCTTATAGAGTCACAAGAGTATCAACCAATTCTTGAGGCTTATAATCTCCTGAAAAATAGCAAGATCGAAAGTGCTATTCCAGACTTCATATTAAATTAATTGCTTTCTCTTCTGTGCAGTGTAGGAAGAGAGACTGCATTTGCTGCTAATGTTTGGCAGTAAAAGAAGAATTTTATGCACTCTCAGGTTCCAGTGCACAAGTATCATGATCCTGTTATTTAATGGGAAAGCGTGTACACACTTTAACTGATTGTTATCCAGCTTGGGTGATGCATGTGGTCCACTGGAGACCTTTAGCATAGGACCGCCCCAGGGTTCCCAGCATTTTTAAATAAAATATCAGCACATTAGAGATATACTGTACACCCTTGAGTTTAATTAATTTATGTTCTTAGCATTTTACAGGGGAGGGGACACCCTTAGAGCAATCAAGCCTGGCCTGACCAGGACCCCAGGAAGCTCCTACTGGCTCCTGCCTTGCCAAGCAATGAACCATGCAGTGACCCCATGGCACAGGGTCGCTTCTGTATAGAATCAGCAAGCAGACCACACAGAGGTAATTTTGAAAGTGTTTAAGTGTTTTTAAGTGGAACAAAATCCTCCTACCTAAACCCCTTCTGGAGAAAATTTGACCATGCTTTTGTAGCACTCAATAGTGTGCTAAAATAGGTAAGTGTTAAGGTTTTTGTTAAAGTAGGAGAAATGTTCAGGCTGTGCTTGCAGCTGTTTTTTTAGATTGGGCCGGGTGAGCGATCCAGAGAGGACTGGTATGACCCATTAGGCAGCACCTCTGGTACCTCCCCCTACTTCTGAAACTTGCTGGAAACTTCCCAAAGAATGAGACGGAGGTTAGAAGAAGCTGCCTGGAGTATTTATGAGGGCCCTGACCAATCCCCAACAGATAGGTTGGCAGGGGGAAGGCCCCCTCAAATACTCTGGGTCAGCCCAGCTGGGGCAGGAGGGTTTGGGTGGAAGTTGGAGATGGAGTGCTAGGAGGCTGTCGGTGGATCCTTGAGGGTAACTTCTTAGTCTGGGGGAAGGGGTAGCGAGCTTGGATCTGGGAGCTCGGGTGCAGGAAGGATCCTCTACAACCCATGAGGAATCCTGTCCAGTGGCACATGAGCAGATGTGAGGACAGCAGGAGCCAGAGAGCACGTCCGGAAGATGGCCAAGGAAAAGAAAGCCAGGTGGGCTGGTGAGTGAAAGGAAGCAAGAGAGGACTAGGTGAGAGCAGTCTGAGATGGATGCAGAGTCAGTCTGGGAGGACTGTGGAAGCTTAGCCAAAAGGGCTAGAGAAAGGGGCAGCTGCAGCCAGGTGGGCTGGCAGTGCCTGAAGAGGTGGTGCTGGGATCAGTAGCCACAGGAGGACAGCTGGGCATTAAGATTTTGCTACAGTACCAAAGGGGCCAGCGGTCTGCCTGTAAAGGGCATTTGCTACTAATCTGACTAAGCCCTATTGTCTGATCACCTAACAGTGTGCCAGCTGGTCCTGGGAGTTGTAGTGCTTCAAGCAAATGTTGTGCTGGAGGAAGCTGAGAAGTGTGTAAATAGTCTACAGAAGAAGTTGTCCCTGCTAAATTTAAGTGGGCATAATACCCCTATCCCTAGCCAAGTTAAATACAAGGAATCTGCTATCTTAGTCTCTGATCTGCAGTTGCCATGTTGCTGCACATGTGACCAGGTATGACACCAGCCACTTAATGAGTTCAGTTGAGAGCTAACATAAGCACATTAGTTAATGTAACAGTTACTATTCAAGACGTGCCCTGTTTGTACCCGTTCGCTACCAGAGCCTTTTTTGTGCTTTTTTGCATTTAAAAATAATTTTAAGCCTGAAGATTGTACAAACCCCCAACTCGTTATATATTTTCTGAAAGCAGTCATCCTAGAGCACAAAATAGTGGTAGTTTTAATTTTTTTATATCATGTGATATTACTGCAAAGGTCTAGGAAATTTAACATTACTCATTACTATTATTAAAGTTGGTTTTGGGGCACAATAAATTGAACCAAAGTTTTGGTAAAATATATTTCAAGGGGTATGAATACCTTTTTAAGACACTTTAAAAATATACCAAACATATTAAACTGTAAATCTGCATGCGCCCATGAAATGATGACAAACTTCAATATCTTACTGTATATTTTCCGTAGTTCACACTTTAGATCATCTGTTTTGTGTTATATAGGATGTCTGGAGCTAAAAATATTAGTCTCACTCCGGCATGTGAAACGACATTTAACATGTCAGCATTTGCATACGTAGGTCCCCCTTTTTACACTGGTCCAAATCATTTGGTGGAGGGAGATTATGGTGTGGGGTTGTTTTTCAGGGGTTGGGCTTTACCCCTTATTCCCAGTGAAGGGAACTCTTAAGGCGTCAGCATACCAAGACATTTTGTACAATTTCATGCTTTCAACTTTGTGGGAACAGTTTGGGGATGGCCCCTTCTTGTTCAAACATGACTGCGCACCAGTACACAAAACAAGGTCCATAAAAACATGGATGAGTGAGTTTGGGGTGGAGCGACTTAACTGGCCTGCACAGAGTCCTAACCTCAACTCGATAGAAAGCCTTTGGGACCGAAGACTGCGAGCCAGGCCTTCTCGTCCAACATCAGTGCCTAACCTCACAAATGTGCTTCTGGAAGAATGGAAGAATGGTCAAACATTCCCATAGACACACTCCTAAACCTTGTGGACAGCCTTCCCAGAAGAGTTGAAGTTGTTATAACTGCAAAGGGTGGGCCAACTCAATATTGAACCCTATGGACTAAGACTGAGATGCCATTAAAGTTCATGTGTGTGTAAAGTCAGGCATCCCAATACTTTTGACGTTATAGTGTATGTATTAGAGGAAGAAGGTGTTTATACTGCTGGGTGGATGATATGTGTTGGGGGGAGAGGGTGTATATAGTGCCGGGCTAAATATATGTGCTGGAGGGAGAGGGTGTATATAGTGGCGGGCTGAACATAGGTGCTGGAGGGAGAGGGTGTATATACCACTAGATGTAATATACTGTATACGTAAAGGGAGAGGGTGTTTATACTGCTGTGCTAAAAAAAAAACAGTACGTGCTTTAGGGAGAGATTGTGTATATAGTGGTGGGCTGAATATATATGCTGCATGGTGAGGATGTACATAGAGCTGGGCTAAATATAGGTGCTGGAGGGGAAGGATGTATATAATGCTGGGCTGAATGTACTGTATGTGCTGGAGGTAGAGAGTGTATATTAGGGATGGCAACCTGTGGCTCATGAAAAACCAAAATGAGCATTATTTTCCTTTTGCTAACACCCACCCACCTTTAGGCAATATACTGGCATATCTGATCACAGTATGTAATATTGAAAGGGTGTGTGTCAAACCACCTTAAGGATATTTGCCATTTTATGTCTGCATGCTAAAACTACAGTAGTGATTGTGAGATGTTAACATATTTTCATTTTGACATGTCCCGACAAATGATAGTATTCGTTTAATAGGGCATATATTTGCAGACCCTATGATGAATAGACTTTTTTTTTCCTATACTAGTTACGTATTCCATTCTCTAGAGTAATTTAGTATATAGGATGTTCCCTGTCATTTACAAGACAAAAGTACTATCATCGTCTTTACAAAAAGAATTGTAATGCTTTTAGATTAGGAGCGGCTCAAGGACAAGTGCTATAACCAATCAATTCACAATTGCAGATCTGCTTTGCAATAAAAACGGTAATTTTCTATGTGACGGAGACAGACAATCCTTCTGTAGGAGGCTGAAATTATGGTGAGTAGAAGTATTCCATCTGTCATTCTATTATTATCAGCAGACAATCCGAGGGAGGCTGGGAGTCATCTTATAAAACACAATTTCTATTATTTTTATTGGAAATAATACTTAGATTTTTTTGTGTTACAAGTGAAAAATATGTATAACATTGCTACTATGAATAATTCAAGACTTACTGAAATATGTTTTTTAATATTTATAGTAAATATGTCCCACTTCGTTGAAAACACTTGGAAGTAATAAGAACATTGTGGTTTACAAAGAGATTGATGTGGGGGGAAAGGATTTCCAACTGTGGTTTTCAAGGATCATTCGGGCTGGGTTCATGTGGTTGCCCTGTGGTAAAGCACATGCATTATGCCACCTGTTAACATGTGTTGCATTAAGCCAGAACATTCATTTGAATGGGCTGCCTAACATACCCAAAATAGGTGCATGCACTATCATTTTGTAATGTACCGCAATGCACAGTAGTGCACAAGCATGAGTTGTGATGCGCTTCAACACAGATACATTGGTAAGGTGCCCTGGGGGCCATTAAGCATGAATGACACCATAGCACATCAACATGCATTTTTAGGTGTTAAGCCCCATACACACTATCAGTTTTCCTGCAGGTTTTCTCTTCAGGTTTACCAAAACCATGTAGTGCAAGGGCCTGCCTGATTGCATACAAATTGAAACTCTTGAGGTTTGACCTCATATTAGATGGTTTTGGTAAACCTGAAGAGAAAACCTGCAGGAAAACTGATAGTGTGTATGGGGCTACACAGTAAAGCACTGCAATGCAACAACAAACTGGCAATAACACACACAGAACTATATGACGTTTAACTGTCAGTAACGCACACAAAACTATATAGCGTTAAACTGACAGTAAAGCACACAGAACTATATGGCGTTAAACTGGCAGTAACACACAAAAACCTATATAGCTTTAAACTGGCAGTAACTCACACAAAACGACTAATTGACAGCCACTCCCAGGACATATAATGTAAAATTGTAATCCTTAAAGCATAAATAGATGCAAAAGTTTTTTTTTAAGATTAGAACAGCTATAAGGTTTGTATGGCTGTCTATGTCCCCATTAGGCAGATTCTCCCTCTCTATTTGTCCTGTGTACCATTATAATTAAAAATAAAAGTAAAAGAAAATCCCACATTTTGGATTATGTGAAGAAAAGTAATAAAGGGGAAATCTTCCAATGGTAGTTCTGGTGACCCAAGTGACTCCTTTAATTTGCAGGGATTTACTCTAAATTCCTGTTTTGGCTATAGGACAGGAAGTGAATGCAAATCTCCCCAATGGGACACAAGTTCTGCTTTAAACTACTGGTAATGTGACAAGGCTAAGATGTACATTGACCAAAAGTCTGGGGATCCTGCACTGACAGACAAAAAGAAAACTGGGTCGTTCAGCTTCTAAATGTAAGTAAGTAGCTAGAATGCTATGGAAGACAGATTATAATACAACAGAAGACAGATTATTCTGGCAAAATACTGTCCATATGGTCACCATGAGTCTTTATTGACTTGACTGCACTCAATAAAAAATAATATGATATTTCTGATTCCTTACAAATTTAGACAGAACCAAACTTATAATGTAACGATTTCTTCAATCATCAGCCTGTTAACATGACAGCATCTGTCAGGAGTATGAAAACCCGAGAGAAAGATCTCAGACTATTTGGTGTAATTTTCCTCAAAATTGACAATCATCCCATAATTACAAGAGGCGTATTTAGAAATGAAATATCTGTATAATAAAAGCGGTGTAATTTAGAAAAACTAAAAATGAAAAGTGGACTGAAATGTGCATTTACTAGAAATCTGTCAAAAACATACATACAGGGGTGGATTTTAGTGAGAGCAACAGGTTAAACCAAGATCAGAATACTGTAGTCAGGTGCTCAATACATAAAATTCCTTGCCTTCCTTATGGGGTAACTCCACTTTCAACAGATGATATAATATATGCAACTGCTGAACAAGACATTTTTTATTTGAATTATATGGAAAAGATCTTTCCGTTTCAATTTGCAGCCAATACGATCTTCTAAAACATGTAAAAATTCAGTGTTGCTTTCAATTTCGAATACACCGATCAGGGCTGCCGGCTGTAGCCAGCTGGGCAAATCTGATTGGGCAGTTGTACAGAAGTCGATCGGTAGATCAACTTATGTACAACCTCCCTGAAAATACATGGATGAAAATTCAGCTGGAACCAGAAGAATTTCAATCGGCTATAGGGAAACAAACAGCAGTTTCTTCAACACATGGAATGGTATGAATGAAATATTAGCAAAATAGTTTGAAATGTATAAAGTTTACCTAGAGAGAACTACTTTTTATCGACAAAACAGTTGTTTTACTTAAATAGCTTTAGAGCCCATCTGTGTGTATTGCACTTATACTTTTACATTTTGCATTATTCTAGTTGTCTATGTATATATATATTTTTAATAATGTGAATAAAAGTTGCACACATAGCTTGTGGTGCTGCGGTCCCTCAAGTTCAACCTTGTTCCCACCAGTTATTATAATCTAGATTTCAAAGTAGGGCTAGAAGTGCACTATATTATTATAACATTTAGCATGCTTCAGCACAAAGAAACATAAGAAGGAGATAAAAAAAGACATTAAAAACTCAAAGCATTTACCATAAAAATTGCCAGCGTGAGATTTTTTTGGCACCACTGGGAGCCAATTACTTGCTGTATGCTTCAAGACTACCTCTCTGTCAGGACTTTCAATAGTTTATATTAGTTCACCGTACTTATAGCAGACTCTGACATCCCCTTTGACTTCATTATACATAGAAGACTAAAAGAACATTTATATCCCTAACCAGTGTGACACATGCAGATTATTGTGGCTTTGTGTTCACTTATCTGTGTAAAGACGTATCTATACAAATGCATATATATATATATATATATATATATATATACACACACACACATATATATATATATATATATATATATATATATATATATATATATATATATATATGAGAGAGAGAGAGAGAGAGAAAGAGAGAGCTTAGCATCAAAAGAGTAAACTTTATGTGAGCTTACAGTTTTGTGTGAATAGGGACAACAGTGGTCCCTATTTTAAATATATATATTATATAAATTGTATGTTTAAATAGAATGCATGAGTAAAGTTAGGCTGTACATCAGCAATAGGAGGTTTGAATGGTATGGCGAGTTGAACAGATGCTGGACCTATTTGAGTACAGTGACACCCAACCAACTAACCATCTCATTGTTTACTTTGTCATAGCCCTCAGTATCTTTGGGACTCGAATATATTTCACATTGTTTACTTTGCCAAGTTTCTAGATTGGCAGTTCCTTTTTAAAATATACAAATATGCCTCCTCATCCTCATTAAGGCAACAGTTTAAGCATAAAGTAGATTGCCTGGATAGATTTTGAGATGCTATTGTGTACTAGAGGTGGATTAAGGTTCCATTATGTATTTTGTTGTTCTTTACATGCTTCCAGTTGGGCAACTTGAATGTTTGTTCTTCTGTCTATGGTTGCTGTACATTTGTCAGCACAAACAGTTTCTTATTCTTCCCTGTTTTAGTAAAAGTCTGTATAATGAAGATGGTTCTTAAATCAATTTATGTAGTCTTTCTGCTGCCAACTATCCCACATACATAATTCTCAACCAAATGTCAACAGTGTCAGGTAGTAAATCATAGAGACCATGCAGTAAACTCCAGGGTCATTTGGGTCCATTAACTAAGGCAAATAGGCTGTCCACTTTCCAAATAAATTTTCCCTTAGCTTAGTGAATGTGGTCTAGCTCTGCTAACTTTAGGTGGAAGTAAAGTTCTTCACATTATTTGTACCAATAGGTAAGCCTATAATAAGGCTTACCTATAGGTAGTGTAAATATCTATATTACATGCAGCCAGAGACATCACTGGCACATGCGCTCTGAAGGAACGGCCAGCCATGCCATTTCTGCAGAGCCCTGTGCCATTATTGGCAACTCCTGTGCAAATGCGAAGGAGTGACTGGCTGGAGCTGTTGTGAGTCTTCTATGTTTTATTTAAGAAAAATTTGTGTTTCGTTGGGCAACAAGTGGGTCAAAGAGTTGATGCAGTAATCGGGGAGAAGACTAGGTCTATTCTGAAATTCTATAATCACTGGCCCTCAGACACTATGGGGTTCATTTACTAAAACTGGAGCGTGAAAAATCTAGTGAAGCTCTACATACAGTAGAAAAGAATCAGCTTCCAGCTTTTCTTGTCAAAGCTCAATTGAACAAGCTGAAGTTAGAAGCTGATTGGCTACTGTGACCAGCTGCACCAGATTTTGCACTCTCCAGTTTTAGTAAATCAACCACTGTACGTGACTTTCCATATCCTTGGTAGTTTTGATGTCAGTGAGAGCTCCGAGCTACCAATGCAACATCTTTTTGTTGACCCTGGAGAGGGCAACACTGAGCCAATGCCAACCAAACCAAAAGACCCTAAGGCCCCATACACACGATAGAATCCATCCGCGGATAAATCCGTGCAAACGGGTTTCAGCGGATATATTCTATGGTGTGTACACTCCAGCGGATAATTATCCGCGGATATTTTTCCGTCGAATCGCTTTTCAGCAGATAAAATATTTGCTGACATGCTTAACAAATATATCCGCTGTGAAGCTATCCGACGGATATATCCGTTGGTTAGTACACATTATCCGCGTATAAAAATCCCGCGCATGCTCAGACGAAATAAGGGGATGGGAGCACTCGTTCAGGTAAAACTCTCGTTTGTTTCTGATATGGCACATTCGTCCTGTTAAAGCTCTATTGTGTTGTTTCTTGCCTCTTTTTTTCTCTGCGTTCTCTTGCTAGAATAAACCCGTTTTCTTGCTAATGCTATCTATCCAGATGTTGTAACTTTATTGTAGTCCTCCACATGTCTATGTTTTGTGTTTAATTTTTAAATGGAATTTTTTTTTGTTTGGTGTTTTATTTTATTAATATTTTTTGTGCAATTTCTGGCACCATTGTTTTTTCAAGCACATTTTTTTTTTTTTTTTTTTTTTTTGTGCAATTTCTGGCACCATTGTTTTTGCATGCACATTTTTTTTTTTTATTTTTTTTTTGTGCAATTTCTGGCACCATTGTTTTTTCATGGACATTTTTTTTTTATATATTTTTTTGGTTGCAATTTCTGGCACCATTGTTTTTGCATGCACATTTTTTTTTTTTTTTTTTTTTTTGTGCAATTTCTGGCACCATTGTTTTTTCATGCACATTTTGTTGTGTATTTTTTTGGGTGAGGTTATGTCACCATTTTTGTTATGCGTGTGTTTTTCCTTTTTTGTTTCACCAAGTTGGTACACCAAATGTCCCCCCCCCCCACAAGGAGTTGGTGTCCTTTCTAAATGACACATATTACCAAAAATGTTTCATGCCTAATCAACACAGTGTAAAAAAACAATAGACAAGGTATTTATGAAAATAAACTCACCATTTATTTCAAACATAATTCAACAAAAAAATAACTAGAAGGGCAGCACTTGCTGAGATAGCAACATACATGCAGACTTGTGTTCCAGACTGCACAGGCAACATAGTCAAGGACAAAATGGCAAACCTTGAGGACCGCATACCGACAACTAAAGAGAACAACTACAAAAAACAAAAACCAGGAGCAGCAGCAAGCGAGCCAATGGAGCCCAGGCTGTGGTAGTCCAAAAAGCAAAAAGTTTTTGGGGGATCAAATGGAAGGCCGGGAATCATCGTCTCCTATTCCTTCTAACCCTCCTTGCAGCAGATCTTCCACGGATCCTGAAATGGCCTCTTGCAGATGGGGAGGATGTGGCAGCAGGAGGAGGTAAGAGATGTTGGGCAGGATGGGCCGGGTCACTGATCTCGGTGTCATCCGTCAGCCAGCCCCTCTGCATCCATAGAATGACCTGATTAAATAGGTTCCTGGCACGCCTCTGATCTTCCTCCCCCCCTGTTGCTAGTTCGTGTGCAACATAGGCACTGTAGGCCTCAGTGCGGGTGAGGGGGGCCCTCATTATGGCGCTTGCCTCCCTTATCATCTCAAGGCTCCTATCCTCCACTTCCCTCCTGCGCCTCATTAGGCCTGCTTGCCTGACCTGGGGGGGAGGGACATGTGGGCTTGTGCTAGCCCTGGGCCTGGGGCCCTCCTGACTAGTGCTTGGCCCGGCCTCCTCCTCCTGGCTGGCAATGACCCCTTCCTCCTGGCTGCCATGCATCTCGGGCTCAGTAGCCGTCAAATCCAGGCTGGTCTCTTCTTCCTGTGGCAAAAAAGGGACATTTTTTACAATTTGACACCAGCAAATCACACACATTTTCAAGGCTCTAGACTGGTTTGTTTTAGCTTACTTTAATGTTTAATCTACTCTCCTTCTGATCCCTGTACTTGTCATCCAGGACCCCTATTTTTCAGTCCCCGAATTTTCTCTGCCATTTTTTAGTTTGTGCTTACAATATCAACTCAAGAATTAAACCATAATTAGCAGCCCAAAAATTTGGTGTAAAATACTCTACCTCATCTGAAGAAGTGCTCAATCGAAGTTCTGGACGCATGCCAGCCAGCCCCTCACTGTTCTCCTCCTGTCTAGGGTGATCCGTGGAAGGTCTGCTGCCCTGCTGTCTGGGTGGAAGGCTTGACATTGATCGCCGGCCATCCATTTGATCCCCCAAAAACTCCAGCTCCTGGTAGTACCACAGACTTGGCTCCGTGGACTGTCTTGCTGCTGCTCCTGATCGTTGCGCCCGTAGTTGTCTTCTTTTTGTGCGGAATGCGGCCCTCAGGTTGTTCAATTTGTTCTTGACCATGTTGCCTGTGCAGTCGGGAACCCATGTCTGCATATATGTTGCAATGTCAGCAAGTGCTGTCCTTCTGCGCGCCCGACTTTTATAGAGGGGGTGTCTTCTATCCCAAAGTAGGGGCGTCTCCCGAAACTTCGCTATAAGCATACTGATCGCCTCTTGGCCCACAATCTGGTCCATTTCCTTGGTGAATGTTTTTTCACAAAAAACACAATTAACACACTGTAAAAATAAAAATTAAGAAGCATAAAAAAATGCACAGCATTCACATTGTAAGAATATGTGGCACCAGATTTCAAAACTACTATGCAAACACAGTGTCTCCTGCAGCTAAAATGCTGCCCAGCTCTGCCCCATTGTTGTGACCAAAAATTATTTCATATGCAGCCCATTTTACCAAAAAGTTGCCTAAATACGTGTCATCTCTAACCATCCTCCATTTTTTATATTTTGACCATTCCTCAAGGCACTATTTCATGTGTACCTAGCATGCCCCTCATCATTCCTGACATATAAATACACTTCATAATAACCTCTGGCC
Source organism: Rana temporaria (assembly GCF_905171775.1). Taxonomy (NCBI): domain Eukaryota; kingdom Metazoa; phylum Chordata; class Amphibia; order Anura; family Ranidae; genus Rana; species Rana temporaria. The sequence continues at coordinate 145,939,557 of NC_053491.1, read as the reverse complement.
AACCAACACAGAACAATACTTGCATGATCACAATACACCTGTCAGAAACTACAAATACGTAGAGCATTCTTCACATCTACATTAAAGTGATGTGTGAAAGCATTGTGAGAAGGAATTAACGTTTTGGGGACACAAGAAACATAAGTAGCGTTAAAAGGGTGCAAACAACAGACCAAACCCCAATCCCATGGCTCTATATTTTTTAGGCCTCTGCTGATCCCATGTTCCAATTTTCTTACCTTACTATCTCTAGCTCCTCGTGAAGCACCTTCAATTAATCTCCGCGTAACGTACGTAACCACGTGGCTTCCCTTTTATACACTCCGCGTGTGCCTGATACACCGCCTTTGCCATGCCCCCTAATCAATGTTAACTCAAAATATCTGGCGTTAAGTGGGTAACTTCTGTCAAATGTGATAATCAGCTCCGCGTAACGTACGTAACCACGTGGCTTCCTTTCTAGACACTCCGCGTGTGCGTGACACACCGCCTTTGCCATGCCCCCTAATCAATGTTAACTCAAAATATCTGGCGTTAAGTGGGTAACTTCTGTCAAATGTGATAATCAGCTCCGCGTAACGTACGTAACCACGTGGCTTCCTTTCTAGACACTCCGCGTGTGCGTGACACACCGCCTTTGCCATGCCCCCTAATCAATGTTAACTCAAAATATCTGGCGTTAAGTGGGTAACTTCTGTGAAACGAGCGAAGAATCTCCGCGTAACCTACGTAATTACGTTTTATTCATTCTCTACACTCCGCGTATGCATGAACCGCCGCCCTCGTACACGCCCATGACGGGACATTTCCTGGTTTCCACGCCCCTAATCTCTGTGGGGATGAAAGATGGCGATGACAGGCGACCATGCACGGAGCTCTCAGGCCAGAAGTGAGGGGAGAGAGGCAGGAACGTCCCGATCCCGTCCCAAACGGTATAAGGCCACTAATATGGCTTTTGAGGAAATGATAGAGCTGGTGGATATAATGCGGAGGAAGGACTATGATGGCAAATATGGGCCATACAAGACCCCCAACCGCAGAAAGGGGAAAATAATGGAGAAGGTGGCAAGAAAAATGAAGAGAATGTTTGGGATCACCCGGTCCAAGGAGCAGCTACGGAAGCGGTGGTCTGATTTGAAACTGAGGGAGCCACATCAGTACAAGAGGATCAAAAAAATCTTAAAGAAAAGTAAGTTAATTATATTATTTGGGGGGGGGGGGTACCTTTTTTGAATTTTAGCTTGGTCAGGTACATTTCTACATCTGTCTCCTTGGCCTGGTTGTACTTCTGAGCTCATGTTGAAATAGAAGGTGTTGTTCTCCAACATTTTTCATGGGCAACGACTGTTAATAGTAAACATCTTTGACATCAGCTTATTTCTCCCAAATACGATGTTAGCCCAGGAACAAAACACCTGGACATGCCTCTCTGGCCAAAAACATGGTTTGTAAACATTGTGTACAAATAGAGTTGTTGAAAATGCAAATCCAAGACTGTGTAATGCCAACAGTGCTACTAAGCTGGTGTTTTCATATCTGAAATCCAGAGCACCTGTGTCTCCACCTAAATATTATGATTGAAATTTGTATGGTGTCCGTGTTAAAATTTAAGGGGGGGACATCCATGTGTGTCACTTTGCCAAAAAGGGCCCGAATCAGAGCTTGCCATAGAAGTCATCCAAAATGTAGGAGTGGGGGGGAGAAGACCCAATTTATCCCCAAAAAAAAGCCTCTTCCTTAATAAAGCAATGTATGCGATTTCTGCTCTACAATATCTGTGTGTTGATGAGTATACCTTTTTGTCATTGTTTTTTTAAGGGGAAAGAAGACGCCTGCAGTTTGAGGAGGCTGAGAGGGCCAGACAAGGCCAACATCAAACATCTCGCCATGTGGAGGAGGAGGAGGATGTGGAAGGAAGAGAGGAGGATGTGGAGGAGGAGGAGGATGTGGAAGGAAGAGAGGAGGATGTGGAGGAGGAGGAGGATATGCAAGGAAGAGAGGAGGATGTGGAGGAGGAGGAGGATGTGCAAGGAAGAGAGGAGGATGTGGAGGAGGAGGAGGATGTGCAAGGAAGAGAGGAGGATGGAGTCATCTTGGATCTGGTACTTGTGGATGAGGAAGGGGAATTTGATGAGGATGATTTTAACAATTTAGAAGATGGTGGATTGATGGAAGGAGGAGTCGTGGAGGATGATGGGGAAGTGGTGCAAGAAGGAGGAGTGATTCAAGATGTCGAAGATGTGGAGGTTGGAAGGAGCACACCATCAGGTCAGTGTCACACCAGCTTGATATGGAAAAACAGATGTAGATAGGCTTGCCACCTCATCCCTTTATTCACAAACACATATGGATTACACAGGTTCTGTGGCTATAAAAGGGTTATATGGCACCAGATGAGTTTAATTACCACCTTAATCAGCCACAGAACATGTAAAATTAATATGTGTTGTGGTTTAAAGGGATGAGGTGGCAACCCTATATAGATCTAGACAGGCTTTTTCTGACATTGTATTTCTTTGGCTTCATTTTGTAGGGGATGAAGATGTTGGTCATCATTTTTCTGCCGCCAGTGCTGGAATCATAATACAGCAAGTGATGGAGTGCAGCAGTGAGATGGACAACATGCGCCAAAGATTGCATCTCATGGAACAAAATGTTAAATCATACTTTTTAGAGTGCTGCACCGAGCTGGAAACTATGCGCCAACAAATGAGTGCCATAGAACTGAAATATAAAAACATCATTGACATGATGGGCCGGGTCAAAGACTGACCACCCCCCCCCCACCCGCCCATCCCCCAACCTGTTTTATTTTTTTAGTCAGCAATACGCCAAAATTTGAAGATGCACACACACAGTGTGGCAACATGTGCTATCTGCCATCACAGAATCTGGATTATCTGTGCTTTGTGGGTACAACCCCCTCCTCCATTCTCAAGTAGTTTTGGAGGAAGGGTTTGCTCCCACATAACACAGACATTGATCACTCATGATGGCAGATAGCACATTTCGCCCTTTGTTGTTGTTTAGATGTTGTAGAACTGACATTTGTCCATTGGTGTGTGCATCTTCAAATTTTGGCGTGTTCAGGTGTGAACTCACACCATGACTGGGATGTACAAGTGAAACATTTTTGTCTTTTACATGTTTTACACATTTTATATGTTTTTTAAAAAATAAAGGCTTCAATCTTAAAGCCGAAAAAGTAAAAAAAATAAAAAAAAAAAAATAAAATTAAAATCAAAGAAAAAATAAAAAATTTTTTGATTTTTTGAATTACAGTAAAAATGTAAACACAAATGTTTGTGGAAGATTTGAATTATTTTCCCAGAAAAAAAAAAAAAAAATTTGTTTCTAAAAAATTTCACACACAAAAATTGTGTTCTGTTTACTATTGTGAAATATTCTAGTTGTGGGAAAAATGTCAATTTTAAATACATTGGTGAACTCCAAAAATATAGGAGAATAATGATTGTTAAAACTCCAAGAATTCGAGAACTCAAAAATATAAAAAGAAAAAAAATCTAGGCAAAAAATCAAAGTTGACATGTTTGTTAAGAAACATTTGATTGAGTCAGCAAGGAAAATGAAAAAGCTGAAAATAAAAAAAGATTGTCCAAAAAACAAACAATGAGTGGCTTTCTTCTTTTATATGCTGGATACCCAGTTTGTAGATGAGTGAATAATGTACAATTGTGTTTATTTACTAAAACCTGAACCCTACATTTGGCACTAGAAGTGAACTATTTTTTTTGAGAACCAGGAAGACAGATAAAACGAGAAAAAGCAGTAATGACAAACAACTGTATAAAGTCCAATGGTCTAATTATTTATTATTTCTGTGAATATTCCTTTCTTTTGGGGGCCGAATTAGAAAGTAATATCATCTGGCATAGCAATGGCCCCCCGACCCATGAAGTACTCAACATATTTGTTGCGTACCTCACGAGCTGATTGGGGGGCCAAGCCAGCGCGACCAGTGACCAGCCCAGGGAGAGGATCTGAGAGTAGTCTTGCCTCAGAAACGCTGTCGGGTAGGTACGTCTGGGAATGCCTGCGTAAAAAGTTGTGCAAAATGCAGCAGGCAAATACAATGGTGTTCAATTTATATTCCGCCAGATGTATAGCTGTCAGGAACAGGCGGAACCGGTTGGAGAGAATCCCAAAGGCATTCTCGACTACCCTCCGAGCTCTGGACAACCGATAATTGAACACCCTCCTCTCGTAGGTGAGGGTCCTCTGGGGAAAAGGCCGCATTAGGTTAGGTCCAAGCCCGAAAGCTTCGTCCGCTAGGAACACAAACGGAAGTCCTTCCACATTATCTTCATCTGGTGGCAATGCCAGACCACCAGTTTGTAGACGATCGTAGAATTCAGTCCGTGAGAACACTCCCCCATCTGACAGCCGGCCGTTCTTCCCCACGTCCACATAGAGAAACTCATACTGTGCCGACACCACCGCCATCAACACGATACTATGAAAACCCTTGTAGTTAAAATAGTCGGACCCCGAGTGGGGTGGGGGCACAATGCGGACGTGCTTCCCATCTATTGCTCCACCGCAGTTCGGAAAATCACAACGCTGGGCAAATTGGGAAGCCACAGACTGCCATTCCTGTGGTGTGGAGGGTAGCTGTGGGGACAAACCAAAAAAAAATGTTAAGTAATTTATCAGATAAACATTGCAATCACAATACAAAAACCATCACATTGTGCAACTTCAAAAACAGGATTCTAATTTCATAACATCATTGTGAAGTGAGTATTTAGTTAAAACAATATAGGCCCACTTAATTATCAGACTCCACATCCCTCTGATGATAGAGCAATAAACTAATTTCAGGGGGGAGGAGGGGGGGGGGCAGAGCTACAATTGATTAGCCACAAATGCAAAAATTGGCTAGGTGTGTTTGGGCCTAGCAAAGCATGCTGGACAGGTTTATGGTGGGTAAGGACAAAATATGCAGGTAGGCCCAAATAAAAATTTTTTAAGGTTAACAACATGCATGGGGAGAAAAGGGAACATCCCACACACAGCAGATTCAAATCTCATGGTTATTATGGAAGAAAAATAAATTAGACTTTATCACACATTTAAAAAAAAAACATGGTGATGTTAAAATTAGGGAACTTACCTTAATATACTCCTCCTGCAGAACATGTATGATGGCAGTACACGTCTCCGGTATGATGACCCCAAGTGACTGCGGAGAGATGCCTGTGGAGAACTTGAGGTCCTGCAGGCTCCTCCCAGTCGCCAGGTACCGCAACGTGGCAATAAGCCTCTGCTCGGCCGTGATGGATTCCCGCATCACAGTGTCCTGCCTCGTGATATAGGGGGACAGAAGTTCCAGCAGACGGTTGAATACGGGGTCCGTCATACGGAGAAAATTCCTGAAATCATCAGGATTATTCTCCTGGAGTTCCCTAAGCAGAGGCATATGTGAAAAATGGTCACGCTGGCGCAACCAATTCTTGGTCCAGAAACGCCTCCTCCCAGTGTTCCTGCCCAAACAACTGATTCGCTGAGCCTGTCCATAAGCAAACCCATAAACACCACCAATTCGCGAGAATCGACGATGCTGCTCCATCATGGATTCAAACCGACAGGCTGGTCAGTCAAGAACACACTCCAACAGAAGCACCCCCAAATCCAGCACAACCTGCTAAGCCCGCACGACACACAGATACGAGCGCACAGTACGCGGAAACGTGCTGAAAGCCTGTGCCCGAATGCCAACTGCAAACCCGCAAGCACATGCACTGAACCCAAGAATACCACCTGTCAAAACACGGAGACTGAAAAGCACGAATCGGCTCTAACCAAACCTTCACTAGCACGCGGTCACACGGAACTAGCAAAAGCGGAACAGAGGGCGGCGCCGTTGACTTTGGTCTTCCCCTTTATAGTGACGTCTTACGTGGTTTACGCTGCATACGTTCTGGTTCGCGGGGATTTTTATACGCTAGTGTGTACGTGACAGCGGATCAACAGATAAATCCGCCGATCCGCTGAAAAACGATCCGCGGATAAATTCAAGCGCATGGATTCTATCGTGTGTATGGGGCCTAAGGGGTGTGTTGTAGGTGTACTGAAAAATAATGCATTATGCTCAGTGAATACGCTCTTAATGTCCACTAATGATGCCATTGTGTGTTCTTAAAAAGGGAAGATGATCATCATTCTGGGACCAGGCCTCATGTGTGTACAAAGTTTTCCAAGCTGTTAGGAAATTAGTTTTTTATAGTTCTAAAGTAACTGTCCCCAGGCAATTGTATTATGTCTGTAAAAGAGAAAATCAAATGCAACCAAAATCCTAGGTAAGCTCTACAGTTTGTCCTGGCAAGCTTTACTGTTCCTAACATTGCTCTCATGCAAGAGCTACAATCTGTGATGACAATAGTGAAGTCTCTAGAAAGATCCTTACAAGATATTATCTCCAGTGTCTCCTAAGGCCCCCGTATACATAATCTGAAAATTGGACGACAGATTGTCTGACTTCTTTCGCTTGCTAATCGCAAGTAGAAATTGAATAGGTTACAAAAGTTACGTAAATTCTCGTACGACAGAATACAAATTTGGAAGTAATGTAATGAGTTGTAGTGTGTTTGTATTGTATTTTCAACGACAACTGAACTGATTAAATGAAAATCGTAACATCTGGTATCGTACGAGAATATTTTTTGTGCTTGTTTGATCAGATAATATCAGATTAAATGTCTTTATCAGCTTTTAAAAGCTGTGCACTAACGATCAGATTATCATACAATCGATTCAAAAGCAATATTTTTTGTATGACAAGCTAGCTGTCCTGCAAATGTACTGTAGCAGTTACAGGGATGAGACAATCCGTGCCCCCATAAATAGGTGCTAGGTTAGGTAAACTTAGGTGTTAGCTCCCCTCTAATCAGTTGAGCTGCTTGTGATTGGTTTGGGCTGTTCTGTTTCTCACTGGTTGCAAGATTGACTGTTTCCCCCTGCCTTCTGGAGGGTTCTAGAAAGTATTAGCTTGGGAGAGTCAAATCAGAAGCTGAATATTAATGCAATCTCAGTCAATCCCTGGAGGAGGGTGCCCAGATGGTGACTGGGCCTGGAACAGAGGGGTTATTGTTTAGGAGGAAGAGATTCCAGCCTGAGGTCCAAGCTATGCTAGCTGGGGGGACCTATTCTGCTGAAAGCTGACTAAAGGACTTCTTTTGGGATCTGGTCTGGAGAATAGACGGGAGAGGTGCCTGGAAGATTTTGAAGGGAGGCACCCAACTATCCAATGATATTAGTGAGCACAGACCTGTGTGTGAGATTCCAGTGACTGTGTGCTGCTGCTGCCACTCTTGCATCAGAGTCAGCCTGTACTTAAAGTGGACATCCTTTGTGGTATGCCTGTGTATCACAGCTCATCATTTGCTGCTGCAGGGACTGTGCTCAGAATCACTAAGAGTAAGATCGGTGTCCTTAAGTTACTGCTTAACATTGCTGGAGTATCCCAAGGTTACCCTGCACCCATCCAAGTTCAAGATTTTTAATAAGGCAAGAAAACAATACCCCTAGCTCAGCTAGGCAACTCCTTCCTGTGTCATGACCTAAAGTCTGTCCAGGAAGTAAGACAGAAGTAATCAAGCAGTGTTTTTATATAGCTATGAAAGAGTGAGGTAAGCCTGTGTACAAATAATGGAAAGTTGTTTTATTTTTGCAAAATAAGTACATTAATACTATATTGGTACATAGAAGTTATGGAATTTAGAAAAAAAATAGGTGAACTTAGCCTTTAACGCAAAAAAGTTGTGTGAAAATTTATTTTTATTATTCCATCATGTGAAAAGCATCTGCACAAGTTTTAATATTCAAAGTGAATCCAAAGTTGTCCTCTGTGGTGACCCTTAAAGTGAATAACTCAACACCAAGTTCACTATATTGACCACTTATGTATTTGTACAGGTTGATCATATCCCCCTTAATCTCCTCTTCTCAAGAGAGAATAAATTCAGTTCCTTTAATCCAGGGGTTGGCAACCTACAGCCCGCAGGCCATACATGGCCCGTCAGTGAACATGATAAATTCACGTCCACACAGCCCGTGGGCATTTAAACCTCAGCAGGCTTTCTTGGGATAAAAAGCGATGCGGCTAAGAAGCCACACGGCTGTTATCCCAAGCAGTGGGAGGGGACGTCCCCCCTCCCACCACCTTCTGTGGCTCAACCAGGCTCTCCCGTCCCACGGGGAGGCCCAAACGACCAGCAGGGTGGGCTGTGTAATATGCAGAGGGTACTGTGTAATGTAAGGGGGTCCAGAAGTGCGGGGGCTGTGTAATGTAAAGGGGTCTATATTATTATCCTAATTTATTAACAGGTGAATGAGGCCCTCCATGCATTCACATACATTGCTCTAATATGTCCTCATAGCTGAGCTCCTCCATGCCTCTTATTAGTTTGGTTGCCCTTCTCTGCACTTTCTAAAGTTCTCCGATATCCTTTTTGTGAACTGGTGCCCAAAACTGAACTGCATATTCCAGATGAGGTCTTACTAATGATTTGTACTGGAGAAAAATGACATCTGTCTCTCTGGAATCTATACCTCTCCTAATACAAGACAAGATTTAGCTTTCTTTGGAAACTGCTACCTGACATTGCATGCCATTATTAAGCTTATGATCTACCAGGACACACAGATCCTTCTCTAACATTAATTTCCCCATTTGTACTCCCCCTAGTATGTATGCATATCTTTAGCCCCCACGTACATAACTTTATTTAATTTATTAATATTAAAACCTCATTTGCCACACAGTTTCTCAATTAAACAGTGCATTGAGGATGACTGGTGGACATGAATAATTGAATTGAAGTTAAGCAAGGAGAGATGCCAATCGGAAACATGTTACAAAGAGTATATGTTTTTGGTGTAAGCAAGACAAACATAAAAATAAAAACCAAAAATAATTTCTTTTTAATTTCAACATTAAAGCTAAATATGTTCCCTTATATATGATTACCAAATACCTGGTCTTTCATCCAGGCAAATATAAACGTTGCTACTCATTCAACTATGCTGTGTGAATCTTTAAAAAAAAGACCCTCTTGTATCTCTTCATAGTTGCTTGTTCATATTAGCTGTTCCAAAATGTATAAATTGCAGTAGAGAGCATATTAATTAGCTGTTCTGAAAATATAATCTGTGATACAGAGCACATATTATTCTTGTCATGTGTAGGACTTGGGAATTAAAAAGGGTAATGGACTTCAGTTTCCTCCTAATGATTTGCAAACTGATCAAAGAAATTAGATCTATGTCATTATATGTCAATATCATCTTCTGCTAAATGAGCCAACAGAAAAATAAATCAATTTGTTAAAATATCAAATATTGGTTTCTCTAAAATGATATGTATTTTCCTGTTTGTTTTTATTTTTTATTTTGCATTATAAGAGTTCTGTGAAATGTATTTTACTTGTTTATCTATGTATGTGTTGACAGCTTTAATGAATACTATTATCATTTTCCAGACATGCTATTTTAACAGAGAAAAAAATTACTTTACAACTTTCTGTAATAATGAAAGTTAATTATAGATTATTTTTCTTATCCTCTCAATTAAAATCTTCTATACTAGCATGGAGGCTTTCCAAAAGATAGAAATACAATGTGCATGTATTTCAATTAATTCAAGATGAAGTGGGGGCAAAGAAACCCATGTATATGTTGAGTTGATGATAGCATCTGAATATCTGAGGCTGTACATATGTACTGCTTCTGTATATTCCCATGGACATACATTTGAGCAAGTCTGATATCTTTGGAACACCATGGTAGTGGGATTGGGAATGAGACCCTAGGAAAAATATGCCATTACCAGCAACTACTTCTCAAAGCAGGATATAAATACCGACAACCTTTCTAATTCACTTGCTCGCAGCAGTTGTAAATATCTGTCTTTCAGAGGGAATCCAAATGAGACTGTAGTTTTCAACCATGCATGTATTGATTTAATCCCTCTGTGGGCTGCAATGTCAGAAATAGGGTTCTATAGAGGCTTTGTAATTGTAATGATTCATGTTTGGTGAACAGTGCTCTACAATATTAGATCATTTTGACATTCCAAGTATTAGTGTACAATTACTTGGAACCTTTTTACTACAGAACTCTGCAGTGGTTGTTTTAAAATGTGTTTCGTTGTTCTGAACAGACCTCTTAATATGTAAATATCTAAACATTTACCTAATGCCGTGTACACATGATCGGAATTTACGATGGTATAAAATCCGATGGGATTTTCCGTCGGAATTCCGATGAAGCTGACTTCCATCAGTCTTGCATACACACTGTCAGACTAAATTCCAAACGTCCAAAACGCGGTGACGTAAAACACTATGACGAGCCGAGGAAAATGAAGTTCAATGCTTCCGAGCATGCGTCGACTTGATTCTGAGCATGCATGGGTTTTTTCAGAGTTTTTGTCGGAGTTGCACACAGAATTTCCGATCGTTTTTTTTCCATCGAAAAAAAAAAAACATATTCTATTTCTAAACACTGATGGAAAAAAGTCAGATGGGGCCCACACACGATCGGAATTTCCAATGAAAAAAGTCCATCGGACTTTTTTCATCAGAAATTCCGATCGTGTGTACGCAGAATTAGGCTTCTTTATATCAGAGAATATACTAGAGTTATACTATTTAGCCCTATTTGGGTACAATCTATTATTTGTATTAATTATCTTATATATTTTTAGGGACCTCTATCCCAGTTCCAGTATATCTCTTCTGGCTGATCCACCGGCTTCTCGATCTTTGGAATAATTTCTCCCTAACGGGATTAACACCTGTTTCTTATAAATGTTCGTCTCAAACTTGCATCAATTGTATATCCTGATACCCATTTTGTGTTTGACTGGCAACCTCATTGATTGAACCCAGCGTGCTGTTTATATTTTCAATTCTTTTAAAAAATCGTATCCAATGAAATATTCATCATTCTTTATAATACGTAAGTGAATGATTGAATGTATATACATCACATATAAAGAACATTTTTTGTATATATTTAATAATGTTCTAAATGCATGTAATTAACTTTATGTATTTTTATGCTTAGATGAACTATTTGTCCTTCTCTACACTTCCCTGAAGAAGGTTACCCTGAAACGCATCGGGTGTAAAGAAGGTTCTTTATGTATTTACTTATATGGTGACAATCATTGGAACTGTATATTTTAATTCAATATTTCATTGTTTTGATAAATATGAACAATTGTGAATAAAACAATTTTTTTACTCTCAATATCCTGTATATTTTGGAATACTATTAGTGCCTTAAAAGTCCACCCAGGGGAACCCCCTTTTTCTTTTCTTATATCAGAGAATACCCACGCACACACATCCCTGTTCTGAGCACAGATACGTTTGTGGTTCTTGTTTCATAGCCAGCCCCATGTAGATCCTGGTCTATTCACATTGTGGTATTAGAATTTCTAGGAGTGATTAGAGTGAATGAATGATGCAGCCTATGATAGGGGGTACTCAATCCTCAAACACTTATGTACTTCCTAAACCTTAGCTTACCATTTAATTTATTTTGACCGTGCATTGATAGTTCACTCCCAGAAATCCTGTGACAGTTAGACAGTACTCATTTAGGGTGCCAGGTTGGTGTACGTGAAGCCCAGTGACACCCCCTCCCCAAAAAAGGGCCCACCATAGCCAATTACCTGATAGGCCCGTGATGGAGCTTTGCAGGACCTGCCAGTAGGAGGGTGCTTTAAAGCGCAACTAAATTCTCCTATTCTTTACAGTCCAGGAAGCTGCCATCTTAGCCTCTGGTTGATCTACAGTTACCATATTGCTACACATGTGATCACTCATGATACCAGCCATTTGATGGAACACAATTTGTTTGAAAGCACACGTTTGGTTGAGGCAGGAGTGAAGATAAGGGGGATTTAAGGGGGGGCAACCCCCCCTTTAGAGCATCCTGCCAAAATGACCAGTGTCCCTGCCCTGCTGCCACACACTGTGCCCCTGCCACTCAGCGCTAGACAGCAGAGTAAGCGGTGGAGTGTAAGAGAGTAAGTGAGAGTAAGTTCAATTAGGAGGAGTATAACCTCCCCATCTATTCCAGTCAGAGGGTAAGTATTCCAATATGAACTCACTCAAAAAAAGAGTATTGTCACATACCTTGTGGCAGAGCCTGACATGTAGAGGGAGTCCCCTCGTACAGCCCAGGTTTAAGGGACCACCGATGTTGTGACAGTGTCCATGAGAGTGTGGTGAATAAAGAGTGCCCGTAAGATCTTCCATTGGTCACAGGGGTGTGTGGAAGGGGCATCACCAGAGTTGGGCTGGATAGCTGAATCAGCGGATGGCAGCAGGAGCAGCAGACCCCAGGCTGGGTAGGCAGTAGCTGGTAACAGATGCAGTAAGACTGGCAGCACACAGCAGATGAAGGACCAGCATCACTAGGCACAATGCAGAGCAGGATGGATGACTGGATGCATGATCAGACAAATCAGGTCAGCAATAGACAATCAGGTATAAGCATAAACGGCAGGCAGAGAATGGTTGAGGTGCAGGCAGAGGTTGGCAACAGGATATCAGGCAGATGTGTAGAGATAAACAAAGTCTTAAAGGAGCAGTAAATAAATTTTTTTTTTGCTGACATGACTGTTTACAGGGTTTAGAGACATAATAGTTAACTGATTCCTTTTAAAAATGATTAAAAATAGATAAAAATCAATCGTATAATGTGCCTGCAGTTTAGTTTAGTTTTTAAACTAGTTTCATGTTTCTGTGAAGTGCAGAGACACACAGAACAAAAACAAACAAACACAGGGCAGTGTTTATTTTTAAAATTAATCTGATTGCTTCTGAGGAGTTTTAGACACACAGTAATCACACCTTCTTGATCATGGACCACAGTGAGAAGCTCGCATGAGTTTTTTCATAAGGAGCCAGACAAGCAGGAAGTGTGGAGATCAGAGAAGGATTACAGCTACTTCAAAGCAAAAACGAACAATGAGGACATGAAACCAGGACCGCAGTAAGGTAAAGGAAGCTATTTAGCTAAAAAAAACTCCTTTAGTGACCCTTTAAGACAAACCAAGGTCCAGGACAGGTTTAGTGCAAGAGTGGTCAGGATAAGCCTGGTCAAACACAGGAAAAGGAACATGGATAAAGCTGCCGATCGGACAGCAATGGACTAGTGCAGCTGCTGCACTTATACAGGCCATTTGGCACCAGTGTTAATGGAGAATAAGTGTGCGCATGTGCATAGGCAATTGCATTTGTGAGTGAATATCTTTGCAGGATCACGCCTGCTCATTTGCCTTTGCCTCAGAGCTTCAGCTGCATTATGGCCAACACGTGCCTAACAGGTATAGTCTTACTGACAGTTCATAAATACCCTAATCAGAGCCAAATATATTTTTTCAGAAAACACCTTCTCACTTAAGTCTACTTTGAACACGCTCAGCTGTTAATGATCAGTACCTCAAAAAATTCCAATGCTCCCCCAAAATAATTATATTTATAAGGTACTCAAAACATGTCCCAAAAATCCAGAACTAAAAAACCCAATATGTTTTATCTTTAAATCAAAGGCTTTGAGTAGTAGCAGTGAGAATCATCATTGCCACATGGCTACCGGTGTCTTCCTGTTAAATTTCCTCTTATTCAAAATGTTATTAGTATGTGCATGATGACATTATGCCAAACCCGCATGTATGCGTCATCATGCTAGGCAGTTATGTCATTATTTCACATATGTGATGACATCAACATGTCACGTGCGCAATGAAGTCACATACGGGACAACATCAGTGTTAGCAGCTTCCTCTGTTGCCAGAATATCATATTAGCATTACTATAGTGATAGGCCCGGATTCACGTAGCACTTACGCTGGCGTATCTCGAGATACGCCGCGTAAGTGCACATATGCGCCGTCGTATCTATGCGCCTGACTCTGAAAGCAAGATACGCCTGAAAATAGGCTTCATCCGACTGACGTAAGTTTTCTACGCCGTCGTATCGTGGGCGCATATTTACGCTGGCCGCAAGGGTGCTCCCATTGATTTACGATTCGAATATGCAAATGAGTCAGATACGCTGATTCACGAACGTACTTGCGCCCGGCGCATCAATATACGCGGCTTACGTAAGTCGTACGTCCGGCGTAAAGTTAAGCCTCATAAAGCAGGTGTAAGTCAGCAGCATCAATGCAAATGGCTGCACCAGGGAACAAAGCCGTCGTTTTTTACGTCATTTACATAGTACATGAATAGGGCTAGTCGTAGGTTACGTTCAAGTTGTAGGCAGTGATTCGACGTAACTTAGGCAGTTGTTTCGACGTGATTCTGAGCATGCGCACTGGGAAGCGTCCATGGGACGGCGCATGCGCCGTTCGTTATTCGCATCTTGATGGCGCTCGGCCCATCATTTACATGGGGTCACGCTTCATTAGCATGGCTCACACCCACTGCCACTTACGACGAGTTACGCCGAGGGAACCCAGCGTAGATTAGGGAGCAAGTGCTTTGTGAATACTGTGTTCGCCGCTCTGCATTACGTCGGCGTAGCGTATATTCGATACGCTACGCCGGCATAACTATGCGCCAAGGTATGTGAATCCGGGCCATAATATCTAAAAGCACAGCTTCAAAGATACCATAAGTCTTATATATACAAGAATTTGCAGCAGGGGGCTACTTGTTTCTTGCAGATTTTGTTATATATACATACAGTATATACACCTGTGAATCTAAGCTCAAATGTCTCTCATATATACATGTATATAAGTGGGAAATTATTTAGAATTAAATAATTAATAACTAAGGAATGAAATAGAAAAAAGGATATCATTCACATGTTCCAAAACCCTCCTCCCTAACTGGTGAATGGTTTTACCGACATATAGTAGGGGACATGGACAACTTGTCAGATATATACTCCACTCTAACTACAGTTATAGAAGGATTTAATTGTCAAATTCTTCCCAGTTTTAGAATTAACAAAATTCCGTACAAATGGACAAGCTTTACAATGGCCGTGTTGTTGTGACCGCTTTGGTTTTTCTGTTAGCTATGTTAGACTGTACATTTTTGTTTAAATATTGTCAAGATGACTATGGACCAAAATATCTCTAAGATTTCTTCCCTGCCGATATGTTATTGGTAGGTTCCAAGGTAGAAACCCATGTAAATCTTTGTGGTCCAAAGTACTGGCCAATACTTTTTTATAATGTTATATACTGTTTACATTTTTTCCCTAAAACTTCCCTCTTGAAAAATGAAGGTGCGTGTTATACGCCTGTGTGTGTTATATGCCGATTAATACGGTAAGTTGTTTTCACTCTTCAAAAGGTTGAGCACCCCTGTTGTAAGGCTTTTGGTTTAACAAAAAGAAAAGCAGGTGATACTGATTCTTGCCCCCTATGCCTTCTACTTTCTGTTTGCTGTTTTCCCCTTTTGTTTAGTTCTTTCATTTTTCAAGCTTCTCTCCCATGGGATCGAGCCATTAGTACTCTATCCGTTAAGCTAAGCTGATATGGGGGAATGCCTTTCATTAGTATTACAATCATAGAATCAGACATAGGTGTAAAATTATTCAATTTTTTTAAATTGAGAAAATGTATTGACTTAAAAAAAAAAATGGTCTGAGCACTCCCTTGTTTGATGAAATATTATTCCCCACTAACCATTAAAACCCTCAAGGGAAGGATTTATTAACTAATGCTCTGTATAGTGCGTGCCCATGCCCGCTGGCCTGCTCTGTGAGGGATGGGGGAAATGTGCTGTTACATTGCAGATGATTTACTTTTCTTTTCTTTTAAAATTGTATTGAAATGTTACTGGTTTGGGATGTCTCTTTTGGGCAAAATATACTTTCCTACTGTTAAATCTGGAAAGCACTGATATATATGACGTTGTAAGGCCCCGTACACACGACCGAGTTTCTCGGCAGAATTCAGCCAGAAACTCGATCGGAGCCGTATTCTGCTGAGAAACCCGGTCGTGTGTACACTTTTGGCCGAGGAAACATGTTCTCTATTTCCTCGTTAGTCAATGAGGAAACTTGGCTCGCCGAGTTCCTCGGCGGCTTCACAAGGAACTCGACGAGCAAAACGATGTGTTTTGCCCGTCAAGTTTCTCGGACGTGTGTACGGGGTCTAAGAGTGTTAAAATAAAAGTGTGTGCACTGAAGGACTTGATTTGATGGGATGACTAGTGGGCGGATCGGTGGGACGGCCAGTGGGCAGGCCCTGGGGAATGTTGGTGGTCAGGCCCGGGGGGGGGGGGAGGGGGCAGGCTTAAAGCTGTCTAAGGGGCCCCACAATTTCTGACGGCTGCCCTGATATCAATAGATTCACACAAAAAAACGACAGCAAAAACAATGTTAACAATATTGTTACAATGTATCTATGATTCTAGCCTTCAACCACTTGCAGCCAAGCTTTATATATTATACCAGGAGAACTAGCTTTCCCAGGGTAATCTGCGGGTGCGGTGGGTTCAATGGGGTCCCCAGCTCTTTCCCCTTCTTCCCCAGGCAGGTGCCTCTCATGTGTTTGTATCTATTTAACCCTGTCAAACGATCCCTTGGTAAATGTGCATGTCTCCATGTTACTCTTCAACGTAGATGGAAGATGACCACTTTTTGTGCTGTACATACATATCCTTTCTGTATATTTTGTATCTTCCTCGTTCTTCTGCATATTATCTTAACACATTTCTTATACCACTAGGTTTATAGCATTTAATAAACTTGAGAAGGCAAAAAAAAAAAAACGTAGTCACATCCGACCTATCCCTTTTATTTGGAGCAAGAGGTGTTATTAACAGGCATAGGCATTACTTTTCTTTTGTGCCCTGTGTAAGTCTCACAGTGAGCTGAAAATGTGACATAAAGCTGTGAAAACGTTCTGTATGTGACAGTTTTGTTGCTTTCTTTTCTCAAATAATTGCTAAAGACTTTGCCATCCTCAGTGTAGCTCTTGTGCACAATCATTCTAATTGTTATTGCTTTTTTAATTAAATCTTCATTATATTTTCTCCAGAATTTCATTATTATTTTTGAAGCAGAAATATAGTCTCCCATTAAAAAAAAAAAACGAAACATACATCAGAATTTAACTATAAGCGCATCTGCACAAGTCCCACAAATACCTGTTGATCCTGCCAGTATAGACCACCTAATGTAGCTTCCTGTTATAGGGTGGCAACACTGCTACACTGCTTCTGAATTCAGAGCAGTGTTGCCACTTTCATGTAGGTTGGGCCTGCTTGCCCTACAGTGGGCCAAAAGAAAAGTTGGCTATCAGCATTGTCACTGTTGATTAACAAGCTTGTAGCTTGTCAGTCAGCGCCTGACTACACTTAGTCCTGATTTCTGGATTGACAAGATTAAAACCTTCTCACTGTAAGCTGCAGTTTCTGGTACTGGAGAGTGTGTGACACACAAATTAAGGAGAATTTGACTCATACTTCTTGATGCTTATACGTCACATGTTTAGACTATCATATTGGTGCCTTTGCTTGTACCTTAAAAGAGAAGTATGGGATTTGTTTTTTTAAGAATCATACATAGGTGAGTGCAGCATCAGTCTGATGCTGCATCTGTGCCTCTCCAGGTCTAACACTGAGAACTGAGTGATCAAACACCGCTGATCGCTCGGTTCTCAGGGCTCCCTGAGCAGAGTGCTGGTGACTGTCAGTCACTGCGGTCTGCTCTGCCTCTCCTCACTCACTGGAGCGCTGGGCTGTGGAGGGGCAGGCGCGGCCAGCTCAGGCTCTCAGCAGCTTGCTGAGAGGCTGAAATGGGTGCCAGTCCAGGCATGTGGGCATATCCTGACTTCACTGTCGCGATCTTGCCCGAGCCTGGACTGGCTTTGTGACATCAGCCTACAGCGGCCGAAAACGGGTCACAACAGTGCAGAGCAAACTGCACTTCTGTGATCCACAAGAGAACTACAGCCAAACAAGATTTGGCTGTACTACTCCTTTAAGTAAGCACTTGGCCTGTTGGGGATCCTGGGAAGGGCATTGGCCCATTAATTGAGCTAAAAGTTGAATATCAATGAACATGTTGTTGGCAAAGTCTTCACTTCTGATAGAATAACATACACATAAGGTTAAGACAGTCAATACAGGTGCTAGCATCTCTAGATATTATAGTGCTGGATGAAATTCATAGTAGCAGACAAGGCCATGGCTTATGGTCCATGGATCAATTTGTTCATTGCCTTTCTCCCTTTCTCTCTCTAGCTGTATAAAACAATGTGACAGATATTTGTTGCCTACTCATGTCATTTATTTTCTAGCGGGCATTCAGCTGCTGCTTTAGCAGGGTATTTCCTGTTGAACGCACGCCTACTCCATACTTATAGAATCTTATGTGCTCTAATAACAAGTCTAAGTGACAAAACAGAAGCAATAATTACCTATAGAGTAATGCACATTTATTTATATCACCCAAAATCATTGGAAAATAAGAAAAGCGCAGATTGCTTCCAAGAAAATAAATCATTGCCAAAATTATCCCCTTCTATTAATGAAGAGCTGATGAGTCATGGCTGCGATTCAACCACCTACCACTAATTTCTGCTATAAATACACCACGTAATGACTGGGTCTTAAAAAGAGGGCACAGATTGTAAAAGTGCTATTTCAGGCACAAAGGCTCTGCATAGCTGAAAGGTTAATGCCATTGATAATATGCATGCTTATTTATCCGGCTATTGTGCCATAGAAAATTGTACCCATAATTAAATGTGGAAACCTGAATCCAGATAAAAATTACCTAACAGGCAAATAGCATGACATGCATTCTTTTTTAAAATGCTAAACAGTGACTTTCTGATCCATCAGATATTACAGCTGAATGATAACATTATTCATTTCCTGTGACATTTCTGAGGATCCTTGCAAAGATTAAAATAGTTGCTCAGTTGGTCCGTTGAACCAAATGCACAAACGCTGGGAATAGATGGTATGTACTGTATTTAAAGCAATGTGATAAAGGCTGAGTGAGTAAAATATGACTCTGCTACTCTTTCTATAGCTATTCACACTTTTGATGGTATGTGACCTTTAACAGGTGATATAACTGTTAACACCTAAATATTTGTTGATAGCATGTCAGCTAGCTGGAATTCATAAGCAAGTCTAAACTTTACACTAGAATATGTACAAATTACATTTGCTATAACACAGTACTCTCCAGACAGTGGCTAATGAGTCACTTGTGACTCCTAGATAATGTTCATCCTGCCTGCGTTGGAATCTCGATTTTAATTGCATCTCTTCTAAGCTTCCTCTTGGGCCACAGACAGCAAAATTGAACATAATTGAGCAATATAATAAAGCATGTTTGTTACAAAGTGTGTGGAAGTATGAATATCTCTTAAGCTGCATATCAAAGCAAGCCCACTTGTGATGGGATGTGGCAACCTCAGCCTGGACTCTCGCCAGGCCATGCCCCACTGTATTTCCCCTTAGAGCTTAATCCGCTGAGGGGCCGAATGAAATATGCCGGGGGCGTGGCCGGGTGGGAGCCCAGGCTAACGTTGCTACCAGTGGCGGCTGGTGCTCAACATTTTTGGGGAGGGCGCAAACCAACGGAAAAACCCCCCATCAATTGCAGCCTCACTGTGCTCATCAAACGCAGCCACTGTGCCCATCAATTGTCGCCACTGTACAAGCAAATGCAGCCACTGTGCCCATCAATTGTCACCACTGTGCCATCAATTGTCGCCACTGTGCCATGCCATCAATTGTCACCACTGTGTCATGCCATCAATTGTCACCACTGTGCCATCAAACGAAGCCACTGTGCTATCAATTGTCACCACTGTGCCATGCCATCCATTGTCGCCGCTGTGCCATGCCATCAATTGTCACCACTGTGCCATGCCATCAATTGCCGCCAGTTTTCCCCCCACAAAAACCGCCAATTCGCCCCCACAAAAACCACCAGTTTCCCCCCCCTGTCCGGCACTTACCTTTCTCGGGTCAGCCATCCTCCTCCAGACCTCCACGCTCCCTCGTTGTCTTCTCCCGCCCTCAATGTCGCTTCAGCCAATCAGACCCGGTGAACCTGATTGGCTGAGAGGTGTGTGGCTGTGCACCCTATGTTTAACTATTTGGAAACCGATTACAGCCCACAGGCTGTAATTGGGAAGCCTATCAAAGCCACTTCCAAAACACACCCACCGCTGGCCACCGCTGTAATTCAGATGGCCGGCGCTCTGAATAGTGGGCGGCAGCGACGCCAGCGACAATACATACATTCATGCAATGCATGAATGTATGTATTGATTGATGGGTGCAGGAGAGAGAGGGGGTGGCGCTCCTGAGTCCACTGTGGACGCACTGCCACTGGTTGCCACATTCCATCACGAGGGGGCTTGTTTCGATGTGCAGCCTAAAGGATATTCATACTGCTTTTTTCCTTTGCAATCTTGATCTGTTTGGTTGGAGAATCATCACTCACCTTTGCAAACACTAGATTCGTTTTTAATATTTTGGTATTTTTTTTTACCACAGCCATGATCTCTCTTGTGTCACCTCATTGGTTTTCCCACTCGGTGTCTTGGTCCCCTTCCACTACTCCTGTGTCAGACACTGAGCAGCGGTCACCATTTGGAGACGCTATGTTTTACCAAGTTCCAAGCTGGTTTTATAGTTTGTTGTTGGAGGCATCTATTCCTGAAGAGGTGAAAGTATTCACAAAACGCGTTGAGTTAAAAGATGCATTCTTCTCTAATATTGCAATCATCTTGGTTATGTAAAGCATAAAATATACTAGCTTGATGTACATAATATATTGCTATGTGTAACCCATTGGCTTGATATGCCAAACATTTTTTATGTGTACATTATACATTTATGTGTCCAATCCTTGTACAATAAATTGATATTGTATGACTTTTGTATAATGACTCATTAAAAGTCCCATGGGCAAATATTGGTTGTGTGTAAGGAATATTTATACTTCCACACACTGACGTCTGGACTCAGAGACGGGACAGGCTCCCTCATCAACCACCACTTACAGCAGTGAACCAGGACTAACACCCTTATCTAAGCCTGAGCAACTGACACACAAGGTTTTTAGTCACAATATTTGCTACAAAACCCTGCAATAATAATGCACAGTTTTGTTTAATGTATATGTAAACCCTAACCTTGTAAAACAACCCATTCAGTTTAAAATTGAAATGAAAGCAAAACATTTGCGTATACATATAAAAAATGTATAAATGCCTTTTTCCCCCTTTTTATAAGTGATCACATACCCTCTGTTTTCAGCTGCATAAGGAGCGCATGGAGGAGAAACAGAAGCATACTGGTCTTCCCAGTGAATGGCAGTGAGGGGGGGCATGTTAGGACAAGTCTGATCGTTGGAGGAGAGCAGTTCTCAGCACAGCCAGAAAACTGACCACAACGTGCTCTCATACCTAGTGTGGTCAGTTTTTAATAGAAAACCAGAGGGACCCGGGGGGACATCACAGATCAGGTGGACAGATTATTGGGCGAGGCTGGGGAGGGCCCAGCAGTCATGGTATAAATTGGCACCAATGACAAAGTGAGAGGAATGTGGGGAGTCCTAAAAAATGATTTCAGGGACTTAGGGAATAGATTGAGGAAAAGGACCTCCAAAGTAGTCTTCTCCGAATTCCTAACTGTACCTTGAGCCCCACCAGAGAGGTAGCTGCAGCATAGGGAACTGAACACGTGGCTAAAGAATTGATGTAGGAAAGAGGGGTTCGGGTTCCTGGAAAACTGGGCTGACTTCTCAGTCGGTTACCGGCTCTTTAGTAAGGACGGGCTGCACCTTAATGGGGATGGTACAGCCCTATTGGAAAGAAAGATGGGCACAAAGTTGAAGGGGCTTTAAAAATAGGTGTTGGGGGGGGGGGGGGGGTTAGAGGAAGCAATAGCCAGAAGTGAGCAAAGTACACAGGGTAAGACAGAGGGTAATAGTGGAGTCAGCAGGGATAATACAGCTGTAACTTCTAATCCTGGGGTGAGTGCAAGGACAATTCGTAAACAAAGGCAGAGGAAAACTAAGGGGAAGTTAATATGCAAGTTAGTATACATAAATGCTAGGAGCCTAGCTAACAAAATGGAGGAACTGGAGCTGCTAATACATGAGGAGGACTTAGACTTTGTGAGAATAACTGAAACTTGGTTTGACAGCTCACACGATTGGCTGGCAAATATGCAGGGGGTATTCCTTGTATCGGAAAGACAGGAAAGGTAGATGGTGTTCCGCGCAGTGTTGCTAGGACACGGCGCAACCCTGACGTGGCTCTTTAACCATGTGATCGGCTGTGTCCAGTGCCGATCCTGACCTCCCTGGGGCCCTAAGCAAAATGACATGGCACATTAAAAATGAGAAGCGGGGGGCACATTAAGAAGCGGGGGGAGGGGGTGTTCTGCTGTCGGAAATGACATCTTACATTAAATTGAGAAGCGGGGGGGTGCTGACTTCTTACCTCTTCTCCCATGCAGCCAGCGAGTTGAGAAGCGGGGTGAGGGGGCGAAAATGACTTCTCACCAGGCAGGGCCTCTAGTAATTTGGGGGGCCCTTTGCAGCTTTGCGGGCCCTTAAGCGCCTTGCATAGTGAGCCTATAGGGCGGATCGGCCCTGGCTGTGTCCAATCACAGCCGGTCACATGTAAATACAGGAAGTGCCGGTAATTGTCTCTCATCGCCCCACAATGACAGAGTATGCGGCGAGGGAGCCTATTAGCGGCATCCTCTCGCAGGAGAGAACAGGGCATAGAATCAGGCCACTGATCATCAGTGCCCTGATTACAGTAAAGCCCCAGATGTGACTGGTGATGAGTAATGAGTATAATCATGCAGGTGCTGTAGCGTGGTAATGAGTAGAAACACCTCCACCAATGGTAAGTAATGGCCGCTCACCTCACCAATATGACCCTCTGTTAGATAAGGTCATAAACAGCATTCCCATATGGGTGTCTCCAATACAAGGGGGGGTATACTCCAGCAATGATAAACACAGTCTCCAACAAGGAAGGTCAGCATTCACGCATCCGATCCAACTTGCTCCGCTTGCCAAGGGGTGCAAACTTTAACTTTAGAAAACTTCCATGAACAATCTACTGGCTAGCCTTGCCTCTGAGTGAATGCTGAAAACGTTTTCAGCATTCACTCAGAGGCAAGGCTAGCCAGTAGATTGTTCATGGAAGTTTTCTAAAGTTAAAGTTTGCACCCCTTGGCAAGCGGAGCAAGTTGGATCTGATGCGTGAATGCTGACCTTCCTTGTTGGAGACTGTGTTTATCATTGCTGGAGTATACCCCCCCTTGTATTGGAGACACCCATATGGGAATGCTGTTTATGACCTTATCTAACAGAGGGTCATATTGGTGAGGTGAGCGGCCATTACTTACCATTGGTGGAGGTGTTTCTACTCATTACCACGCTACAGCACCTGCATGATTATACTCATTACTCATCACCAGTCACTTTGGAAAGGATTCTATCTTGGACTTTCTATTAATTGGA
Organism: Rana temporaria; assembly: GCF_905171775.1. Classification (NCBI taxonomy): domain Eukaryota; kingdom Metazoa; phylum Chordata; class Amphibia; order Anura; family Ranidae; genus Rana; species Rana temporaria. The sequence continues at coordinate 145,916,037 of NC_053491.1, read as the reverse complement.
CTTTTAGCGCTGCACTTCCTACTTTATATTTATGCTCAGGAATTTTATCAATTGAATCCTAGTGTTCAGCTGCTCGTTATTTTATGTGTTTTATTGCGCTGATTATATTTTACATTTTGCAAAGCCCCAGATGTGCCACCAATCAATGCCCATGAGTGCCACCAACCGATGCCCATGAGTGCCACCAATGAGTGCCCATCAGTGACACAAATCAGTGCCCATTACTGGTGTCAGTCAGTGCTGCCTTTTACTGCCCATCAGTGCCTGTTCATCAATGCTGCCCATTAATTCCCATCAGTGACCATCAGTGCCACCCATTAGTGCCCATCATTGCCACCTATCCGTGCCACCTATCAGTGCCCACCAATGCCTCATATCAGTGCAACCTATCAGTGCCCATCAGTGTGGCATAATAGTGCCTCCTCATCAGTGCCACCTAACCAGTGCTCATAAGTGCCACCTAATGAGACCCACATAGCTGAGTAGAGTAAAAAAAATCCAAATATTTTTTTTAGATACATTAACAGTAAAAAGGCAAGATCGGAGCACATTGCCAAATAAAAGATGATGATGGGAGGATGGTTACAGATGACACAGAGAAGGCAACTGTACTAAAAGCCTTCTCCTCCTCAGTTTTTATGCAGAAAGAGGAGGGGTGTACCAACCGCGACAATACTGTTAGTGACACATTACATGCTAACAGGGGCCCGAGTGAAGGAAAGACTTAATAAACTTAATACAAATAAATAACCAGAACCAGATGAATTACACCCTGGGAGTCCTCAGAGAACTCAGTCAGGTTATAGCCAGACCATTGTTCCTAATCTTTGTGGACAGCATACTGATAGGATTTGTACCAGCTGATTGGAGAAAAGCCAATGTGGTACCAATATTCACAAAAGGATAGAGACAAATTCCTGAAAATTACAGGCCAGTCAGCCTAACATCAATCGTTGGTAAATTATTGGAGGGGATGATAAGGGACTATATCCAAAAATGTACTGAAGAAAAAATATCATAAGTAGTTATCAGCATGGGTTTACAAAAGATCATTCTTGCCAGACCAATCTGTTAACATTCTACGAGGAAGTGAGCTTCCATCTAGATAGGGGGAGGCCAGTGGATTTAGTGTACCTGGATTTTGCAAAGGCATTCGATACAGTTAACCATACGCGCCTAATCTACAAGCTGAGGTCTGCAGGCGTGGACCATAAGGTTTGTGGGTAAAAAACTGTTTACATGTCCAAAGGGTGGTGATAAATACAGTCTGGAGTGGTAAGTGGGTTGCCCCAGGGTCCTGTCTTGGGAACAACTAAATTTTTTTTCATAAATGATTTAGAGGATGGGATAAATAGCTCAATCTCAGTTTTTGTGGACTACACAAAATTAAGCAGGGCAATAACTTCACAGCAGGATATAGAGATTTTACAGAAAGACCTGAACAAAATAATGCAGTGGGCAACTGCATGGCAAATGAGGTTTAATGTGTTAAAATGTAAGGTAATGAATGCACTTGGGGGCAAAAAACATAAATGCAAACTACTCACTAGGGGGAGAACCGCTGGGGCAATCAAGGATGGAGAGGCCTTTTGAAAGTGTGGGGCGTGTACTAAAACCCCTTAGCCATAATTGGCCAAAGCCACCCTGGCTTTGGCCAATTATGGCTCTCCGTTTTTTGCAAGCTGTGATTGGCCAAGCATGCGGGTCATAGTGCATGCTTGGCCAATCATCAGCCAGCGATGCTGCAGTGAATCATGGTCTGTGAAACATAACTCGAATTTGGCGCGAACGAGCCGTTTTGTTCGTATTTCGACGAACGATCGAACATACGATGTTCGAGTCGAACATGGGTTCGACTCGAATAGGAAGCTCATCCCTAATCAGCAGCAGTCTAAAAGGGATCAATTACAGTCCCAAGAAACCCATGGACTTGTACGTGGCTGGGACGAGGTGGCTGCGGATCATGTCATCTTCAGTGACCCAGAGGACTCTGCACCGAATGCCTCAGCAAACCTACGTTGTATGGCCTCCCTGATCCTGCAAAGCCTGCGGAAGGATCCTCGTATTCGTGCTATCAAGGAGAAGGATCATTACTGGCTGGCAACCCTCCTTGATCCATGTTACAAGAGTAAGGTTGCGGACCTTATCTTGCCGGCGCAGAGGGAGCAGAAGATGAAACTGTTAGAACAATCTTTGTTTAGATGAGATGGAAAGTTTAAATATGGACCGCCCCATAACTGAAGAAGAAATAAAAGTAGCTCTAAATACCACCACGGGCGGTAAAGGCCCGGGGCCGGATGGGTTTTCCTCCCTGTATTATAAGAGATTTAGCAACATTTTGATTCCGAGGATGTGCAAATATTTCAATGGGCTAGGGTCTGAATTTGAAATCAGCAGGGAAGCTACTGCGGCTGCGGTCGCAATAATTCTGAAGGAAGGGAAAGATAGCTCTCTCTGTTCGGCATACAGACCTATTTCTCTGTTAAATACAGATGCTAAGCTTTTTGCTAAGATTCTTGCGGGGCGACTGAAAGGGGCTATGCACGTCTTGATTCACCCCGACCAGGTAGGCTTTGTGCCCAACAGAGAGGGCAAAGATAATAGCCTAAGGGCAATTCTCCTGCTACGGACCATAAGGCAGAATGAGCCCCCAGGTCTTTTCCTGTCAGTTGATGCTGAAAAAGCTTTTGACAGGGTAGACTGGGGGCTCATGATGGAGACTCTTAACGCCATGGGAATAGGAAATAGGATGTCCCGCTGGATTAAAACACTCTACCACCACCCCACAGCAAAAATAAAAATCAATGGAACACTATCGGACCCCTTCGAGATGAAAAATGGGACAAGGCAGGGATGTCCCCTGTCTCCCCTTCTTTTCATTCTTTCTTTAGAGCCTCTGCTGTCTACCATACGTAACGACCCCGACATTAATGGAGTTAGAGTAGAAGGGGAGGAACATAAATTATCGGCTTTTGCCGATGATATTTTGTTTTACCTAACCAACCCGGCCAAATCTATTCCAAAGCTCTCCAAAGTGTTGCAACAATATGGTGCCATTTCAAACTTTAAAATTAACGTAACTAAATCTGAAATCCTGAATATTAATTTAAACAAAAATGAGGTGGGTCGGGTCAAGGAGATCTGTGTGTTCCCCTGGACCAAAGAATTAAAGTATCTAGGTGTCAAACTGGCCAACACAGTCCAGAAGATGTATAAAATAAATTATGTTCCCTTACTAAATGAGATCAAGAGCGAATTAAAAAGAATGGTTAATAAACCCATATCATGGATCGGACGCATTAATATGCTGAAGATGGTTGTAGTCCCAAAAATTCTTTATACATTTTTATTAGTCCCCATAGCTCTCCCTCAGCAATTTTTGAGAATCCTTAATTCCTTGTTACTAAACTATGTCTGGATAAATAAGAAGCACAGAATATCCCTCTCCACCCTAAAACAGGGTAAGCCACTCGGTGGTCTGGCAGTTCCGGATATCAAAAGTTATTATAAGGCGGCGGTCTTAGCACGTGCGGTAGAATGGGCACGGGATAGGATGGACAAAAGGTGGGTGCAAATTGAGAAAGCACTAACAAGTAAATATTTGAATAATATTATTTGGATCCCCGCACAACACAGAGCATTAGACCACAAAACACATGATTTAACACGGGACACTTTAAGAATGTGGGACAGGACCCTGACACAATTAGAGGGGAAATTTAATTCCCCATTAATGAACCTAAAAGAAAATCCTTATTTTGCACCAGGGGAAAATAAAATTGGAGGGAATTGGATCAAGGCAGACACTGTTCACTTAGGGGATATTATTAAAGAGGGAGAGATAATGACCTATGAAGATTTGAGATCCAAAACGGATTTTTGGAACCTGGATAGGTGGCATTATTCCCAGTTGCATCACTTTGTGCGGCACCTCCCCCGTCCATTACGGACGGAGGCGGAGCTAACTCCACTCGAGAAGATTTGCAAATCTAAGAATACAAAGGGCACTATCACTAAATTATATGGGTTATTGGTAAAGATAGGTTCACGGAGCGAAGCACCCTTTATAGGTAAATGGGAAAGAGAGTTAGGAACCACAAGAGGGACAAATAGTTTTAAAAGGATTATGCACCTTACCCATTCATCCGCAATCGATGTACGAACTGCCGAAACAAATTACAAGTGTATCTCGGGGTGGTATATCACCCCGGATAAAGCAAACAAATATAAAGCGGATCAGACCGCAGAGTGTTGGCGGGGCTGCTCAGAAAGAGGCACGATGGCCCACCTTTGGTGGTTATGCCCAAAAATACAAACCTACTGGGACATAATTCTGAGTCAAATTAAAGTTATTACGGGCGAAGATTTAAAGAAAGACCCCTGGGTCGTGCTCTTTCATTGCAGCCAAGAGGGGAAAAAAAAATATAAGCAGTCTTTACTTCCTCATCTTCTAAACGCCGCTAAGAAACTTATACCCAAAAAGTGGCAGGAGACGGAAAGTCCACACGTCTGGAACTGGATAGACGAAGTGGAGGAAACGTACAGGCTGGAAGAGTTAAAGGTTAGTCATCTAGAGACGATCGGTGGACATAGGGAGAAATGGGAAAAATGGAGGGATTACAAAAAAACATGGAGTTATGCAGAAAGAGTCAGGGTACGCTATTAACAAGCCATATGTTAGTAACATGGAAATTATAGCTTCCCCGGTTATGGTCATTTCCTAGAGCGATTCACATACTATTCATGATCGATGAACGTTTGAGACGGTTTTAGTTTTCGAGGGAAAAGTTAGGAGATTCCTGGGAGCCAAGAGGGGGGCGTTAATAATTTAGAGCCACAATGGCAAGCTAATGCAATAAGCTATTCTCGCATTTGTTTTAGTGCTGGCCTATATTAAAAAAAAAAAAAAAAAAAAAAAAAAAACATAAGGAGCATAGTATATATACCACATATGATGCAAACCACAAATTGAGACGTAAGAAGCATCAAATCATAAGCTGGTCTCTAGGATTTGGTAAAAGCTGAGGTGGTAAAAAAAAAAAAAAAAAGAACAATCTTTGTTCTATTGGGTTCAATTGGCCGCTTGTAGGTCTGTGGTGGGCTTCTCTGAGTATCTGTGTCTGATTCTGTCAGTCAGAGTCACCGCTGTTATCTGCCCTTGACATGCGCATGGAGAATTCAAAGACACCAGTGAGACAGTTTGATGCTTAGAAATCTGATTGTATTATTCGGTGTTACAGCATATATACAAAATACATTCTATGAGGAGGATCATGGTGCCATGTCTGTAGGCCAATCAGTATACAGATGAACAAGACACTCCTAAAACTATAATGACAAATGATGCGTGACTTCACCTAGATTCGTGTTTGTTGACTTTGTGTATTTATTCAAAGTGGGCTGTTTAAAAATGTCACGCTACCCCTGAAAATCCTAAGTCCTTATCTAGAAGTAAATAGACAAGTATGTCATCGGTATGAAAGTCCCTTCTAAATATTTTTACCTCTAAACAGAGTTTCTCTATAATTTCTAAAATGAATGCTGTATGATCAAAATGGAGTAGGTATTGTTAATTATAATCCCAACAGAAACATCTTCAGGAGGCCTTGCAGAAGGGTCTGTGCAACGCATTCCCAGAGACTGGGAGGTTACAAAATCATGGTCCTGGACAACGTGTTGCTGAGGCTTCGGTCAGTCACAGAAGGAGCGGTGGAGAAGGTGGCCATCTGACCGATGCGTTCAGGCAATTTTTTAGTCGGCAGCCCCTAAGTATGACCGGTTCCAGCAACCATCACCAATGTCTGTTTTACATGGTGCGGGAATACCTAAGGGCAAGATCCGACTTGGACACCTTTCCCACCGATGGTCCTCTGGCTTACTGGGTCTTGAGGATGGATCACTGGCCAGAGCTTGCACAGTACGCAATTGAGCTACTGGCTTGTCCTGCATCCAGCGTTCTTTCAGAACGCACATTCAGTGCTGCTGGAGGCTTTGTAACCGATCACAGGGTGCGCCTCTCCACCGACTCGGTCGGTCGACTGACCTTCATAAAAATGAATCAGGCTTGGATCACCACCAGCTACCAAGCACCTGATGCTGATGTAACTGAATAATTTTTTTGGAAATGTCAGATCCCTTAAAGACTGCCTATGCTGTTATGCTGAGTGACTATCCTTTTCCTCCTCAATGATCATGCTGATAGCTTGTAAGAAAATGATTGGTTCTGGGCACCGCCACCAGTGCCTAAGGCCCAGTTTTTCTGCCCCTGTTTAACAGTAATTACAATTTTTGATGCAATACTTTGCAGCGGGCTCATTCCTGCGCTCCAACTAGAGTATCTGTGAGGGGTTGCAGTGTTGTGGCACCAGCACCAGTTCCTAAGGCCCAATTTTTCTGCCCCTGTTTAACAGGGGTGTGACGGAATTAGAATATCCCCGTCAAGCATTCCCTTCTTCCCATAAAAGCAAATCACCCCAATATTCCACGAGGAGGAATATTCCTGGGATCGCCCAATAAGCCACACATGAGTCAGAGCTTACTGCTGGAACAAGACACTTTAATGGCAGCATGCCAGGTATATATGCAGTTTACAAGCTAAATCCTCAATCAAAGAACAATGAAATCTCCACCCCCTTTCCACACACAATGGGGGCTCTCATACAGATTATAGGCAGACACTTCGGCGCCGACTCTGAAGACACATTTCTTTAGATAATGACATCAGTGAAGGTAATTACTAGTTGTAACAGAATACGTTATCTAGACAGCTTGGCCCTGCATATAGAAAAGGTAATTACCACAATGAAGCAATCAGAATAATTAACATGAGCCCCTTCTAATCACAGTAAACAGTAAACACAGGGCTTCTTCACACAACACACTAGATCAATTACCCTTTCATACACAGCATTACTAGCAGGGAGAATTAACTGAAGCATATCCTTCACAAGGGGTGTGTAATTACAATTTTTGATGCAATACTTTGCAGCGGGCTCATTCCTGCGCTCCAACTAGAGTATCTGTGAGGGGTTGCAGTGTTGTGGCAGCATCACCACCACCACCACCAACAAAGGCCCAATTTTCTGCCCCTGTTCAACAGGGGAATGTAATTACAATTCTTGATCTAATATTTCACAGCAAGGCCCATTCCTGCGCCCACCAAGGTAACTGTGAGTACTTACAGTGTTGTGGCACCAGGGCCAGCACCAAAGGCCCAATTTTTCTACCACTGTTCAACAATGGCATGTAATTACAATTCTTGATATAACAGTTTACACAGCAGGGCGTTCCAGCGCCCACCAAGACTAACTGTGAGGGCTTACAGTGTTGTGGCATCACCAACACCTAGGGCCCAAATTTCTGCAGAGTATATACGGCAGGCCCCTACTTTCAAACATCCAACTTACAAATGTCTCCTGTCCACTGATGCTTTATCACCAATCCTTGTTTCACTAAAAAGCACAAATTTTCAAAAAATCATTTGTCATTGGGACAGAAAGTGAATTGCAATCTTCTGAACAGATGCACACAGACAGCAAAACAAATGTTACAGGGGTGATAACCCTTCTCTATGTTTTCAGAAAAGCTTAAAAATAGATTTTTTGGCTGGAGCTACACTTTAAAAAAGTACCAGTTCAAAATTACAAACAGATTCTACTTAACAATAAACCTACAGTCCCTGTCTTGTTTGCACCGCCTGTATACTGCTGTTCAAAGTATATAGGCCAAAGGGGCTGGTAATGACCCGGGGGAAGGGGGGGAAACCCATGCTATTTTTCTCAATGATTTTCATCCATATTGAAGGAACCAGGCATTACATTAAAGCCACAAGCAGTTTTAAATTACCTTTTTCTTATAGTAATCTCATTTTGTGCAAGGACAGTTCTAAACAGGCATACTATAGACACCCAGCAGGTACAATATTTAAAGGATTTTTTCAATTTTTTTTTTCACTTTAAGCATCATTAAAATCACTGCTCAGAAAAAACGACCGTTTTTAAAACTTTTTTTTTACATTGATACATGTTCCCTGGGGCAAGACCCGGGTTCTCAAACCACGTTTAACAATTATAACTTGCATATTAGGCTTTAAAATGAGCACTTTTGAATTCGAACGTTCGAGTCCCATAGACTTTAATGGGGTTCTAAATGTTCGCGCGAACGTTCGGTCCGTTCGAAGGTTCTGGTGCGAACCGAACGGGGGGGGGGGGGGTTCGGCTCATTCCTATGGACTGGCAGGAACAACAGCGATTTCACACACTTGAAGAAAATACAAAGATAATGGGATACTTTTTCACACAAGTACATAGTATAGAAGTCACATATCAGGAATATGAAACGTTGGGTTTACATATTCCTTAAGAAAAAAAAATGACACAATAGAAAATAAACTAGCTCCTCAAATCTTGCCTCCCTAGCCATTGACCAACTACACTTCCCCCAAAACTAGTCCTCAATTAAGCTCCTAGTCATCATATTGTAATATCTTCCCAAAACCATGGATCCAAGCAAAACGGTGTATATTATACATTTTGTGTCATACCTTTTGACTGCTAGTTAATGCAACTCAACACAACTCAACACAACATACATCTCCTTAGCTGACAAAGGTTGGGACCTAGCATGCAGCATAACACACTGAAAACAACAAAGTTGTTAAAGTGACATAAAAACTATGTTCAGACTCTTGACATTTCTGAACATTGGCATTAATAGGACTGAGAGAAATAACCTTCTGTCTCCATGGAGAAATAATCACTGTGTGTGTGAGACAGACAGGAAAAATAATCAAACGGCTTTGTCCGAAATCCTGTGACTTAGGCACGGCAAACTTAATCTGAACTATATATTAGAGAGAATATTGGTGTTTATTAGTGCTCAAGTGCTCAAATGCTCACAGGCACATTTGACACACATATGCTGGTGATAAAAAATTACAGCATGTATGAATAAATATTATATTATTTTTATCACATTTTAGGAGGTACGGCTCAGTTTTTTTTTTTTTTTTTTTACTTTATTGCCCGGATTCACAAAGCACTTGCGCCGACGTATCTCGAGATACGCCGCGTAAGTGCAAATATGCGCCATCGTATCTATGCGCCTGACTCATAAACTAACATACGCCTGAAAATAGGCTTCATCCGACCAACGTAACTTGCCTATGCCGGCATAGAGTGGGCGCATATTTACGCTGGACGTAATTGGCGCTCCCATTGATTTTCTATTCGCATATGCAAATGAGGGAGATACAGTCCGACACAGTGCGCGTAAAGTCATACGTCCGGCGTAAAGTTATGCCCCATAAAGGAGGTGTAACTCAGCAGCATCCATGCAAAGGGCTGCACCAGGGAACACAAGCCGACGTATTTTACGTAGTTTACGTAGGATGTGAATATGACTAGGCGTAGGTTATGTTCAATCCGTAGGCAGTGATCTGGCGTATCTTAGGCAGTTGTTCTGACGTATTTGTGAGCATGCGCACTGGGATGCATCCACGGGATGGCGAATGCGCAGTTGGCCAAATAGTATCTGTCTGGCGCTCGGCCCATCATTTGCACAGGGTCACGCCTCATTAGCATGGCTCATGCCCACTTCCACTTACGCCGACTTACACCTTGGAAACCCAGCGCAGATTTGGGAGGAAGTGCTTTGTGAATTCAGTGCTTGCCTCTCTGCGCTGCGTGGGCGTAGCGTAAAGGAGATACGCTAGGGCGGAATAAATATGCGCCAGTGTCTGTGAATCCGGGCCTAAGAGTTTCCAGTCATTTGAAATCTGTAGATTTATGTTTGAATGTATTGAATGCATATACTGCAATCAATAAGAAACCTCTATTAACAGTGTTCTTTGTTTGTAAGGGACTGTATAGTTGCCATGTGCAGGACCATTGTGTTGTAATTTGAAATCTGGAAAGTTTAGTGGAAAGCATTTGGTAGTGTATGGGCATGGACAAATGTATGGCTAAACGTTAAAAAAACATTTTACAGCAGCGTTAATGCTGAGATTGATGGCCTTGGTTCATATACTGTAGGGTCCATCATGTCACTATAAGCAGCTACTACCATGATGGGTTGCTTGTAATAAACATTGATCTCCTGTTCTAGTGCACAGTTTAAGGCAGGGAGAACTAGACAAATGAGCATGTTGTAGCATTTATTCAGACTCTTTATTATGGTGAGCAAAGGTGTTTATTGACACATACACGTGTACTGACCAGTCCTCCAGGGGAAGACTGGCCACCAGTTGCTCTTTTACAATGGTTATTTATACTGTGTAGGAGGCACAAAGATGGTTGGTCAACATTGTTAGATGCTAGAAGCTTGTCACCATATCCAATTTGGAATAGGTTACCAAGTATAGTACAGTGGGGAAAATAATTATTGGATCTGCAGATTTTATAAGTTTGCCCACTTACAAAGAAATGAAGGGTCTATAATTTGTATCATAGGTGTATTTTTAATGATAGAGACCACAAATCCAGAAACACATAACCCAAAGCTATAAATTAAGTTGCAGTTCAGTGAGTAAAATGAGTATTTGATCCCCAACCAAAACATGACTTAGTACTTGGTGGATAAACCCTTGTTGGCAAGCACAGAGGTAAGATGTTCCTTGTAGTTGGAGATCAGGTTTGCACACATCCACAAAAAAAATTAAGGTTTCTTAGCTCTCTTGGCAACTCAAAGTTTTAGCTCCTTCCATACATTTTCTATAGAATTAAGGTCTGGAGACTGACTAGGTCACTCCATGAACTGGAGAAAGAAGAGAGAGCAGTGCCATCAAAGTGCAGTATAGCAAAGACGTTTATTAAAAAGAATAATGAAGCAACTCACGGTGTTGCAGATGCATCAGCATAGTATTGTTAACGGTTCATCCGCTCAAGGGGAGGACTTGGTGCTGTGCTGGTGTGGGCAGACATTGGTTTTTGGCAGCATTGCAGCCAGCTTTGTCGCATTGAGGGGCCAAAGGATGGGGCCATATATTGTAAAATCTTGGATGAGAACCTTCTTCCCTCAGCCAGAACACTGAAGATGGGTCATGGATGGGTCTTTCAACATGACAATGATCCAAAAAGAAGCACATTAGGGTCATGGAGTGGCCTAGCCAGTCTCCAGACCTTAATCCTACAGAAAATGTGTGGAGAGAACTGAAACTTGGAGTTGCCAAGCGACAGCCAAGAGACGTTAAGAATTTAGAGAAGATCTGTAAAAAAGAGTGGACCAAAATCCCTCTTGAGATGTGTGCAAACCTGGTCACTAACTACAAGAAACGTCTTACCTCTGGTACTTGCCAACAGGGGTTTTTCCACCAAGTACTAAGTCATGTTTTGCTTGGGGATCAAAAATGAATTTTACTCACTGAACTGTAACTCAATTTATAACATTTGTATTGTGTTTTTTTCTGGATTTTTGGTTGATATTATGTCTCTATCATTTAAAATACACCTATGATAAAAATTATAGACCTTCATTTCTTTGTAAGTGGATAAACCTACAAAATCTGCAGGGGATCAAATAAATATTTTCCCCACTGTATGTCACATTATAGATATACAACAGACAAGGTCCAGTAAGACCTTTGACATTTGTTACCAGCTGGCCCGTGTCATAAAACATTCCAAGTTTCCTGTTTTAGCTATCCAAAGGCTTTGGAAAGTTCTTAAAGGGGTTTTCCACCCATTTTTGAAGTTTATTAAAAGTCAGCAGCTACAAAAAGTGTAGCTGCTGGCTTTTAATAAACAGACACTTACCTGCTCCACGGCTCCAGCGACGCGCCGGCCGGGGCTCCGCTCCTCGCCCCCCCTCGCCGGCCGGCGTCTTCTTTCTCAGTGTGGGCACCCGGCAGTGACAGCTTTCGGCTTCACGGTCAGACACCCACTGTTCATGCGCAAGCGGCACTGCGCATGCGCGAGCGGCGCGGCGCTGTCCGATTGGACAGGCGCTCGCCTACAGGGAGGGGCTGTGAAAAGGCGATTAAGCTAATCGCCTTTCCAGCCCCTCGGCGGAAGGAGGAAGTGGGACAGGAAGTCCCCTTCTCCTGAAGCCCCCACTCCCCCCCCCAAAAAATTACATGCCAAATTTGGCATGTAAGGGGGCGAGGAGTGGGTTAAGCGGAAGTTCCATTTTTAGGTGGAACTCCGCTTTAATCTCGGGCCTATGTTATATTTCATTTGATAATCAGATTAATTTCCTTAACAAGCAGAAAAGAGGTGAGTAAAAAAAAAAAAACTGGCTCTTTTTAGGTTAGTAGAAAAAATCCAATAAACTGTATATACCTTTTACACAGATGAATAATTGGATGACCCATGGCCATAGGTGATTTAAAATTGCCATATATTGGCTTCTGCTTAAAGTGGAACTAAAGGCAGAGATAAACACCTCTGCTACAAGAGTCCAATGCTCGTAAGATCCCTTGCCAGCCTCGTTTCACCGAATTCTTTCAGCTACTTGTCTTTGACTGTGTGAATTGACCAGCATGGGATGAAGTCACTCTCATGTATGCACAGGATTCATTTATCCAAGCACACTAGCATTGTGCTGGAAGCATAAGCAATGCTGCCCCCCGCAAAGGTCGCTAGTAATAACTGGTTCTGTCCTAAAAGTACAGAGGCTGCCCACCACCACAAGCACCAATAACACAAGGGGGGTGTTTTTGTTAGTAATTATTGCTTGAAGAAACTTTAACAAGGGGTTTAAGGGCATAGGATACTCCACAACTATCAATAACAACAAAAGGCAGAGAAATAAAAACTCAAATGTCTTTAAAAGCAGCTTTTTTTTTTTTAGCTGAAGTGTGTATGAGCCCTTATGGGAGGATAATCTTCCCACATCAGCCTTTCCTTGAGGTAACAGCGAGTTGCCAGTACAACTGGGACTTTATCAGATCAGCCCAAGTCCATGCAGAAAACTCTGGTATTTAGATCCCTTCTAGCACAATGTTCTTGGAGCTGTCTACCACTCAGCCCCCACAGGTAGATCCTCAGTAAGTGAGATAAAAACATCCTTCTCCAGACCCAGAGCGTCAAAACAGAGCCCTCCAACAAATACTCCTATAGCAGTCTTCCCCGGGCCCTCAGCTCAGTTACTGCTGAGACACAGACTGCAATCTTCTGTTTCAGAAACTCTCTCCTAGGGGCCATAGCCCCCCTGGAGACTGGATCTCTCCCTCAAAAGGACAGACACTTACCCAAAGCTACCCAAGCATTTAACATCTTCTGGTCTCCTTCTTCCAGGGATTGGCTGGGGAATAATAACTATTTATATTGGTCATTTGCATCTCCCTGCCCTATATTCTGGAAACTTCTTCCAAACACAGGTGGGAGAAATCAAACACCCAGCTTAGGAAACCCTGAACAGACAAAAACAACCAATCACTGCTCCACTCATTACCGTGAAGCTAAAACTAAGTTTACCTAGCAGTCTAACTATGAGGGTGTTACATGTGCATGCGCAGCTCAGTGTACATTCTGCAGAGGAATATAAACAGGAGGAGAGACTTAACATGTTTATTTTATTGCAGAAGTGACATTGCTGGCAGTGGTTAAAGTTGAACTCCAGGCATATACTGTATTGTAGCTAATTCACAGATAAACATAAAGGGGCAGCTCCTCAAAGAAATTACGCTGGCGTATCTCTTGATATGCCACGTAATTTCAAATTTCCTGCGTCGTATCTATGTTTTGGTATCCACAAAACAAGATACGACGGCATCTGGGTTAGATCCGACAGGCGTACGTCTTAGTACGCCGTCGGATCTAAGATGCAATTTTCCAGCGGCCGCTAGGTGGTGTTTCAGTCGTATTCCGCGTCAAGTATGCAAATTAGCTATTTCCGACAATCCACGAACGTACAAGCGGCCGTCGCATTTTTTTTCCGTTGTTTCCGTTCGGCTTTTTCCGGCGTATAGTTAAAGCTGCTATATGGTGGCGTACTCAATGTTAAGTATGGCCGTCGTTCCCGCGCCTAATTTTGAAAATTTTACGTCGTTTGCGTAAGTCGCCCGTGAATGGGGATGGACGCCATTTACGTTCACGTCAAAAACAATGACGTCCTTGCGACGTCATTTGGAGCAATGCACCCTGGGAGTTTTTACGGACGGCGCATGCGCAGTTCGTTCGGCGCGGGGACGTGCTTCATTTAAATGAAACACTCCCCCTACTCGCCGGATTCGTTGAGGATTCAAACAAAAACAAAGTAAGTTACAGCGGCGTAGCGTATCTTACATACGCTGCAGCCGCCGCAAATGTATGTGGATCTGCCCCAAAGTAGCTATTTTACCTGCCAAAGGTTTGTATGTCTGTTCACAGCCCTGCCCTGGAAGGATAGGAGACCTGGTTTTCCTTTGAAACAGTTAAGTAACTCCTACAGGTGTTTTACCTCTCCCAGCCTGTGACTGGACAGTGAGAGGAAAAGCAGAGACTGATGAACTCGTCCCCCTGCCACTCTGCTCCCTCCTCCAATCAGCGTAATATTTTCACTGCAGCACAACTGATTGACATCTTGTTCTGCTTCTCCTTCCTCAAGTCTGAGCTCTACTGTACAGAAAGTTCAAGAGGCTGCCACCAAGCCAAATTCAGGTACTTACATTGCTTGCATTTAATAGAAAAAAATATATACATTTAGGATGTACTAATGAATGTGTAACTGAATAAATTTGCATCTTTTTTATATCTATGTGGGGATCAGCTTTCATATCACAGCCAAATGTTATCATATTCCTCCAGAAAGCAAATAAAACCTCTATTTTCTAGTTGTATAGTACATAGGACAGTTTTTAGTCATAAACTATGCATTACATGTTTCTGTACTTAGGTGATAAACCTCTTCTGTCTATTTAGAAATGTTTACCCCAGCCCTATATAAGTTTTCCATAGATAACCGGATTCCTGGCTGCACCATACCACTTTAGTTTCTTCAACAGTTCCCGGACCAGTTGACTCTTTGGCTGAGCCTTTGGGGATCATACCCATACTCCACTAAACAGAAGATATGGGTTGGTCTGTAATGTTGCTTCAAGCACTGGTTTCTGCGCGGGCGCTCACCGTGGCACATGGTGCATTGGGTGGAGTCAACCACAGGGTGCTATACTGGTTCGATGAAGTGGTCAGCCTGTGGCCAAACCCAGTCCCTGAAGACTCTTTTTGGGGTAAGCCCACAAGGAAGGGCAAAGCCAGGATGGAGGCTAGTCCCCTTTGGTACTATTGTGTGACTCCTTTACTATCTGTTCAGATATTAACCCTCAGTATGACTCCCCATCCTTTTCTGTGTTTTCCACTGGCTCAGCTGTTCAGCCTTCCCCCTTTTTATCTAGAAGGGGAGTTTTTCTGTCACTAAGTCTGATTTCATTGGTTGAATATGGGCCTTGTAGTGGTCATAGATAACAGGGGCTACAACTGAGCTCCCACCCCCCTCTTCTGTGTTGGTTTTTGACTTTGCCCTTGAGGTGGACATATAGGGCCAGATTCACAGAAGAGATACGACGGCGTATATCTCCCAATACGCCGTCGTATCTCTGAGTGTATCTATACGCATAGATAGCCCTAAGATCCGACAGATGTAATTGACTTACACCGTCGGATCTTAGGATGCAATACTTCGGCCGCCGCTGGGTGGAGTTTGCGTCGTTTTCCAGCGTTGGGTATGCAAATTAGGTTTTACGGCGATCCACAAAGGTTTTCACGTTCGTTACGTCGTCGCTAGTCGTTTAGTTAAGCCTGCTTTAACATTGCTTAACTTTAGATGAGCCATGGCCGTCGTTCCCGTGTCGAATTTCAAAAAAATTTTGGGCGTAAGACGTCCGGGAATACGAAAGTACGTTACGCACATCGCCGTTCAAAAAAATGACGTCACTTCGCGCAAAGCACGGCGGGAATTTCAAAACGGAGCATGCGCAGTACGTCCGGCGCGGGAGCGCGCCTAATTTAAATGGTACACGCCCCATTTGAATTAGGCGGGCTTGCGCCAGACGCCTTTACGTTACACCGTAAGTTTACACGCAAGTGCTTGGTGAATCAGGCACTTGCGCTGAAAACTTGTGGCGGTGTAACGTATAGACGATACGTTACGCCGCCGCAAGTATATGTGAATCTGGCCCATAGTTCTTAAGGAGGTGGTAGTTGAGGAAAATGGCCACTTTCCTGAGGAATTGAATTAGGATGAAGCACCTTTGGCTAAAATTTATAGTCTAATTTCAAGTTTTGTGTTACTTTAAATACTTTGGTTGTTTTGATTAAGCTCTCCCAAATGAACTACAATGCAGTTCCATTACTAAGTAATGCGGCTGCTGTCAAAGCTGTATAAACTGTATGTAGCATCAGCTACATACAGTATACAGCACTGTGTTCTGGCAGTGATAAAGGGACTTCCCATTTCTGAAACAAAATCGAGTCAGGCTGAGAGCTGCTCAGGCAATCACAGGAACACTCATATTTTAATGAATTAATCCAATGCTTCTTCTGATTGGCTGAGGTGAAGATCACAACAGCACCTTTGCACCTCTTTACCTCAGCCAATCAAAAGAAGGCTCGTATTCATTCATAAAAAGGTTTCCTTTGAATGGCTCAATTTTATTCCGGGAATGCTACATACAATTTATACAGCGCTGACTGCTCAGTTCGTAATAATGAAAAAAGGTTGTTTTGACTATGGACGCAGAGTGTATGACTCAGGAGCGCGCCCACAAGGTGGCCCCCTAGGGAGAGAGCTTCCCTGAGGGGTTTATCTATTGCGGGGAGGAGCTGCGAGTGCCGCCTTAGGACTCCAGAACAGGAGGATTGGGGCCACTCTGTGCCAAACGAACTGCACAGTGGAGGTAAATATGACATGTTTGTTAGTTAAAAAAAAAACATGAACCTTTAGTGTTACTTTAACTGTGGCCTTATGCTACTGTGTAAATGCCTTAGTGGACATGCTCCACCAGATCTCAAGGGTGAGCCTTCTCTGAGTCCATATGTGGAGGATTCTTTGTCTGAAATGCTGGTTAGCTGAACTCATATGTAATTGTCTAGAAAGTCTGCCCTTTGAAGGAGAACACCTGACTTGCAAGGACAGAATCTCCCTGTCATTGTGGATTTTCAACCCAACGCAGGAGACAGGGAAACCATTTGCCCTAAAATATGTCCCCAAACCTTTTCCCCAAAGATGCAAAAAAAAGGGGGGGGGGTGGGATTTTAAAAGAGGTGTGTGTGTGGCGAAACCAAAAAATACATATGAGTAAAAAATGTGCATATTTATTTACTAAAATGTCATGTAAACATTAATGGTAGAGAATAGCAAAGAGTTCACACAAAGGATGCCAGTCTGTTGGGCCATATAGGGTATACCTACATCCCAGGAATGTTCTTTCCTGGTAATCAGTTGTCCCTTCATTACTGGTTGTGAACCACCTGACAAAAATCCAGTGGGACAGTATCATGGCCATAGCCTAGATCAACAATCATGGGGGCAGAAATAGTTGTACCACTCAGAAAAAGAAGACTTGATTATTTTTTGGACAAAATGTCATGTTCTGTCTCCTAACCACCCACATCCATGGCATGGAAAATTGGAAGGTAGACTTTCTAAATCATCAGCGTCTGGATCCAGTAGAATGGGCTCTCCGTCCAGAGGTTTTTCAAAACATTTCCCACAGGTAGGAGAAAATGGACATGGATTGAACACATCCTAGACAGGTTTCTAGCCAGATCCAGGGACCCTAAGGCCTGCGTAATGGACACTTATGTGATTTCATGAGATTGGTTTCACCTCATCTATACCATCCCACTACATCCTTGACCAGCATTTGGCCATAACTACCATCAAGGAATATATCTAAGCCTTTGCAGTTCTGTTTTAGAGACTACTAGACTCTAATTTCCTAACTAAGGCTTTTGTACAGGGCTCTGCACATATCTCTCCTCCTTAATGCTCTCCATTTACTTTATGGTACTTTAGCTTTGGTTCGGAAAGCACTGTTTGAACCTATTAGGAAGCTTACTTCCAAGGTAGCCTTTTTTCAATGCTATCACCTCCAAGCTGAGAGTATCTGAGCTAGCTGCCTTATTGTTACACAATTATAAGGTAGTCCTGAGTTCAAGAGCCACTTTTCTCCCTAAAGAAATGTCCTCTTTCCACCTCAACCATGACATTGTCCTTGCTTCCTTATGTCATGCTCCAAAACAACCTCTAATGTGGTATGAGCTATGAAAGTCTACCTCTCAGCTACAGCTTCTTTTAGGCAACCAGATTGCCTTTGTCCTTCCCAAGGGTTCCTGTATGGGGCTCCCTGCTCCCTGACTCTTCTAGCTGAAAGGGGACAGCCCTCACTTGACAGGCCCCAAAAACACATATCTGTACTCACAGTAGGCAGAATCGGATCCCTTCCAGTCAGCTCTACATGACCTCTGGATTCAGCTTCTCTCTCTCTAGGCCTCTGGGTCGGCCACACAACCTCCCCCACGGAGGAGAGGTCAGCTGCCCCACTCTCTCCTGGGCTCTGTTTCCTGGCGAAAACTCTCAGTGAGCACATGTACTCTGTCCTTATATACAGTATTCCACAATGCAATGCAGCACTTGCCTTCTGCCAATTGCCAGGGCTGTAACAAAATATGTGTGCTCACTTGTCAGGTCCCCTCTCACTGTCCAATATGCCTTCCTATTGGACCAGTGGGGGACAGTCATAACAAGCTGAGCTGCACCTGAGTACAATGAGCAGATCTAACCAATAGATTCTGCTCCCTGATAGGCAGAGAGCACTCTAAGTTTTACTTGACCATCTTCCTGGTAGGCAGAAAGATCAAAAACTATACTCTATTCTTGCACCTACCTAGGAGGGTACTACAGAGGCTAGCTGGGACTAGGAAATAATATATAGGGAGATGTCCCTGCAGCGTGCATTGTTGCCAGTGTCTAATCACTTGAAGGTAGCTGCATATAACCCATGGTTTAAGACTAAATATTCTGTGGCCTATCCTGTTCTGAAGGAAATTGAGTTTACTGTCAAATTCAAAATCCAATTTTTTATCTGGCTTCATCGTGCAGTCACGTCACCTGATTTTCCCCAAAATGTTGGAAAAATGTCTGTCAGACTTCCTGATAGATCCTTAAAAAATAATTTTTTTGAATTGTCAGAATAAAAGAAAGCTTTTCTGCAAGTGTTGATCCAATGGCATATTTTGATTTTCAATGAGTACATTTAATAACCTTTTTTCTTTTTAAATAATTTCAACATTCATTGGCTCATTATGTTAAGTAAAATATAATCAGTAATCAGCAATATGTGTTTCATTGTCCAAACTGGTACTATGGGTACCTAACTGTATAAAATAAGCCAAAAAGCCATCTTTGACGATGGGATTTGTTTGCTTCAGATGTGTTCTGCATTCCGTACAATTTTTTTAGGGATGCAAAACCCACATAAACAGGTCAGAAGTATGTCAACTGCAAGTCAAAGGCACCTGTCAATAAATTTTGAATGATCTCAGCAGTATCTTAAACTGCTGGCATCGACACAAGCCTAAAAACTCACTGACACAGCCACAAAACGTGTCTGTGTGTTCAAGACTTCAAACATTTCTACACTCTTTCATTGGATGATAATGTTCTATGGCAAGCCTCCAAGAAATCCACAAATTTTGTCTCATTTGCAATGTCTCTGCAATGTTAAGCTATGACTAAGCACTACGGTTTGGTGTGAAACGCGTCAGTTGTACCCCGTTTGCTGTGGCATGTATCCTGTGTCCTGTTTTATAATAAAATCAACACGTTTTGGAGTGCGTCTGTCCAGACTTCCTTTCTTCATTTTGCAGTCTCTGCAATGAGAAATTACTTTTGTTATGTGACCAGAAATCAAGGTACTTGCATGTGTGCAGACAGTTTTCATTAAGGAACAATGTAATAATTTCCATGAAAATGCAAAAACATTTGCATTTTTCTCTTTGGGAAAGAAAATTCTCAATATGCTTAGTAATGCCCTGATTACTTGGCTTTTACTTTTTACTTACAGTTATTGAAGCAAGTATATGATTCTTTTTTTCAGTTGGAGTAAAAGAAAACAATCTTAGCTTCTAGTGATAGCACATCAAGCACAGAATGTGAAATAATAAACTCATTATATGCTGGTCACAGCCAATTAGGCTGATACATTTTCATGTTTGTGATTTTTAGCATGCTCAAGTTTGTTTCAGTGTATCAGAGATCATGAGACAATTGCCTTGTCACCTCATTTACTTTACGTGAGGATTGGGAATTGGAATAGACACTGATAAAAAATTTACTGCAACTTAGCAAGAATGTATGATATTAGGAATGCCTTTTTAGTAATATTGTTATTGGTTAGGCTTCTTCCCTAAGACAAGCTGAGCCACCACTTATATTTCCCTTCTTCTTCGTAGGTAAGACAGGTTTATATCACTCAGTTGGCACTGCACTTGTGGCCAATTATACTAGACACATAAAAACATGCAGAGGGGATATAGGCCATGCATGTTATTCAACATCATTAGAGTATACATAGCAGTGGCGGCTGGTGCTCAAAATTTTTGGGGGGGCGCAAAGAAAAAAAAAATTGCAGTCTCACTGTGCCCAAACGCAGACACTGTTACATGCCATCAAACGCAGCCACTGTAACATGCCATCAAACGCAGCCACTGTGCCATCAATTTGCACCACTGTGCCATGCCATCAAATGCAGCCACTGTGCCATCAATTCGCACCACTGTGCCATGCCATTAAACGCAGTCACTGTGCCATGCCATCAAATGCAGTCACTGTGCCATCAATTTGCACCACTGTGCCATGCCATTAAACGCAGTCACTGTGCCATCCATTGTCACCACTGTGCCATGCCATTAAACGCAGCCACTGTGCCATACATTGTCACCACTGTGCCATGCCATTAAACGCAGTCACTGTGCCATCCATTGTCACCACTGTGCCATGCCATTAAACGCAGCCACTGTGCCATACATTGTCACCACTGTGCCATGCCATTAAACGCAGCCACTGTGCCATCCATTATCACCACTGTGCCATCCATTGTCATCACTGTGCCATGCCATTAAACGCAGTTACTGTGCCATCCATTGTCACCACTGTGCCATGCCATTAAACGCAGCCACTGTGCCATACATTGTCACCACTGTGCCATGCCATTAAACGCAGCCACTGTGCCATCCATTATCACCACTGTGCCATCCATTGTCATCACTGTGCCATGCCATTAAACGCAGCCACTGTGCCATCCATTGTCACCACTGTGCCATACATTGTCACCACTGTGCCATGCCATTAAACGCAGCCAGACAGAATTCTCACCGCTCCAGGTGAGCCTCGTGATGATCAGGGGTTGTTGAACCACCAGGGTGCTGGCAATGCGGTAATAGCAAAAAAACAAAAGAACAAAAGCTGGACAGCCGCACTCCAAAATTTTCTTTAAAAGAGATGTCTTTATTTTCAACTGTGCATACAGTCACTGCAAGCCCACAAAAATCAGTATGGCCAACGTTTCGCACTGGCGTCAGTGCTTAGTCATGGCTTAGCACTGACGCCAGTGCGAAACGTTGGCCATACTGATTTTTGTGGGCTTGCAGTGACTGTATGCACAGTTGAAAATAAAGACATCTCTTTTAAAGAAAATTTTGGAGTGCGGCTGTCCAGCTTTTGTTCTTTTGTTTTTTTGCTATTAAACGCAGCCACTGTGCCCTTTAATGGTCACCGCTGTGCCAATTGTCCCCACTGTGCCCTGTAAATTGCTTTCTTCCTCCCCGCCCGGCATTTACCTTTACTGGTTTTAGGCATCCACGTCCCACGATGTCTTCTCCCGCCCTCGATGACTGACAGGCGTCATAGCCAATCAGGTTACCGGTAGCCAGAACCGGCCAACCTGATTGGCTGAGACGCCTGTCATCTTATTCAAGGGGCATACAGTCTGTGCGCTCTGAGAATAAGCTTCCGGGACCCGAGGGCTGTATTGGGAAAGCCTATCAGAGCTGTTGGCTTTGATAGACTTTTCCGTACAGCCAACCAGCTGGCGTTATTCAGATGGCCGGACATTGAGCGCCGACCATCTGAATAACAGCGGCAGCGGCGAAAATAACATAGATTCGTGCAATGCATGAATCTATGTTATTTCACTCAGTGGCGGTGAGAGCCAGAGGGGGCGGCGCTCCAGCGCCCTCTATGGACGAACCGCCACTGATACATAGATCACTTGGTCTAATACAGGGATCCTCAAACTACGGAGCTCCAGCTGTTGCGGAACTACACATCCCAATGAATCATTGTAAAACTCTGACATTCCGAGACATGACTAGGCATGATGGGAATTGTAGTTCCTGAACAACTGGAGGGCCATAGTTTGAAGACCCCTGGTCTAATATATTACAAGTTCACACAGTACAATCATTGTCAGAGGTATAAATGCAGTCTTGTTTGTCTTCCTAGCTATAATTTATAGGTTACACTTAGCTTTATGATGTAACAATAGACTTGCAAAATACAGTAAAGAGAAAATGTATTCTTTGGAACAGTGGAGGCTAATTTTGATAATATGAAGTGTTTACTGTCAGTTAGGACTTGTATAATAATTTCTGTTCTATTAAACATTATAATGTACATCATAATCCTGGCGCTAAAATTGCAATCAAATTGAACTGTGCTAGAAATATTGCTAATTATGATGTGTTTTTTTTTTTTACATAGGCACTGTCCAGTGTGGACCACTAAATGCCAGAAATGTGATTACATGTATCAATGTTGTGGAATGCTGTATAATTAATAATATAAATAACATAACTTTTGAGTTGAAAGTAATTGGGCAGCACAAACTGTTGGAAAATACTGTGTTTCTTAAGAAATACAATACTTAAGAAATATTGTTAAGAAATACAAGCCATTTCAGTCCACTTTGCTTAGGTACAAATGTAGAACTGGATTGGCCATAAATATATATTTATATATTGTAAGCCCTGTTTATTTTTAATAAATAAATTATGTCTGTAAACTGCTCTTTGTAGTCTTTGCTTAAGTGTCACTATCAGACTGTATACCCTTAATTTCCTTAATTTCGTCTCATGATTAAAAATAACCGTTATTTAATGTACCACAGCTTGTGCAGTAAAATCAGATAAAATGTTTGATTTTTACTGCTTTTGTATGTGCAAAATGATAAGGATGCACAAACTTGTATGAGGTTTCTTCATTTGATTGCATCTAGATTCAAATATATAACACATTTATTACAAATAGGAGAAAACATTAATTTCGGTGTACAAAAAAGAAGTAGATTTCAAGCCTGTAGCAAATGTAACAAGCTGCAGGTACAGTGCGAGTGTACCTGTGAATGTGGGTATACACGTGTGTGTGTGTGTGTGTGTGTGTGTGTATAATAAATAATCTAAAAATACTCCACAAAAAGACACATATCCTAACACCAACTGTTTTATTATATTAATGCAATGAGCTTTAATTATTATATATATTATTATGTTTTTCCTCAGATTATTACTGCATACAAAACTGTGTACAAGTATCGCTGTGCACTGTGTGCATTGTATGAATATATATTCTGACTGTTTCAAACCAATCCACCTGCAATTGCACAGCACCTTTGATAAGAAAAGCTTCCTGTTAATACACATTTTTCTCATAGGTAACACACATGTACCATACATATTACTTTAACGGTCAATAGAGGTTTTGTTAGTGCATTACCTTGACCATCCAAAAAGATTGTGCAGTCACAATTGTATCTAAATCTCTGATGCTGAATATCATCTGGTTAGCTGATTGTGATACCTGTATATGCTCTGCTTATTTCCAAGGTGGCCCGGGGAGCCCCAAATTGCTTGACTCTCATTAACCACTTACCCACTGGGCACTTAAACCCCCTCCCTAACCAGACCAATTTTTAGCTTTCGGTGCTCTAACAATTTGAATGTTAATTACTCAGTCATGCACTACCTATTACACTTTTGTAAGACACTGATGGGCACTTTAGTGGTATGGATGTAGCATGGATGAGGCATGGATGAGCATGAACGGGTATGGCTGGTTATGGCTGAGTATTGCTGGGTATGGCTGAGTATTCCTGGGTATGGCTGAGTATAGCTGGGTATTGCTGAGTATGGCTGGGTATTGCTCAGTATGGCTGGGTATTGCTGGGTATGACTGGGTATGGCTGAGTATGGCTGTTTATAGCTAAGTATGGCTGAGTATTGCTGGGTATGGCTGAGTATGACTGGGTATTGCTGAGTATGGCTGGGTATTTCTGGGTATTGTTTTGGGCGACGAGACGTTAATTACGCCACCGCAAGTTTTTTAAACTTTGAATTTTAATACTGCAGTTTTTATGCTTTATATGCACTGTGTATCTTATGTTGTGCACAGTGTCTAAATAAAACATCTTTAAAAAGTTTTTTTACACTATTGGAAGCCCCCCTTATTTATTTTGTGAATCTGTTCGGCGGATATGAGGTTCTGATCCAGTCATCTGGAGGAGTTGTTGGAGATAGGTATATTCCTTAATACCACCGTTTCCCCCTTGGCGCCAGGAGCTGACAGTTTCCTATGCTTGTTTGACCTTCTATAACAGAGGGTCCACCGTGTGGGGTAAGAGTATGGCCTTAGTTTATGTTGCTGATTCACCTGGTGAAGGATACCATTTTGAGTTCACAGCACCCAGCACTTTATTCAACATGTGTTTCAAGGAATTGGACTTATTAATTTATTTGGCTGAGTATTGCTGGGTATGGCTGAATATGGCTGGGTATTGATGAGTATGGCTGGGTATTGCTGAATATTGCTGAGTATGGCAGGGTATGGCTGAGTATGGCAGGGTATGGCTGAGCATGGCAGGGTATGGCTGGGTATGGTGGAGTATGGCTGGGTATTGCTGAGTATGGCTGGGTATTGCTGAGTATGGCTGAGTATGGCTGGGTATGGCTGGGTATGGATGAGTATGGCTGGGTATTGCTGGGTATTGCCGAGTATGGCTGGGTATTGCCGAGTATGGCTGGGTATTGCAGAGTATGGCTGAGTAAGGATGGGGGTGGATGGGATGGCTGAGTATGGATGGGATGACTGAGTATAGATTGCATGACTGAGATGGATGGATGGCTGAGTATGGATGGATGAATGAGTATGGCTGGCTGTAAGTATGGATATGGCCGACCATGGTGGATGGGATGAGTCCTGCAATGGACACAGAGCAGCGCTGTGGGCACTACAGATCCAGCCCACATCGCTGCTGCACTCGATATCTCCCCTCTCCGCTCACTCTGTACCGATCAGTACAGAGAGGGGAGAGAGGAACCGCACATGACGCCGGTTTACAAGTGACTGCTCCATCAATTGATGGAGCGATCACGTGATAAAGAGCCACTGTCAGCAGCCATTTACCGGGAGGCGATTCTGGGAGGACATCATAGTACGTCCTCCCAGAGTTATCAAGCCGCGCTGCAGCCGTCATTCAGCTATAGTGCGATTGTTAAGTGGTTAAAGTGATATTAAAGTCTTGTTTTTTTTATACATCTTATACTTACCTGCTCTGTGTAATGGTTTTGCATAGAGTAGCCCAGATCCTCCTCTTCTCTGTTTCCTTGCCGGCACTCCTGACCCCTCCCTCCTGCCAAATGCCCCCACAGCAAGCAGCTTGCTATGGGTGTAGCCGAGCCGAGCCGCTGCTCTGTGTCCATTCAGATATGAAGCCATGGCTAGGCCCCGTCCCTCTCTCTCCTCATTGGCTCACTGATTTTGACAGCAACGAGAGCCTATGGCACCCACTGTTGTCTCAGCCAATAAGGAGGTAGAGTCCCAGGTACCACCGAGGCTCTCATGCAACATCGCTGGATCAAGATGGGGCTCAGTTAGGTATTGGGGGGGCTGCTGCACACAAAAAGTTTTTGTAGAATGCATTAAGAAAAAAAACCTTCTGCCTTTAGAACCACTTTAAAGCAATCAGTGTTTTTTTGTAGCCATCCGCTTCCTGCATGCATTACCTCTCTACTGGCCACAAGTTGGAAGGATGGCGTTAGCATGTGAGAGGAGCAGAAATGAGGCTGCGCATTTCTTTAAAGCATGGTCACAGAAAGCTTATGAGGGATAAATTCCCTCTTTATTAGCTCCAAGGCAAACAAAAAGCAAAGATTAATATTTACACAAACAAAAATATGCATACTGACCAGACGGGAGTGGGGGAATACTAAACAAGACAAAAATGCCCTTAACCCTTTCACTGCCACTAATGTAAGGTTCACGGCAGAACAGAATCACTTCCACTTGGCCAGTTTAGTAAGCATTGTGTCCACTGCATTCCTATCTGCTATAAGCTCATGGTCACATCAGCAACCATGTAACAGAAGGGTCCTCTAAACTCTGCTGATCAGCAGCTGACACCTGTGTATTGCAGCCATCCGTTTAAAAAATGTGATGTGACAAATACTGAACACTCCAGTGTTCATTCATAACTGAAGAGATGGTATGTTTGAATGGACAGTGTGTTTGATATCCCTTCCATTTGTGTGCAAACCCCGAACTGAGTAGATGTGGTGTCCTCCAGAGAAGATACATTAATGAGAAAACAAGATGGCTACTGGGGGGCTGTCTCTCAGACCTCCTGGTCTAGTCCACTAGGATGATGGGAAGCTACGGTGGCTTTCAAGCAACAATCTGTCTACCTACAGTAATTAATCTCTAGAACTATAAGTCTACACAAGTGGCACTAGATGGCGATATTACAGTTTACATCTACATACCATTAAAATATTCACTAAGTAACAAAAACAAAATAAGAAACAATTGCTGAAAGGCATGACACTAGTGGTTTAAAGAAAATGTTGTAAAAACTTTTTCTTCTATTGTTTTGATGGGACCAGGGATGACTGCGAGGAATGTAGTGTACAGCATGTTAAATACACTCTATCAGAGCAGTTTGTTAAATGCATTTAAAATATTCATTCAGAAAATACTTTTTACCTAGGTTGGCCTATCAACTTTCATAAAAATCAGAAGTGCTATATATTTCATTTTTTAGCAGCGCATTGTGGGCGGTTTTAACCCTTTCTCGGCCGCTAACGGGGGTTTGATAGCGCCGGCAGTAAAAATAGCGGCATTTTACCACCGACGCTATGGGCGGCTCAGTGTGAAAGGGGTCTTATTCCCTTTCTGGTTATTTACCACTATGGAAAATATCACTTGTTTATGTTAGGTCTAAAGAATACACAACCAACAACTACAAAGATGGAGATGGTGCTTTTGCTTATTTGTGCAGACAGTTGAGCTGTTACATACCAAAGTCCTTATTGAAGGTTGCTGTCAAGGATATTTTTTTCCATCAAGATGGTTTAGGGTTGATGTTGAAGCTGGTCTTGCTCAGACTGTTGGTCCAACATTTGATCATTAACAGAAGAGCCCATATTATGAAGATTTCTGTTGAGACAAATCAACGTGTACAATGCCATGACCTAAAAGTAAAGAAACAGAAACTGTATCTTAGTAATAAACCAGCTATTGTTACAGTTACAATATTTACATTTACAATATATACCCTGAGCCAGTGTTAATTTTGGCAGCAAATTTCGATTTAGTTTTAATCTTATGCCGCGTACACACGATAATTTTTCGGGTTGTAAAAAACGACGTTTTTCAGGCTCTAGAAAAAAACATTTTTTTTTCAACTTCATCATTAAAACGGCCTTGCCTACACACGCTCTAGCAAAGCGCACTTATGTACAACACGTACGACGGCACTATAAGGGGGACGTTTCATTCGGATGGCGCCACCCTTTGGGCTGCTTTAGCTGATTTCATGTTAGTAAAAGACGATTCGCACTTTTCTGTCTGTTACAGCGTGTCGAATGTGCTTACTCCATTACGAATGGTAGTTTTACCAGAACGAGCGCTGCCATCTCATAACTTGCTTCTGAGCATGCGCAGGTTTTTCATGTCGTTAAAGCCCGCACACGACCATTTTTTACAACCCAAAAAACGACATTGTTTAAAACGTTGTGAAAAAATAGAGCATGTTCGATTTTTTTTTTGCCCGTTTTTCAGAACCCCAAAAAATGCTCTGAAGCCCACACACGATAATTGTAACCACTTAAGACCCGGACCAATATGCAGGTAAAGGACCAGGCCCCTTTTTGTGACGGCACTGTGTCGCTTTAACAGACAATTGCGCGGTCGTGCGACCTGGCTCCCAAACAAAATTGGCATTCTTTTTTTCCACAAATAGAGCTTTCTTTTGGTGGCATTTGATCACCTCTGCGGTTTTAATTTTTTGCGCTATAAACACAAATAGAGCGACAATTTTGAAAAAAAAAAATATTTTTTACTTTTTGCTATAATAAATATCCTCCAAAAATATATAAAAAAACTTTTTTTTTCCTCAGTTTAGGCCGATACGTATTCTTCTACCTATTTTTGGTAAAAAAAATCGCAATAAACGTTTATCGATTGGTTTGCGCAAAATGTATAGTTTTATTGCATTTTTATTAATATTTTTTTTTTACTACTAATGGCGGCGATCAGCTATTTTTTTCGTGACTGCGACATTATGGCAGGCACATTGGACAATTTTGACACATTTTTGGGAGTGTAAAAATGACAATTGCAGTTTGGGAGTTAACCACTAGAAGAGGACATACAGGTACATGCTTGTGCCCACCCGTGCCATTCTGCCGACGTATATCGGGGTTTGGCGGTCCTTAAGTGGTTAAATTAAATTTTTTTAAAACTTTGTTTTTTTCAACCCGAAAAATGATTGTGTGTACGCGGCATCAGTCTTAGGACTAAAATGGCATTTTAGTTTAAGTCCCATTTTAATCTTCTGCAATTGATTTAGTTTTAGTCGTATTTAGTCGACAAAATTTCCAGTACATTTTAGTCAACTAAAATTAATTTTAGTCATCTAAAAAGAAATGAGTGTAATTAAATTGTAATGTATTAGTTAACATTACTCTACAATTTCTAAACTCATTATATACTACTGGAGTGAAAAATCTCATATGTTATTATTTATGGTATTGAGGTACGAACATGCACTACAGACCAGTGTTAATTTTGAAGTCATTTCAATTTCGTTTAATGCCGCGTACACACACTCAGTTCATCTGATGAAAATGGTCCGATGAACCGTTTTCATCGGACAAACCTATTGTTGTGTGGGCCCCATTGTTTTTTTCCCATTGGTGAAAAAACTTAGAACCTGTTTTAAAATTATCTGATGGTTAAAAAACCGATAGAAAAAAAACACGATCGTCTGTGGGCAAGTCCATCGGTTAAAAATCCACGCATGCTCAGAATCAAGTCGACGCATGCTCGGAAGCATTGAACTTCATTTTTCTCAGCACGTCGTAGTGTTTTACGTCACCGCGTTTTGGACGTTTGGAATTTAGTCTGACAGTGTGTAGTTTTTGGCTAAGTTCCTTCCTCTATTGCTGTTCTGGCACCCACTCTTTCTTTTTGAGTTTTCCACTAAATAATTGATAACTGCAACAAGGAGGTTGGGACTACCCCCTAATAACTGAATTGGCAGATGTTCAGACCTAGAAAATGAAACACGAAAATATCTGTGTCATGGACCTTGGAATGCTAAAGTGTTTCTACTGGAAATCTGTTACACAGTGGGGAGTCTTCTGCCCTGTCTTAAGGCTAACCCCCCCTCCAGACGGCTCCATGGTCTGGAGGAAAAGCATTGTCCTGTGTTTGGCTGTTTGTGTACTGTGATTGCCCCTTGGGGCTTCTGTCTCATTACACATATCAGTCCTCCTATTCAAGCTATCGGACCAATCCCTGCTGACCCTGTTTCAAGTCCTCATTTGCATGGCTAAGAGGACCTAATTGAGAACTACAATGTACTTTACAATTGACCAATAGAAAAGTGGTTGTTGGGGAAAGGGGGGTCAAACTGCTGTAAAAAAGTGTGTTGTGTGCATACAATAAAAGAGTCCTGTTTGAACTTACATACAGCCTTCCTGGTGTTTGTTCGGTTAACCGATGAAAATGGTCCATTTGACCGATCGTATGTGTACACGGCATTACTTGAGAGCCATGGAGGGACCGGTGGGACAAAGAACAAGGCCAACCTGATCAGTGAGCTAGCCGAGATGGATCAGAGAGATGGTGATGCAGGACCCCGGTCAGTTGAAGACTTGTTTCAGCAACGTGTTTGGGAGCGGTTGGCATTATATGGTGATAACCCATCAGAGACTGGGTAATTTAACTGGCAGAGCGGCAGATGCGTATCGGGCCATGGAGGACGAGGACGCTAAAGACTATGACCGGGTAAAAGAAGCTCTGCTAGCCCGATTTGCCATTACACCCGAAGCCAGCCGGATTAAGTTTCGAGAATCCCGGAAACAAACCAACATACCATACGTGTAGTGGGCACATCGTCTGCAGCGGAACCTTAAGGGCTGGTTCCAGGGAAGCCACGCTCATACCATGGAGGACATCACCCAGCTAGTACTCTTAGAACAGTTCTTTAACCACACCCCTCCGATAGTACGGGATTGGGTGCGAGATAAGTGACCATGGACTGTACAGCAAGCGGCTACTTTGGCCGATGAATATCTGGACTCTCGAAGGTCAGGCAAAAGCGAGCGCTATCCACTATCTCGGCCCAGTTTACCAGCCCGACCCAATCCTCCTACCAGACCTAAGTGCTATACCTGTAACCAAATTGGTCATCTGCAGCGATATTGCCCTACCCAATCCATGAGGTACCGAGAGACTGCTCATCCATCCAGACCCTCAGCCCGACACAAACCTCCTACCAGACCTAAGTACTATACCTGTAACCAAACTGGTCATCTTCAGCGATATTGCCCTACCAGATCCACAAGGTACCGAGAGACTGCTCATCCATTCAGACCAGCTGCTCATCGCTTCCAGAACAAGCCCAACCATCGAGATGTTCAGGAAGAGTGCGGCAAACTTTTTGAGGCTGATTCTGTCCAAGCTGCTGCCGGAGATAATCTGCAGCACCATCGTCAGGCAGTATGGGTTAATGGGCAGCCGGCCCAGGGACTCCGCGACTCCGGGGCTACGATTACCCTCATCCAGATTCCCCAGTCGGCCCGGACCAGCCAGACTGTTGCAGTCAGGGTAGCAGGGGGCAAGGTGCTACACTTATCCACTGCCCAAGTCCTCTTGGATTGGGGCTCAGGGGAGCGACAAGTGCGAGTGGCATTACTACATGAGTTACCCGCAGAAGTACCTTTGGGGGAACGATTTGGGACATTTAACTTCCTCATATGCTCCAGAGGCCACCATGGCCGTGACCACCCGATGCCAGAGCCAACTTCAAGGCAACTCCACTCCTACGGGGACCCAGACGCCTCCATGTTCGGGCTGGGAGCTGTACTAAGTCAAGTTGGTGATGACGGGAAAGAGCAAACCGGTGGCGTATCTCAGCCACAACTTGTTACTCTGTGAAGTTGTATATGCTGC
Organism: Rana temporaria; assembly: GCF_905171775.1. Lineage (NCBI taxonomy): Eukaryota > Metazoa > Chordata > Amphibia > Anura > Ranidae > Rana > Rana temporaria. Next base: position 145,884,612 of record NC_053491.1, on the reverse strand, counting down.
CATGAAAAAAGTGTTTGGCCTTAGTCTGGGCTTTAAAGAAATTGTAGCCCTACGTGTATGGACGCTTTTTTACCGTCATGACGGACCACAATCCCTTGATATGGCTTAACCGGGTGGCAGGAGAGAACGGGCGATTACTAAGTTGGAGCCTGGCTTTGCAACCGTACAATTTCACCATACAATATCGGCCAGGGCCTCAAAACGGGAATGCGGATGGGTTATCCCAGCAGACAGACCTGGAACCTTAAGACTGCTTTCCCAACATCCTCGAGTTGACCCGTTCGGGGTCCCACTGTGGCTGTTGGACTGTTTCCCAGGGGGGAATAATGTCATGGACCTTGGAATGCTAAAGTGTTTCTTCTTGAAATCTGTTACACAGTGGGGGGTCTTCTGCCCTGCCTTAAGGCTACCCCCCCTCCAGATGGCTCCATGGTCTGGAGGAAAAGCATTGTCCTGTGTTTGGCTGTTTGTGTACTGTGATTGCCCCCTGGGGCTTCTGTCTCATTACACATGTCAGTCCTCCTATTCAAGCTATCGGACCAATCCCTGCTGACCCTGTTTTAAGTCCTCATTTGCATGGCTAAGAGGACCTAATTGAGAACTACAATGTACTTTACAATTGACCAATAGGAAAGTGGTTGTTGGGGGAAGGGGGGTCAAACTGCTGTATAAAAGTGTGTTGTGTGCATCCAATAAAAGAGTCCTGTTTGAACTTACATACAGCCTGCCTGGTGTTTGTTCGGAGCTATCACAGATGGATTCGAACGGCACATAGCTGTAGTTTGAATCCCGGAGCCTTGGATGACCGAACCATCAGACGTTGTGATCTTCAATCTGATTCAATAGCAGCAGAGGAGTGTCAGGAGAGTGGAACAGAGCGAGCAAGGGTCTCGTTACAATCTGCATAGGAGTCCTTGACATAAATGATATAAGACATTATTAGGTGATTTAGACCTCCAGCACCGGCTGATCTATGAACACTACATGGGACAATTTAGGACAACAGACATGTAGTACTTTATACCATGTTTTTAATTCCTTTCTAACCCTAGTTATGAATGCCAACCTCCCCCTCCCATGCTCTCACAGTCAATATGACAACAGTCTTGAAAGAAACAGCTGATTCATTAAAGCAGGTTATCTCGGCTGTGAACACTTTCCTGAGACAAGTAATGGCAAGAAGAATGCAGAGGCTGACACGTCTCCCGCCCTCTAAATTCCTCTTGCTATTGCTTGTCTTGGAAAAGTGTTTAAAAATGAGATAACAAAGCTGTACAATAAAAATTATAATGATAAATCTTCTTTAACCACTTCAATACCAGGCACTTACATCCCCTTCCCAAGCCAATTTTCAGCTTTCAGCGCTGACAATTGCGTTTTCATGCTACACTGTACCCAAACAGGATTTTTTTCATTTTGTTCCCACAAATAAGCACAGACCCCCCCTGTCAGGAGAGCAGCCGATTGGTTTGCCTCTACGTCTGTCAGACACGAGTGAGGAAAAGCTGATCAACGGCTCTTCCTGTTTAAATCGTGATCAGCCATGATTGGCTGATCACGTGGTAAAGATCCGTCGGTGTAGCAATGTGTCAGACAAAGTCTTTATAAAGCTGGTTTGCAGTTTTTATTTTACTATAAATCTATTTGTTTTTTCCCCCTGGTAAACCTACTTTTTGGTAACAAACAATAATTCCCCTTTAAATATTATAGGTAAAACAGCGTTTTCTCCTCATACCCTCTGATGAACAGGGGACAGTTTGCGACTCAAGAAATAATCAGGTCAAGTAATGGTAAGTAATTGTATTTTGATTTTTTTTCTTGGGTTGTGTTTTGTTTAATGTGATTTTGTTTGTATAATTTGTCTGTATTGTCTTAATGTTGTTTGCATATAAAAATAAAAAAAAGGATCTGATTAAAAAAAAAAAAAAAGAAAGATTACTTCAGTACCTTACCATACCCCTCCCGTACAGGCCCTTCCAGTACCCATGACTCTAATCCTCCCAGTAAGCGCACAAAATGCACTAATCCTTATAGTAAATGTAACCCCATGTTAAGTTAACCTCTCTCCTACATCAAGATCCTCTGTGTCAAAAAGCACACCCTTTCTTTTGAAATATGCAAGCACCAGGATCGTTTTTCCATAACTTACTTTTCTGGCACAACTAATTATATTAGTAGTTTTATATTGATTTCATATTTTTTTTTATAAAAATAAATTGAGAGGCAAGGAGCACTATATATATATATATATATATATATATATATATATATATATATATATATATATATATATATATATATTTATATATTGTTGTATGCACATTGTTAGTATTTTGTAACACCCAAACGAGCTGACTTACAGATGTTAACGGTATCTGCTGCTAGTTCTGCTTTTTTTTTTTTAAATCAAGGAGATATTAAACTGGTCAAACATTTCTTGCCCGAGACTAATTCTCACAATTGTGCTGCAGAATGGGATGTAGAAAAATTAATTAGATGCTTGCTAGAGGGGACGAACAGAAGAAATACTTTTTTTCATCCCAAAGATAAAAAAACATTCTGTTTACTTTTTGGCATTATCATCTTAGACAGCTTGTCAATAGGGCAAGAAATATGTCTGCAATTAAATGTTTGGTTTATGTATACTGTATATTTAATCATCTGATAAAAATACAAAAGTCCATGTCCTATCAGACATTTTGTTGTAAAATAGCTATTTAAATTTAGATTTTCTGTGTTTACTTCTCTTATCAGAGAACTCTGAAATAGTGTTGATTTGTCCTCGGTCACCCACCAACTGAGTAACAATTGATTAACGAAGGCTGTGGAGCAGATAAAAGTGGTAATGGCATTTATGGCATTTAATAGCATATAATGGCATTTGGAATCTTTTAATTTGACTGTAGACCTGTTGAGCATTACCAAAGTGTGTCTAATAGATGTTCCTTTCTACTACATTTTGAAAAAAGGGTAAATACCTGAATTTGGCCTTCTATAAGCCTGTTTAAACTCCTTGTATCACAGAGCTTAATGTGAAAGAGGGAGAAGTAGCACAAGGAGCCAGTTGTAAATGCGAAAGTGAAATGTGCTAACAAGGAACATGCTGAGAGGAGGAAAGAGCCCAATGACAAAAGCTGATCAGTCAAAAAAGAATGGATGGATAGAAATACAAATCCTTTAGCAGGTAAAATAGCTCCTCTATACGTATTTCATCTTTGTATTCTTCTGTTGGTCTGAAGTTCAGCTTTAATATACCCCTGCAATAATATTTATGCATTATTTCTATGCTGCTTCGCTTAAATAAAATATTGAAATTTAACGCTTTTTTAAAGTAACACTTTAAACCAGTTTAAAGCGGGGGTTCACCCTGTTAAAAAAAAAAAATGTTTTTTTTTATTATACCATTACATTCGGCATCGTAGCGCGAGCTACGGTATGCCGGTCTTACATTTTTTATCCCCGTACTCACTGTGCTATGGCTCATTGAAGATTCCGGGGAATGGGCGTTCCTATGGTGAGAGAAGGTGATTGACGGCCGGCCCTGGCACGTCACGCTTCTCCGGAAATAGCCGAAATAGGCTTGGCTCTTCACGGCGCCTGCGCATAGCCTGTGCGCAGGCGCCGTGAAGAGCCGAGACCTACTCCGGCTGTCTTCGGGGAGCGTGACGTGCCAGAGCCGGCCGTCAATCATCCTCCCTCTCCATAGGCATGCCCATTCCCCGCGGGAGTCGGATTCTTCAATGATCGATAGCACAGTGAGTACGGGGATTAAAAATTTAAGACCGGCATACCGTAGCTCGCGCTACGATGCCGAATGTAATGGTATAATGATGTGAAGGAGGGTGAACCACCGCTTTAAAAAAAGTTAAAAACGTAAAATGTAATTAAATAGAAAAGAAAATACTTTCATAAACTATTAACACAATCAACACTCATTTGCACATTGGCCACTCTGCTACAGCTGTTACTAACTCACAGTATTTTAAATTAACATTCTAATCCCCAGACTATATTATTCGTAAAGTCCCTCATTTAAATCAAATCAGACCGAAGGAAAATGGAGAAATAAACTGAGTTTGATATAAAAAAATCAGCTTATGACATTTTCTCGTTGTTGATATCCTATGAGTTTTAGGGCCAGATTCACATAGAATTACGTTGCTCCTGGGCAGCGTAACGTATGTGATTTACGTTACACCGCCGCAGGTTTACAGCGTAAGTGCCTGATTCTCAGAACTCTTACCTGTAAACTTGCGGCGGTGTATCGTAAATGCGCTCGGTGCAAGCCCGCCCAATTCAAATGGGGCGGGCACCATTTAAATTAGGCGTGTTCCTGCGCCGAACGCACTGCGCATGCTCCGTCGGGTAAATTACCCGACGTGCATTGCGCTAAATGACGTCGCATGGACGTCATTTGTTTTGACGTTATCGTAAATGGCGTCCAGCGCCATTCACGGACGACTTACGCAAACGACGTTGTTTTTTAAATTTCGACGCGGGAACGACGGCCATACTTAACATGGCTTAGGACACCTAGGAGGTAGTCCTAATTTTACGCGGTGTAACTCGACGGAAACGAAGTACAGTTAGATCGACGGGCAGCTTGGACGTTCGGGGATCGCCATAAGTATTCATTTGCATATTCTACGCCGACCGCAATGGCCTCGCCACCTAGCGGCCGGCCTAGAATTGCATCCTTAAGATCCGACAGTGTAATTCAATTACACCTGTCGGATCTTAGGGCTAGCTATGCGAAACTGATTCTATGAATCAGTCGCATAGTTAGGACGGCCCTAACACAGAGATACGACGGCGTATCAGGAGATATGCCGTCGTATCTCTTTTGTGAATCTGGCCCATAGACACTAATTGGCAGTAGTTATTTAAAGAAAGTCCGATTTTTCTTTATTTCCTGATCAATGTTATTTTATAACTCCTAAGACTACAAGAAGTGCAAAAAGTACTTCTTGTCATCCATGAATGTATTCTATTGCAGTCATTCTCAACCTTATTGACATCAGGTCATGGTAAACTCTTTCAAAACCTTCAATGCACCAACAGTGAAAACATGTTTTTATACTTATACAATAAAAGTATAAGAATGCAAACTGTGTATTTATGTTTCAATTATTTTTATTAAAATTTTTACAATACAAAAAATATAAAAGTCTCAACTTGTCATTGTACAGTCTCAATACAGCACTTAGGAATCCGAGACCCTGGGCCCTGGCTTCCAGGGGCCCCCTTCATATAATTTATTAAACACTAAAAAGAAACTCAAGTATGGGCTAGAACATAATAGCATCACTAAATACCCTGCATTGGCCCTCGGCTTCTCAGAACCCCAAGCCCCTCTTTACATCCCAGGCCTCCTCAAGTAGTCCACCCGGCCAGAAGAGCCATCCCCCCATCTACCTGTTGGGGGGGGGCTCAACTCCTCCCATCCTGTGGGCATCTCTCAAGTTAGCCTAGACTGACAATAGTCCTTCAAGAACGTACAAACCAAAGAAAACAGGGAGTCGAACAAACCCATGAGGCTTGGATCCGACCCCACGAGCAAGAATGCAAAAAGATTAGTAGGGGTAAATAAATAGAAGGGAAGAAACAAAGTGAGGAAAGAAGGGTTGAGGAGGAGGAGAGAAGGAAGGGGGGAGGGGGGAAGGAGCCTTGGCTCAGCACCCATAAACCCCTAATTTAAAACTAAAGCTAGACTGCAAGCCTCCTAGGATCATTCGTAAGGTATTGAAGCCATGGGTCCCAGACTTTATGGAATATCTTCATTTTATCTTGCGCCAATGCTGTCAACCTTTCGTTTTAACATTAGCCAAGATAATTTGCCTTTAAGCTGTTCGAATGGTAGGGCAGCAGATTTCCAATTTCTAGCGATGGTTATCTTTGCTGAGATGAATATGAATGCCAGAAGCTGCCTGCGAAATTTGGAGGTTTCCACTACCCCGCTCCCCAGTAATGCTTGCTTCGCTGATTTAGACAGGTTTATCTGGGTGAGGGAGTAAATAAAATTATAAACCCTAATCCGAAACCTCCTAACCTTGGGGCATGTCTACCAAATATGATGTGTATTTAAATGTTTTAAAAAGTGAGTAATCAGTTAAAAATTTGAGTCACAACGATAAAAATAATTTAGTGGTACTAAACCCACAACACTGAAATCAGTCTGCATATGCAGCAAGCATGCTTGATATACTCACTGTGGAACCTAAGGGATTAATCCTCTGCATTTGTGTAGAAAGATGTTTTATCCTGTATTCTCTGATCCTCCACTACTTTTACTGTCTCCAATCCACCTGCTGATAAAACAGACCCTTGGGGCAGTCTGCACATGCTCTGTTTGGTGTGTATTGCTAGTGGGTGTATGTGACCAGCACAGGGCCAATTAGCACTGTCCAGACAGAGGGTCAGGGGTTATGCAGCCTCATAGGACAGTCAGAGGAGAATGAAAACTTCTTATTTAAGCTTTAACCAATGCTCAGCTGGACACTGATATAAGTCACAAGACTACTATATACTTCTAAAGAGAAAACGTATTTAGCAGCTTATATTTTCTAAAATAATTAAATTTACATGTTCTGTGTACTGTGAAAGACCAGATATAATTAATACAGGGTCCTGGGTTTAGTAACACTTTAAGTCCTTTTAAAGCTTTATTTTATCACATTCTTTCTCGGTATCTCTCTCTCTCTCTCTCTCTGCATCGCTCTTGCTCTCCTTTTTCTCCTCACTCTCTCTTTCTCCCTCTTTCTCTTATACTCTTTCCTTCTCTCACTCATTCTTTCTTTTTTATTTTCTCTCTAGTTATCCCTCCCTCAACTTCTATATTTTTTTTGCCCCTATTTCTTCCTATCATTCTTTCTTTATCTCTTGTTTGCTCTCTTTCTCTCCTTTCTCTCTTTTCCTCTTGTATCTCGCTCTCTATTTCATTTTATCCATCTCTTTCTCTCATTACTACATATGCCTCCTTCCCATTTCCTTTCTGTCTTCTATATTTCTCCCATCTTTTCCCTGTTGGTCTGTCCATCCACACTTTTGTAGAGTACTGGTTCACTTTAAACTCTGACATTTTTAGAATGCTGCTGGTAATTGAGGACACACTGAAACCAGTAATGGTCATAGGCTACCCAGGGTGAGCTGTGGATTTTCTTACCTCTCCTAAAGTCAACCTCCTACACAGTAACCCTGATCTCACCCCCTGCTTCCATACAGCAATGAATACAATGTATATGTAGGATAATATGATATGTGAAGTTGTTCATATAGCTACAGAGCAGAGAAAGGCAGATTTAAAATATATTTGAAATAGTGCCTGGCATGAAAATTCTTCAGCAGTCTATTTGAGTCCATACAAACCAAGCAAAATGAAATGCTTTAAAGGAGAAGTCAAGCCTGAGCTTGTTTGGCTGGACTTCTATGGGTCACAGGAGGGAAATTCATTTTACACTCCTGTGACCTGTTTTCGGCTGAGAGTGGTCTGAAGTCTGTTCTCTGCTGACGTCACCAATATCAGTCCAGACACCGTGTCATCCTGACTCTGGAAGTCTGGATCCCCTAGTTGCCTGGATTGATGGCAGTCTCAGCCTCTCAGAGAGCCGCTGAGACAGCCACTCCCTGCCCCTCCACAGCTCAGCGCTTTAGTGAGCATGAAGGAGCAGAGCAGGAAAGTTTCTGATTGACAGGCAGCAGCTCTTTGCTCTGGGAGCTGAGATAACCAAGCCATCGGCAATATTCGATCACTCGGTTCTCAGTGCAGAGGCGGTGGGGGACAGATGCAGCAATGGACTGATGCTGCATCCACCTAGGTAAGTATGAATCTGCAGTAACCCCGATTCTCATACTTCTCTTTTAATGCTCTTCCTCTGCTGTCACCATATAGACTGTCGCACTTTTTCTCTGAGTGTCCCTGTACTTCATGCTTCAGCACCCAGCTGAAAAAAAACCACTACCCCATACAGATATTCACTCCTTTTGTGCCTTATATGATAAGAGGCAGATGCATACATCAATCGTTATTACAAGTTGTAGTCCAGTGATCTAATCAGGGGGCTAAGGTGAGACCTCCCTCTATGTGGTAGATCACTGAACTCTCTTTAGGTGGCTGATTACTGCGCTCTCCCTATGTGGTTAATTACTGTGCTCCCCTATGTGGTTAACTACTGAGCTCCCCCTATGTGGCTGATCACTGCACTCCCTCTATTTGGCTCATAACTGTGCTCCACTTTTGGTGGTTAATTGCTGTACTCCTATGTGGCTGATCGCTGATCACTGCACTCTCCCTCTGTGGCTGATCACTGTGCTCCCCTTTGTAGCTAATCACTTTGCTCCCCTTTGTAGCTAATCACTGTGCTCCCCCTATGTAACTAATCACTATGCTCCCTCTATGTAGTTGATCACTGAGCTCCCTCTATGCTGCTAATCACTGTGCTCTCCCTGTGTGACATAGACAGGAAGGCTTGGCCCACCAGTGGGTCATGGGTCTTGTAGTTTTATTTGGTGCACAACATTAGTTCAGCCTAAAAAAAATGCAGCCCGGTAGAAAGAATATTGTTTGTCATATAATGATAATGATAAATTACATTGTGCTTACCTTTTACTTTTGTAATTAGTTATTTTATCCCTAACATAAAGTAAAATAAATCTGAAAGTATGAAAACTTAAATCTCTCCAGGAATTAATTTACATTTCAAATATTTTCCAACTGTTCCCTATGATACCATATGTGTCTTTCTTTAAATAGTACTTAATAAGTACTTGGTAATTCAAGTTTAATGACATGTTTATGAGCTTTTAGATTGGCATATCAGTAATTTGGTTGACATAAATGATATGTGGTTTCAGTTATTTCTAAAAGTATAGTCTCCCTTCTGTTACACAGTTGTATAATGTAACAGAACCCCAAATGGGACAGGGGTTAAAGCCGTTTAGGATATTCCATTCCCGAACCCAAGTCAGCTATCAACACTCCACAATCCGGCAAACTCGACCCATACGAATTCCCCCATTAACGAGACACAGCTCTGTTTGAGGTTCAACAGAAAAGACCAATCTTTATTGAGAAAGCAGGCTCTTATATACACAAAAAGAATACTGCAGTAACCAAATGAACAATGACCCAACTCCACCCACAACATCATACAATGGTTCCTAGCAAGCCCCCCCAATACACATCTTTTAGTGGACATTCTGGGCCAGATTCTCATACAGAGTTGTATCTTTGCAGCGGCGTAACGTATCCGATTTACGTTACGCCTCCGCAACTTAGACGGGCAAGTGCTGTATTCTCAAAGCACTTGCTCCGTAAGTTGCAGCGGCGTAGCGTAAATTGGCTGGCGTAAGCCAGGGGGGGCGTGTTTTATGTTAATGTTCTGTGACCCGACGTGATTGACGTTTTTCACGAACGGAGCATGCGCCGTCCGTGGAAATCTCCCAGTGTGCATTGCTCCTAATACGCTGCAAGGACGTATTGGTTTTGACATGAACGTAAATTACGTCCAGCCCTATTCACGGACGAGTTACGCAAACGACGTAAAATTTAAAAATTTCGCCGCGGGAACGACGGCCATATTTAACATTGGTACGCCGCATTTACGCCACCATATAGCAGGGGTAACTTTATGCCGGGAAAAGCCTAACGTAAACGGCGTAACTGTACTGCGTCGGCCGGGCGTACGTTCGTGAATTTGCGTATCTAGCTGATTTACATATTTCGACACGTAAATCAGCGTACACGCCCCTAGCGGCCAGCGTAAATATGCAGTTACCATCCAACGGCGTAAGAGACTTACGCCTGTTGGATCGAAGGGAAATCTACGCGTAACTGATTCTAAGAATCAGGCGCATAGATACGACGGCGCAACTCAGAGATACGACGGCGTATCTGGAGATACGCCATCGTATCTCTTTTGAGAATCTGGTCCTCTGTCTCCGGGCTCCTGGCCTAATTTACATGAGCTAATTAACTACAGCTGATAATTCATACACCTGACCGTTAGGCTGTCTGTTAACTCACAATACACATTAATCATCAATAGACCTTCACACAATACAGGGTCAATTAGCACAAGCCACAATGAAAGATCCTTAGAAGTTAATCTGGATTCAATACACATTTCACAGTAGCAGACTTAATTACCACAATAGACAATAGAATGAAATCACAGCAAGCTTTAAAGTACACTACATCCAACACACAATATGTTTACAATATATACCACATTAAATCTGACTAGCCCAGACCATAGTGGGGTTCTCATTCACCCTGTGCCCCTATTAGAGACACAGGGTGATCTACACATAAGAGGCATCGGGGAGCTTCTGGGTCCCACGGGCCCTTCCATTACATATAATTTACTATATTGTGTGTTTATGTCTCTCACTGCCACAACCTTGGTACAGTTTGCATTTTTCTACATGTGTGTGGCTGTTCCTCCCTCTTCCCCTTGGTGATTAGACTGGTAGGCTATATATCTTGGACACTAATTGTTTCATTTTCTTCTATTATTCTTGGATCCTAATTGATGTGAAATTAAAGATGAATTCCAGGCATGGTCCATTTTTACATAGTTATATTGGTCCAGCTTGGTATATAGCCTATCTGGCTGATAACCCTGGAAGCTGGAAATCACTGAAGTGTACACTACTGCTTCAATAATCTCCACTTGCTTCCCACATGAGTGCCATTCAGAGAATGCTTTGCATTTTCCGAATAAATGCAAAGCATTCTCTGATTGGACGAGGAGGAGAGTGTGACATCACTACTCCACCTCTGCACATCGTCATCATAGAATGCTTTGCATGCATTCAAAAAATGCATTACATTTTATGAATGGTGTCTATGCCGTGCAGTTGACCTTGCGTATTCAGAATGCATCAGGCCAGCCACTCAACTTTGGACCCGGAAGCAAGTAGAGATCACTGGAATAGAGCTGTTTACTTCAGTGATTTCCAGCCTCAGGGGCATCAGGCAGGTAAGGTAAAAACATAATTTCACTGGCACAAGCTTCTGTAATCTAAACTTTTAGTTATAATTAGTCATATCATCTGTATGTCAACACTTTATTTAGGCTTTTACATTTTTACTGTAAACTACTGTGGCATATTTGTAAAAGAAATGCATAATTATTAGTGATTAGAAAAATTGAATTTACTCTCACAGAGAAGCCAGTCAGACCAGTCAGACAGTCAGACCAGTCAGACAGTCAGACCAATGTTTAAATGAGAAAAGGAAAACTCATTTTGCAGCATCCAAATTAAAAGCAAGGAATTTATTAAAAGTCTACTTACAATAGATCAGTTAAAAATAGGCATTGGAAAACTAATGATCATCTTGCGCCCTCACGAGCATCCCAACGTCACAGCTATTTCCTGCACTGCCGACGTACGTTTCGTTTGAATAGACATCTTCTGTGAGGCATTTGGTCTGACTGGCTTCTATGGACACTCGGAGAGTACTATCCTTGGCTTGTGTGTAACAAGGGTTTACACAAGAAGGTTGGAAGAGCCGAGATGATTCGTATCTAATATGAGGGGTAATAAAACTCACAGATGCGAGTATAGAAAGGTCTGTGGATCTGGTAAGAAGACAAGCTTGCCTTACTATTCTGAGCACTGGGTGTTGCAAGGAATTGACGGACTTTGCACATTTGATCACTAAATGGACTTTGGTGTTCTGGTGTTTCATTTATATAAATTTCCAATATTAAATTTCAATATTTTTAATATTAACTTTTCAATATTAAATATGATAGAGCAACACTGTTTTATATTTAGATGTTGCTGTGTACAATATTGTGAGTGCTGCTGTCCATCTGATCAATTTTGGTTGTCACAATTTAATTGTAATTATTTATATACTAAGTGCATTATTTTCTTTTATTCCCTAGAGAGCACGCTGAGACGTTTACTGATTATTGACTGAAGAGAAACTACTGTGGGACAATTCATCACTGTTGATACTGTTCATTACTGATGCTGTTTATTGCTAGAGTAATCTTGCTTTAGTAATATGGTGATTTGGACCAGTGTTTCTCAACCTTTTACAGTGAAGTACCCCTACAAGTCTAAAAAAATTCCAAAGTACCCCTGTCTTGAGAAAGTAATTTCTATTGTTTGGGTGTCATAGTTTGTGTGTGTGTAATGTGTTTGTGATGGTTTTTGTTCATTTGCAATATCATTGTATATGTGCATACTGCAATGACAGATACATACATAGACCAATGCCCATCAGCTCAGCCTCACCAATGCAGCCTCACCAGTGCTCATGGATGCAGCTTGATCAGTGCCCATCAGTGCATCCTGATCAATGTCCATTAATGCAGCCTTACCTGTGCCCATCAATGCAGCCTTACCTGTGCCCATCAATGCAGCCTCACCAATGTCCATCAGTGCAGACTTACCTGTGCCCATCAATGCAGCCTGACCAGTGCTCATAAATGCAGCCTGATCAGTGCCCATCAGTGCAGCCTTACCTGTGCCCATCAATGCAGCCTGATCAGTGCCCATCAGTGCAGCCTTACCTGTGCCCATCAATGCAGCCTGATCAGTGCCCATCAATGCAGCTTCACCAGTGCCCATCAATGCAGCCTGATCAGTAACCTTCAGTGCAGACTTACCTGTGCCCATCAATGCAGCCTGATCAGTACTAATAAATGCAGCCTGAGCCACCGCCTGCTGGTTTACACAGAGCAGGGATCTTCCGCAGCAATGTCCACTAAGTCCCACCTCCTGGACCCACGGCTCCTATGATAGACATCTCACGTCCCAGTATTGGACCAGTGTGATGTCATCATAGGAGCCGGAGGCGTGAATTCTATGTCACTGGGCCACGCCAGTGTTCTACCGAGGGCAAGGTTGATTTCTCGCAGAACACACCGGGTGTTCCCCTCTGCTGATGCCACTGGTGGCACCGGCTCTGGGCAGCGTACCCCCAGGGGTACACGTACCTTGGGTTGAGAACCACTGATTTAGACAAACCAGCTACAACCTAGTAATTACATAATTTAGCTTTACTGTGAGTAAAAAAGTTTCTTCTGCCTGTTCATATATATTTGTGCATTGCTATTTACCTCTGTCATACATGTTATGTTAGCTTTTCTTACACTTAAGTAGCCTGGTGCTTATATCCTGATACCCTAACAAAATGGTTTGTAGGATACTAACACTTTTGCTCACATAGGTGTTTGTAGGATCCCATCTTACCAAGATGTTCACAGAGTAGTGACAAAGAACAGAGAAACCGTAATACCAAGTTGCTCCTCCAGGGGTAAGCGTTACAAGTGTAGCATCAAATTTTTTATGAGAGTTTAATTTGTTAAGTGATGCATGTCAATGTTTGTGTGTGTTGGCTAGATATATTTCTAAAATAGGACAGGTATTCATAGTGTGTGCACAGGTTAATCAGTGTCATGTTTCTTCAGATTTAGGATCATATGGGGATTGGAACTTGATTACATCAAGATATTTCAACATTGTCATATAAGTGGTGAGATCTACTTTTTAGCTGATCTTGTCTTTACTTTCTTCAATTCACTGGCCACGACACGTTTACAAAACTTGAGTTTTCAGCCTTTGCTTTCATTTTTCATATTTACAAACAATTTTACCATGTATTACCACAGAGTGGTACTGTGGATACTGGAAATGTTAAAAGTGCCGCATCCCGATAATTTGAGAATATACAAGAGAAATTAAGCTTTGGACTTTATAGGCACAGCAATATTGTTGTACTTATAAAGTCCAAAGCTCAAATTTTTCATATTTCACTAGCTGCATGCTTGTTCCATGTCAGTGACTTGCTAGGTAGTGTGTCACCCTTATTATGACAACATTGCTGTGGCTGCTAACCTTTTTTATCCACACAAATTACCTATAATCTTTTTTTCACCAGTCCTGTGCTACAGGGAAATTACAGTAAGGCTGGGTTCACACAGGTCCGGTTGACATCTTGATGTGAAGCCTGAAGACGTCACATGGTGATGAAAGGTGTCAAGTTGGAGCGCACAGTGCGTAACTCTCAGAGCAGGTTGAATGATGATGTCCGGAGGTTCCCGGCTTTCTTACTATAGGCAGGATGCCTATGCTTGGATTTTTATGTATGTTTACCTACAACTGAGGTTTTTTAAATAAATATAAACTTTTTTATGCTATCAAAATCCTTTTCTTCCCTTTCTCCCCACTGCTAAAGCCTGCCACTGATGCATTGGGCTCAAATACCACGAGGCGGCACTGTGGTGTAGTGAGTAGCACTCTCGCCTAGCAGTAAAAAGGGTTGTTGGTTCGAATCCTGACCACGACACTTCCTGCCTGGAGTTTGCATGTTCTCCCTGTGCCTGCGTGGGTTTCCTCCAGGTACTCCGGTTTCCTCCTGGTACTCCGGTTTCCTCCTACACTCCAAAGACATGCTGTTAGGTTAATTGGCTTCCGTCTAAAATCAGCCCTAGTATATGAATGTGAGTTAGGGACCTTAGATTGTAAGCTCCTTGAGGGTAGGGACTGATGTGAATGTATAATGTATATGTAAAGCGCTGCGTAAATAGACGGTGCTATATAAGTACCTAAATAATAATAAAAAATAAAGGCACCGGAGAGCTGCTGGAGGATATCTCTTGGTCACGGGCAACCATTCAAGTAATATTTGACCCTTCTTGACATAAGACAGGAGGGTCAATGCCATCTGGTGAGTAGGGACCTTTACTTCACACATGGTGATTTGGGGACACCGAGTGATGATTATCACTGCAGACACAGCACAGTACAATTTCATATGCCAAAAGGATTTCCTAATTTGGATATCACTGCACTTTGTTGGGACTGAGCTTTTTTCACTTAGAATTTTCGGGCTTTTATATATTTTTTTTACTTTTTATGTTGATTCAGTATTTGCATATCACTATTTCACATACAAGCGCTGTTTATACATAGAGCACACACTCTTGTGGTTAAAGGAATTTGCATATACTGTATGTGAACCCAGCCTTACTGTTTTATTTGTATAGTCCATTTGTCTAATCATGGTACATTGTGTGTTAAAGCGGAGGTTTACCCTAAAAACACATATTTAACATTCCATTCAGCATAACTATGCCGTTTTTTTTTTGCTGTACATACCGTCTTATTGTTATTTTCCAACCGGCTTCCGGGTTCTCACTCCTGCGGGAGTAGGCGTTCCTATGCAGAGGCTAGATGATTGACGCCTTGTGAATAACTTCCCCCCGGCGCATAAGGCGCGTCACCAGTTTTCCGAAAGAAGCCTGCTCTATACGGCGCCTGCGCAGTCAGCTCTACACGGCAGGCGCAGGTGCCGTATAGCGCCATATAGAGCCGACTAGCAGTTCGGCTACTGTTGGAAAACTGGTGACGCGCCTTATGCGCCGGGGGGACGTTTTTCACAAGGCGTCAATCATCTAGCCTCTGCATAGGAAAGCCTACTCCCGCAGGAGTGAGAACCCGGGTGGAAAATAACAATAAGACGATATGTACAGCAAAAAAATAAATAAAAAAAACGGCATAGTGTAATTGTTGGAATTATGCTGAATGGAATGTTAAATACATGCTTTTAGGGTGAACCTCCGCTTTAAGTCTTGCTCACTATGTACTTCACTATACAGCACTTATTCAATATAATGTAAAAAAATCACACAGAGCAAGTAATGTAATATAATTATTGGTGGGATTTTAAGGCTAACAGCTTTACAAAAAATCTGTTATTAATCAACTAACTGAATATGCATTTTGTATGTCTTGAAATGTATTGATTGACTTCCATGGCAATTTGTTTTATATTCATCACACACATGCTGTGACATCCATACAATTCTTTCTCTGTGCATCCCTGGTGTTATGAAGAAACCCATGAAAGGATTGAGCATTTAAAAACTGTGCAGTCTATAATCAGATCTATGTTATCATATCAGTAAACACAGTGGTAGCATGATGAAATATATTTATTTACTCACATTTTAAACACAGTATATATAGATCAGCGGAGGAATTCCCTACCCTAGTGCACTCTGATTTGGACATGCAGAGAATCTAAATGAAAGATGACTCACTGTGTGACTGCTGTGGTAATTATTTTTGCTTCAGTCCTCCTCTCTACAGAGCAGACATACTGTTAAATAGCAAGTCTAAATTTAGAATTCTTTCACCCCTTGATAATTAAAAACAAATTGGAGTCTACATTGTATAACACAGATATATTGCTTGATTTTAGCATTAGATAGCAAAGATCAACAGTTTTATTCACTTCAGTGTTAAAAGGTAAAATCATCGGGAGGATATGTTTTGACATTTTATAAGTGAAATATCTTGTGATACAAAATATCTCAAATCTGTTGTTGTTTTCCACATTACTTAATCTTCTTCTGACCCATTAGTTCTCCCCGTTTTATATTGGGTCTGTTATCTCTTGTCTAGCTTCTTTGTTCATGGGGCTTCCATATTTAATGTCTGACTCCGTTACTTCCTCTTCGCTTTCTTATTTTAGCCATGGATGACAGACTTTGTAATGTTCTGCAAGGGCCAAAATTACCCAGCTGAAATAAAATCATTGTTCTCTTTGCCATAGAGCAATCAATTGAAGGTTATTCTGCAGATTTGGAAGTCTATGTGGCTGGTTCCTCATGCCTTGCCTCCTACACCACCTTATTATTGCTAGTGACACTTGAATTAAACAATTCACTAGTGAATGTCAGCTCGCATATAATAAGACGGATTCATGCCAGTCTGCTGTCACCTATTGCATGATATTGTTTCATGCTTTCTTCGATTAAATAAGCCTGTTTCTTGTTATGTACAGTATATATATTTAATTTTATTTTACGTCTTTTTCCATTTGTATCATGTGAATTTCTTTTGTCTGTCATGTTCCCTTCTAAGCAAGCAGAGCAGATGGCTTTGCCTCCTTTGTAGACAATTTAATAGCGGTTGTCTCTGTTCTTCCAAACCGCTGTGCCCTTTACTAACTAACTTATATCATGTTCACATGAATCTTTGAATTTCGCCTTCATTAGAGACACAAAGAAAAGAAGGCACGGACATTCTACAATGTCTAAAGTGGGTCTTACAATGAATTTATTATAAAAAATAAATATCTGAATAGCAGATGTATCTGCAAAGAACAGAGCAAAAAAAAAAAAATTCCCACTGTTTGGACTGCTGAACTCCAGTTAAGGGGAATGGCTGCCTGAAATTTCTTCCAGAAATGTTGATTGCTTGTGTCCATGGCTGTGTTCGGTGATTCCCCCAGCTCACCCATAAATCAATACAGGACACAGTTGGTGATGAAAGATGCATTACCCTTGCTGTACTGGTGCATTGGTAAAAATGCATGCCATACTACATCTAATTATCTGCTTTTTATCAGGCTCCCCTGATATAGCATTTTAATTGGTGCAGGCAGTAATATTACACCAAATGTATTGTATCTAGCTATAATGGCCCTATTAATTCCCCATGCAAGCCCAGACTGGGACAAAAAATAGGCCCGGCATTTTAGACTGAGCAGTCCATGACATGTTAATCAGCCCCTTCACCACTCTCCATCCTGATCCTGATCTCCCAGGAGAGGGTAGGGAGGGACCTGGCTGAGCTTCAGGGGGTGAGGGGGGCCGGAAAAAGGCATGGGGGGTCATAGAGCAAGGGGAGGAAGTTGGGGAACACGTGGTGGGTTTGAGAGCACAGGGGGGTAGAAAGCATTAGGGGGAGTCAGAGAGCACAGGGGGTGGAAAGCAGAGGTGGCAGAGAGCACAGGGGAAAGGTGGAGTACATAGGGGAACTGGAAAACACAGGGTGGGATGGATAGCACAGGGGGCCAGAGAATATGGGGGGCTGGAAATCACTGGGGGGGTTGGAGAGCTGGGGGGAGAGAACATGAGAGGGGGAAGCGAAGAACACAGGGTGGGGCAGAGAGCATAGGGGAGAGGCGTCAAGCACATGGGGGGCTGGAGAGCACAGGGGCATGTCGGAGAGCACTGGGGTTTCTGGAGAGCACTGGGGGAGCTGGAAAGCACAGAGGGATATCAGAGAGCACTGGGTGATGTCATAAAGCAGTGGGATGCTGGAGAGCACAGGGGGGCCAGAGAGCACAGGGGGGCCAGAGAGCACAGGGGAATCTCGAAAAAGCACTGGGGGGCAGAGAGCACGGGGGTGGGAGAGCACATAGGTGGATGTCAAAGAACACTGGGGGGAGGCGGAGTGCACGGGGGGGGGGGGGCGAGAGAGCACAGTGGGGGACAGAGAGCACAGGGGGATGTATAGTGAGCACAGGGGGATATATAGTGGGTATTTCTCAAATTTGACAGCAAAAGTTGAAATTTACACCCTCTACCCGCTAATCCCCCTTACCTTGTGGCAGCGAGCTGGGGATCTTCTCCCCAAACATGCTGCCACAATTCAAATAGAGCACACTGTCCACACAGCTGCGTTGTTGTTTCGCAGATCCCTGTGAATCAATGAATTACAAGTATCAATAGCCTTTACGGCTGTTGGCTTGTAGTTCTCAATGAACTACTGAGGCGCTGTTGAGCGTTGTGGTAGTTCATTGATTTTTCCTGTCAATACGTATGATGTACGGGCAGACAGCTTACGCCGACAGTGTGCAGGAAACCTGCATGGCATCAGCGATCTGCTGATGGATGGTGCAATGCTTTCCAGGCTCCGAAAACAAAAAATAGTAAAAGCAATTTATTTGACCTGAAAAAAAATGTGCATTTATCCATTAAATTTAATACAATCCAAAGCTCAATGATTGTATTCAGGAGATTGGCAGCCAGTATAGATGATTTAGGGTGGGTGGATTGTACCCGAGCTTTTGATGACCTTTTGTTGTCTATAACCATGCTAAAGAAAACCTGTAACAGAGATGATCATTTTTTTTTAAGTAATGTGTTGGATGACTAGAAAGCACCATGTGATTTCTTACTATACCTTTATTTGGCCACCTAGTGTCAGGGCCTGGACCTGAACCTGGGACCTCTGTTGTGTCTGGCAGCTACTTTTCTTGCTGAGCTACCTGATATGCTGGACAGTACCTTGTCTGATCCATTTGACAATCCTGCCTTGTGCCTTAACTTTTGCTGCACCTTCAACTCTTTGCTCCTCCCATGAACTTCCTTATTTAAGCAGTGTCTCTGCATGTCCTGTTTGCCAGATATCTCGCTCTTGTCTTCCCTGCTGCCGTCCATTTTTTGCTACCACTTGTTATTGACCCTTGGTTTGTACCTTGACTATGAATGTCTGATCCCAACCTGCAATTACTCGTTATCAACCCTTGACTTGTTCCTCGAGTAATTGCAGGTTGGGATCAGACATTCATAGTCAAGGTACAAGCCAAGGGTCAATAACCAGGTAAGCAGGTAAGGCTCTCTTCTGTTTGATGCTTACCTGCTTATCTGCTACTGGACCCCGGCTTTCTCAGCTCCTGGTGGGGCGATCCTAAGGACCGCAACCTGGTACTAACATGCAGCAAAATCCATCTGCACCATCAGGAGCTTTGGTAAACACTGATTAGTACTTAGACTGTACCTATCTTGCTGGTCGGTGGTAGTTATGCAACTGCTAGAGCAACTGGTCTTCAAGCCTGACCCCTGATTGTGACACCTAGACCTGACCTCAGTAGAGTGTCTCTGGTGTTTCCCTGACAGGAAGTGAAGGTTAATCTCAGATGGCATTAAAGTTTGTAACCTGTCTCTTCCCACTCTATTCAAAATTAAATACAATTTTGTGCTGTAATTATTAGGAAGTGGGTAAAGATACATTTTGTAAAGATGTCAGGTACTGCTAAACAGCCTCTTTTATTTCCCTTCCATAGAAAAATGTTTTATTTTTTAATATCTAGATATTTCAGTTGATTTTTATCTTCTAGGATTAGTCCACCCAAAACCGGTATTTAATTTTTTTTGGTAGACTCTGGATCATTAAACTAGCATAACTGCTCATTTGTTTTTGTATTGGGAAGATGATTGTGCTTGAGGTCCTGAACTTCACTCTTCTTGATGGATGTTATATTTCACCTATATTATGAAAAATGCAACAGAAGTTTCTGGTACATGCAAGGGTTGGCAGGGACGCCCAAACCTTCCAAGAGAACAGGAACAGAGTAGTAAATTATGATTTTGGAGCATCGAAGGCTTTTAATAAGCCTCAATCTATGGTGGGCTGGTTCTCCGCCCACAGGGAAAATATTATTTTAGGGTGGTTTGGTCCCTTAAAGCTAGATTCTCTCTTGTAATCAGACTAGAGTTATTTTAAGTAAGCCAGGCATGTTAAACAATTGTTCACTGTCAGTGACTGTAATGTTGACAGCTTTGTTGTCTCATACTGTAGCCTTCAACCAAGCCATGACACTCTTGACATTGTACACAACTAGTCAAAGCATGATATTGTAGCCTAAACCTTGACATGGGGCAGTCATATCAGTTGAAAACCTGTAACTATATCTATAAGTGAACTGCTGATTCGAACACATATTTTTGGACAGCTGGCTTATGGCTTGAAATCATTATTAATTAGGATTTATATAGCACCGATATTTTGTGCAGCGCTTTACAATATTGATTTAACCAATTGTAATTTTCTTTTATACAGATTGTGAATACACACACACAGCTGTTTATATAATTTATATAAAATTACTTGGATTCATTGGCCCAGATTCAAGAAGCAATTGCGCCTGTGTAACCATAGGTTACACAGCGCAATTGCTTACTTGCTCCGGCGTTACGAATGCTCCTGATTCAGGAACATTGTAACGCAGACTGCAGCCTAAAATCTGCGTGGCATAAGGCTCTTATGCAAAATTTGAATTTCACATCGTTTGCGTAAGTGATTCGTGAATGGCGCTGGACGCCATTCACGTTCACTTGGAAGCAAATGACGTCCTTGCGACGTCATTTGCCGCAATGCACGTCGGGAAAGTTTCCCGACGGAGCATGCGCTCTACGCTCGGCGCGGGAGCGTGCCTTATTTAAATGATTCCCGCCCCCTACAGGATCATTTAAATTGCGTGCTCTAGCGCCGGGCAATTTTGCCGGCGCGTCCGCACAATTCACGGAGCTTCTGCTCCGTGAATCAAGGGCAGCAGAGCAAATTTGCGGGGGCGCAGGGCAAAATCGTTGCCCTGCGCCTCCTTAAATAATGCGCAGATCTCTTTGAATCCGGGCCATTGTTTTTATTTATCATCACTTTCTAGGTTAGCACATTTGGTCTACACACTGTTTACGCTCTTTTGATGGTCCTTGAGGCAGTTTCCTGTATTAGCGTGAATTATGTGCGAGTACAAATGATCAAGGAAGGTCTAAACTCATTTTATCTCCTATGATAAAGGTAAGTCTAAAAACGATTTAATCACCTACTGTAGTTACTGAGGCAATTTATGACTTATTTATCATAGCCTAGGAACAAAAATCTAATATTGAGTTCAAACAGATTGCTAATCTGTGAATGATCTATACTACTGAGCAGAAATATTGTCTACCTCTGTTCAGCAATAAAAAGGAAAATGCTATTAGCATTTTAATAGACAATTACCAAGCAAAGCAGACCACTATTGATAAAACGGCATACTCCATGAAATACACAATAATAAGTAATAACAGTGCACTAATCTATATAAATCTTCTTTTTTCATTGATAAATGAATCATTATTAAAATAGGTTCATGTGCAGAAGACATAAATCCATCATTCTGATCATACGGAATGTTTTCGGTGTATAGTATATTTTATCTATGACTGCTTACCTAACATATATATTGCAATAAAAGGGTATTAAAGTGAAAAAAAATCTTTCAAATTGTTATGTATTTTTTTTTCCACACATGAAAAGGATAATTGTATTGTGTCTTTTCAGCATATGTTTATGTCTTAAAATGCTGTGTACAGTTTGTAATGATCTACATGTTTGCTTGAGGGCTGCATTTATGATCAGCTTATTTTACTGCTCATTGAAATAGACACTTTGTAGTAATGATTGGTAGCCAGAGACCATGTGAACTAGGCTGTATATATTGATATTTTAGAAATAGCAGCTTAGTTTTTATTAATCGCAATTTTTTACACAAAATAATAATATGATTTGGTAATACTGACATGCTTTATTGATGTTGATGTATATTGTGAATATTAATGCTAGGTCCATGTCACAAATCATAGCATTGTTTTCTATAAGGCTACTTATAACTATTCTTCATCTAGCAAACGTTATTTTGGGATTGTAATTCCTAAGAATGTACATGGATCTCTGATTTACAACTACATATGCTGCTATATGGAACTCCTGGCGATTGGGGGAACTCCTCTTGACAACTTTTTACTATTTTAGGGTACTAGCTGCATGTCAGAAAGTGTAACACTGCTGCATGTTACAATTGAAGGTGTTAGGGGGGAAACACACACCAAGAAATTCCCATGACTTTACTGGTTCATTTCTTAACAAATCAAGGCCTTTCAATGACGTGGCCTTGATGAGGTTTTCTTGATGAATTAAAGGTGGTGAAAAGAAGCTTTGGTAATATTTTACTGAAATACAGTATTTCAATATTTGGAGACAGTCAAGGCACTGACGACATGCTGCTGCATCATACTCTATACTTAGTATGTTTTACTACTAGAAAAATTGTCCAGGGTGATAGCTGAGGTCACAGAGGGATCAAAGACTTTTCAATCAGTATTCAATCCTGGCAGCTGATTTAGGGACATTGTAGGTGGTGGATTCTGCTGCAAGTGAATTGCCATAGTGAAAAGTTGGGTTGCTTCTTAGGGACCCTGTTGATGGCAAGTTGTCATTGCTTGGATGACATGGCTAGACTATCTTTTTGTATTTACAGTGCCTTGAAAAAGTATTCATACTGCTTGACATTTTCCACATTTTGTCATGTTACAACCAGAAACGTAAATGGATTTTATTGGGATTTTATTTAATAGACCAACACAAAGTGGCACGTAATTGTGAAATGAAAGGAAAATTATAAATGATTTTCAAATTTTTTACAAATAAATATCTGAAAAGTGTTGGGTGCATTTGTATTCAGCCCCCTGAGTCAATACTTTGTAGAACCACCTTTCACTGCAATTACAGCTGCATGTCTTTTTGGGGATGTCTCTACCAGCTTTGCACATCTAGAGAGTAAAAAAAAATTGTCATTGTTCTTAACAAAATAGCTCAAGCTCTGTCAAATTGGATAGAGAGCATCTGTAAACAGCAATTGTCAAGTCTTGCCACAGATTCTCAATTGGATTTAGGTCTAGACTTTGACTGGGCCATTCTAACACATGAATATTATTTGGTCTAAACCAGGGGTCTCCAAACATTCTAAACAAAGGGCCGGTTTATTATCCTTCAGACTCTTGGAAGGCCAGACTCCAATAAATTTTCCTGGCATTAGTGGGACTAAACATCTGGTATCATAGGGAGGAATAGTGTCCTATTAGTGGTGTTAGTGGGAGAAATGGTGCTTCACTGTCGGTGTCAGATGGCAGCATAGTGTCTTGTATCAGTGGGAGAGATAGTGCCCCAAGGGCCGGATAAAGGCAAGCAAAGGGCCGCATCCGGCCCTCGGGCCACAGTTTGGAGACCACTGGTCTAAACCATTCCATTGTAGCTTTGGCTGTATGTTTAGGGTCGTTGACTTGCTGGAAGGCGAGCCTCCACCCCAGTCTTAAGTCTTTTGCAGACTCAGGTTGTCTTCCAAGATTGCCCTGTATTTGGCTCCATCCAACTTCCCATCAACTCTGACCAGCTTCCCTGTCTCTGCTGAAGAAAAGCATCCGCACAACATGATGCTGCCACCGCCATGTTTCATGGTGGGGATGGTATGTTGAGGGTGATGTGCAGTATTAGTTTATCACTACATATAGCGTTTTGCTTTTAGGCCAGAGCACTGACCAGAGCACCTTCGTTCACATGTTTGCTATGTCCACCACATGGCTTCTCACAAACTGCAAATGGGACTTCTTATGGCTTTATTTTAACAATAGCTTTTTATTTGCCACTCTTCCATAAAGGATATATTTTTACTAATAGTTGTCCTGTGGACAGATTCTCCCACCTGAGCTGTTGATCTCTGCAGAGTTACCATAGGCCTCTTGGCTGCTTCTCTGATTAATCCTCTCCTTGCCCGGCCTTTCAGTTTAGGTGGACAGCCATGTCTTGGTAGGTTTGCAGTTGTGCCATACTCTTTCCATTTTGGCATTATGGATTTAACAGTGCTCTGTGAAGTGTTCAAAGCTTGGGATATTTTTTTCTAACCTAACCCTGTTTTAATCTTCTCCACCACTTTATTGGTCTTCATGATGCTGTTTGTTTATTAAAGTTCTCTAACAAACCTCTGAGGGCTTCACAGAACAGTTGTATTTATACTGAGATTAAATTACACACATATGGACTCTATTTACTAATTAGGTGACTTCTGAAGGCAATTGGTTCCACTCGATTTTAGTTTGGGATATCAGAGCAAAGGGGGCTGAATACAAATGCACACCACACTTTTTAGATATTTAATTTGTAAAAACAAATTGAAAACCACTTATCATTTTTCTTCCCCTTTGTGTTGGTCTGTCACATAAAATATACAAAAAAAAACATTTACATTTTTGGTTGTAACATGACAAAATGTGGAAAATTTCAAGGGATATGAATACTTTTTCAAGGCAGTGTAGGAGTATATATAAAATAAAGTATTGGTTTATCTTGCTACTTGATAACATTTTTGTAAAACCTTTAATTTATATGACAATATAAGGTAACAACAAAAGGAAATATTTTTCTCCTTGAATCTGTTTGCAAGAAGAATCTATAGCTTTTATGAAAAACATATTTTAAAAATAAAAAAGAGAAATAACAATCAAAGGTTGAAGAGATGATCCCTGCAGGCATGTTCTGTAATTAGCTGGCAAATTTCACAGTGCTTTGCCTTACTCAAAAGACTGGCATTCTGCTTCACTGGCTTCAAGCTAGAAGTCATTTCCATGGTATTGGTTAAATACAAAGTATCTTTTAGTCAATACAAGGTTTTTGAGATATTATCAGTTTCAGCAGATAACACATGCAGAATACATTTTAGCTTAAAGTAGAAATATTTGTTTCAAAGTTTTTAGTCTAAAAGACATTCATAGCCAAATTCTTTTTTTTTTTTATATATATAAATAATGTGAATAGTATGCATTTTATTCCACCCATCAGCTTTTTTTTTTGTAATCCAGCTCTCATATGTGTGTTTACCAAACACAAGAATTAATAAATGAGTTCTAATCATGCTGGGCAGTAAGTGCCAAGTTCTAAGTGAGTGGGACTAATGCTTATGTTTTTCTGGAACTGATTTGCACTGAACTGTGAAAACTAAGCCAGAAGGCAGTACAACACAAGTAATCACATAAAATGCTCAAAAAGGGTCATTTAGTGCTTTATAAATTCTTTCTAGGTGATAATGTAAAACATTTTCAGGATATAAATGTGTAGATTTGGAAGGTGGTTAGAGCCATTTGGAACCTTGCTGATACCAGCTTAGTTAGACCTAGTCTAGGTTGTATATTATGGTGGTGATGTGTGGCACCACCTATCAATTATTTTAGACCTGTTACCTTTTACAATTTTGCTTTGTATTCAGATTTTTATTTTTTTATAAATATATTTTTACTATTAACAAAGGGATTTCCATAGATTTAAATTTGCAATGTTCGGATTAGGACATCTTTTTTATTATGCCGCGTACACACCATCACTTTATGTGATGAAAAAAAATGACGTTTTTAAAAACGTCACTTTAATTGACTGTGTGTGGGGGAAAACGTTGTTTTATGTCTTGTAAAAAACGACCAAAAAAAATTGAAGCATGCTTCAATTTTATGCGTCGTTTTTCAAAAGTGCACTTTTTACTTCACAGAAATTGACCGTGTGTAGCAAAAAACGTCGTTTTGTAAGACGTTTTTTCA
Organism: Rana temporaria; assembly: GCF_905171775.1. Taxonomy (NCBI): domain Eukaryota; kingdom Metazoa; phylum Chordata; class Amphibia; order Anura; family Ranidae; genus Rana; species Rana temporaria. Next base: position 145,858,675 of record NC_053491.1, on the reverse strand, counting down.
TCCACGCATGCCCAGAAGCTACTTATGAAGCGAGCTTCAATGGTAAAACGTGGTGGAACGTAACCTCACTTTGCAAGATCATTGTGAGAAAACGATGGTGTGTAGGCAACTTCGTCTTTGAAAATTGAAGTTTCAAAAACGTCATTTTTTACTTCACAGAAAGTGTCGTTTTTTTTCATCACATAAAGTGATGGTGTGTATGCGGCATTAGGCTTTGAACTAAACTCTAAGTAAATTGACAATTAAAGTGGTTGTAAACCAACTTTTGAAAAATAAATAAAAAATAACACCTGCAAGACAAAGGCATAATGAGCTAGTATGCAGTAATACTCACCTGGGATCGAAGCCCCCGCTGCGGTGCCCGACACAGCACCGACCGGCAACATGTTGTCCCGGAGTTACTTCCGGGTATCGTGGCTCCTGCGCGCATGACTTCCTTTAGAAATGGCACGATCGCCGGTCGGCGCAACGTCTCATTTGTAAATATCTCCTAAACCGTGGAGGTTTAGGAGAAATTTCCAGCACCTACAGGTAAGCCTTAATCTAGGCTTACCTTTAGGTAAAAGTGGTTGTAACAGGGTGTACAACCACTTTAACAACTTCATAATAGCAGGAAAGCAAAGGACAATGATAAAAGATAGATTCTAGCACATCTCTACTCACTTCCTGTCACAGTGATAATGGTAGGGTCTACTAGGGTCCTAGATAAACATACACGTGTCACATGTATAAATTTGAGCTTTGCATTTTTTGTCTCCGGCATGAAAAATGAACAAAGCACATCAAACTATAGAGTGCACTAGACTGAATCCATTGGTGACTGAATCCAAGAGTCTGGTTTCTCTCTGATCTTTCCTCTCAATGTTATTTGCTGAGTAACTGATATAACTCAAAATCAACACAACAGCCTGCAGGGAGACAGCCCGTCCCCACCCACAGCACACAGCAGGTGACTCATAGCCTCAGCTCTATATGTTTTTTTATGAACTTGTGTACATGGGGTGTGTTTCTTCCCTCCACTAAACTATCAGATTACATTACAGCTCTATGCTTTATCTCTACAGTCTGTGTGACATCTGATCACTGCCTCCTGCTTTCTACTGCTAAGACAAATAATTTGATCTGTATGTGTTTAGAAGGCTCTAGAGGGGAAATTGCTGCAGATAAACAGGTGCAACTTGGGTAGAAGGAATTGTTTCATCTATGTGTATCACCAGAGGCTAGTCACTTCACTGGGAATATGTAAGGGTTTACTTGATATTGATAATTTAGCAATAGCTTAAAATAACAGGGGATCATATGAGATCTTTTAGAGCTTCATTGGTGTTAGAACTGTTACAGCTCATGTTCCCTCCCTAGTTATAATTTTCATATTTAAAATTGTTATTGGGGCATGGCTGGACCTGGCATGTGAGCAGTGCTGCATCACGGAGCTACCTCTCTTTCTCCTGTCACCAGTACTTTCCCCAGCAGTCTAGTGGCAGAATCCTGGTATCATTCGATTCAGCAGATCCTCAGGACTCCAGTGGTTTCACACACTCCTGGGCTTGGCTCAAAATGACCCACACTGAGAAGTCCAGGGATGCAGGCACCAGAGCGGGAAGGTCATCATCACGCCCTGCCGGGAGGGATAGCGCGGGGATAACCTGTATTTCACTAAAAAGCTGTCAGAGGTGCAGATACAGGGCTTCATGGTCGAGAAAGCGAGTGCTGCTGATAACCAGCATGTCCCAGTGCATTAGCCCAAGCCTAAGGGTGAAGACATCTCTTCCCAAGGTAGTACTCACAAAGCAAATTCAGAGGAGCTGGCAGAGAGAGAAGAATAGCCCACACTTAAATGTAATGACTCTGTGAACACGGTGAAGGATAGATTGGGTGGCCTAACTGAGGAGGTCTCTCTTCTGTGGCAAGACTTTCAAAAAGATTCAGAGAGAGAACCACGGCAGCTGAGAGCTGCATAGGTGACCTTGAGGACAAGGCCTTATGTCGCGCACACACGACCGTTTTTAATGTCATGGAAAAAATAAAGTTTTTCTTGATGTGATTTTTGTCAAGCCTGCCTTGCATACACGTGAAAAAAAATGCTTGAGCAAAGCGCGGTGACGTAGAACACGTACGACGGCATATAGAGGGGAAGTTCCATTCGGATGACGCCACCCTTTGAGCTGCTTTTGCTGATTTCGTGTTAGTAAAAGTTTGGTGAGAGACGATTCACGCTTTTCAGTCTTCGTGCTTTTCAGTCTGTTACAGCGTGACGAATGTGCTATCTCCATTACAAATGCTAGTTTTACCAGAATGAGTGCTCCCGTCTCATAACTTGCATCTGAGCATGCATGTTTTTTTCCCGTCGTTAAAGCCTACACACGACCGTTTTTCAATATTACACTTTACACCTACAAAGGAACACACCATTTTTGTATGCATTTATGAATCTTTTTATAGTCACAGCTATATGCAGATGCTTTGTATATTTAATTAGCTTCACAGAGCAAGGTAGGAAACTGATGGTCTACATTGAGATTGCTCCAATTTACCACAGCTTTATAGATTTCAGTGGGTGTATTAAGCACGTCTGTTAATTAGTACTTTTTGTTCATACCAAATTACCCCTGATTAACAATCATTAAAAAAGGTGGGGGATTGGGTGTTTTACATGTAACATGTGATATCTCCTGCTATGATCAACAGAAAGCATCATTGGAATGATTGATACAGGAAATTATTCCAACTACCTCTGACACAACCAGAAAGTACTTCTCCCATTGTGAGGATAAATTGCTCTCTCCTGACGTTTTACATCACATTTCTCAGATTTAGGTTACATGGAGTCGTGCTCTGATTTAGATGTTACATTTGACTTCACATAGCCCAATAATATAAAGTGTTATGTTTAATCCTAGATTTTCTTGTATCTTCATATTATATGGAAATTTGGTAACAAGCAATTCTGATCATTAGGAGCAAATGTTATCACAAGATGAGATTTTCTATTGCATTTGCATGAGTCCTTACAAGATGTCTCATGAGACTATTGCCTAATAATGGCCAACCTAAAATGCATTCAGTGTTACCAGGGAGTGTCCACTAACATTTTAACAAATCAAGGCTCCGTTTTCTACATCCTCATTGATGGTACAGGTAGTACAGTATTTTTCACAACTATAGTTAAAGTCCAACTCCAGGTCAAGTAAAAAATCCTCCGTTGCAGTGGGGCTGCCCATGCACTGCAGGAGTTAAAAGAGATTTAAAAAAATAAACAATCATACTTACCTATGTAGATGCATCGATCCAATGCTGCATTTGTTCCCTCCTGCCTCTACCCGGAGAACTGAGTGACTGCTAATCACTCAGTTCTTGGTCTTCAATGAATCAGCTTTCTTCTCTACCCCCTCAGAAAGCAGGGCTGACTCAGGCTCACTGAGAGTCAGGCACCTGGATGGATCCCAACATTATTGTTAGGATCACTTCAGAGCCTGGAATGGCTCTGTGACACCAGCCAATAGCAGGCTTTAGCTTGCTGTTGGCAGAATCTAGGTCACAGGAGTTCAGAACTAAGTGCATTTCTGTGGCCCACAGGAGAAGTATGTCCAAAGGAGCTTTGGTCATACTTCTCCTTTAACTGCTTGTTTAGGTATGGGAGGCATACAAGCAGTTTTACTTATCCAATCCTCAGCTTTCCCAGTATTAGACACTCCCTATGCTCTGGCAATTGACTGTCCCTTGCTGTTCAGATGCCTAGTCAGTCCTGATGACATCAGAGGGCATCTGACACCTGGATCGTATGGGAGTAGAGGCTGTGGGGACAAATCCTGCAGGGCTGAGGAGCCTGCAGTCACAAAGAATAAGGCAACTAAATATGCTTTCCCTGTGCCCTAGACATAAACAGACAGCCTAAAGTTTAAGTTATGATTAAAAAAATTATGACACCAATTTGACCAGTTGTCGACCTGCCCCAGTACATATACTGCGGAAGGGAGGCACATACAAACACGATCACGTATATGTACGTCATGCGCCCACTCTGAGTTTAGCAGTACGCTGTTCCACTGGACACAGCGGATTGCAGACCACACTACTCAGGGCCCGGTGGTCATGTGAACGCTATGCCCCCCCATGTGAACAAAATCAAAAAATTGTGTCCCACAATGTAAATCCACCATAAGTCACATCGCCCGCTGGACCCGAAAAATAAAAAACTAACTAAGACGTTGGTGAAGGCTGGTTGCCTAATGCAGGCTCTGCCGTCTGACATCTATTATAAAGGTAAGGGCCAGGCCACCTGGTTATGTCACCTGGTGGCCCCGCCCCCTGTGACATCACCAACCCAGCATCCCCCTACCCCAGGCTGTTTTTTGACAAATACCGCATGTGGTACCACCAACAAAACCCTGGTGGTAATTATCGCATGCTTTTAATGCTATGCTCCATTTGTGAATTGGACTTAAAAGCTTTTTATGTGGTATTTACCGGCACATTTTTTCCAAGCCTATTTTTTACACTTGGTGTTTACAAGTTAAAATCTGTCTTTTTGCTACAAAAATTACTTAAAACCCCCAAACATTATATATATTCTTCAGACACCCTATAGACTAAAATGGCGGTCGTTGCAATACTTTATGTCACACCGTATTTGTGCAGCGGTCTTACAAACACATTTTTTGAGGAAAAAATACACTTTTTTAATTAAAAAATAAGAGAAGTAAAGATATAAAGAAGTAAAGTTAGACCATTTTTTTTCCTACATTGTGAAAGATAATATTACACCGAGTAAATTTATACCCAACGTGTCATGCTTCAAAATTGCACCCGCTCGTGGAATGGCGGCAAATTTTGACCCTTAAAAATCTCCATAGGCATTGTTTTAAAAATGTCTACAGGTTACCAGTTTTGAGTTAGAGGAGGTCTTTTGCTAGAATCATTGCTCTCACTCTAACGATTGTTGCAATACCTCACATGTGTGGTTTAAACACCGTTTACATATGTGGGCACGACTTACATATGCATTGCTTCTGTGTGTAAACACGGAGATACGGGACTCTTTAAACATTTTTTTTTTTTTTTTTTTACACTCTCCCTTAAAAAAAATTGGATCACTATTATTCCGATTACAAGGAATGTGAACATCCCTTGTAATAGAAAAAAGCATAATGGGACCTCTTTAATGTCCTGTCACAGGCAAAAGAAGGTGAGCTATTCCCTGTTATGATTATGATGAAGAAATAATCAATTTTATATTCTTCTGGCGAAGATGTTAGGTTCAGTTAGGCCTCAAGACTGATGGACTATAGGTCTTGGTGACTTCATATGTTTTCCAAGTTTCAATGGATAAACCATATATATAAACCTAAGTTGAAACAAAGTCACTTGAACAATAGTGGCTCTTTTCACAAAACCAAAAGTCTGTCCTTGTTGGGTAGATTAAGGAAGACAAACACCGCCATAGAAAAAAAAAGTTACACAGATAGGTAACTGGACTGTTATCACATAGAAATCACCCCTGTCTAACTGATCCCATTGTTTAGACTCTAGGACTTGTGTGTACAGCTAAACTCTGTCTAAATATTCACTGAGTCTGTTCAAAGTTCATTTCAAGACAAGTTTAGGAAGAGATGTGAATTTTTTGGAGTCATCCCTTAGGGATGACTCCATTGTTGCCATCATTTTATTGAAATGCGCTGTATTCTCATCCGATATGTAAGTGCAACCTTTGATTAAATTTTACATTGATTTTTTACGGTGTTACACTATGGCGTCCCCTCTTCTCTTTTTTATATCTATACGTGATCTCTAATACGGATGACCATCTCCTGTATTCCCTGAGTGAGAGATCTTCCAGCCTGTTCCCAGGTTATTGAATTTTGCATCATAGCCATTCGCAGACCCCCTCCTTGAAGAAATTCCACACCATGGTTTCAAGCACATACCAAGCCTGATTGACTCTGGAAATTTAATTTTCGCAGAGTCCACACCTTCCGGTAAGCCTGCATCTACACTGGTGGTGGGATATCTTTCTACACTTGGAAATCTGATTCCAATCCACTTATTCTGTCACTGGAAGCCAACATTTTATTTTCATTGATTTTCCATTTTTTTGAACTTTGTGGTATTCACCTATCACGTGGCACATTTTGGACTTTATATATTTATTGCTTGATGTATTGGCCTCCATTCTTATGTGCAATATCTATATTTTGTATATTGTTTACGCAATCTTTTGACTTTATTGTCACATTTTATTGTATCAGAGCGCTGCACTTTTTTGTCCACATTTTGTTTTTGCTTCTCACTTTTCAGTAGCCGTGTTCAGCAGCTCGATACATACACATTTAGCAGCACAGTAATTCACACCACACTAATCTTGCACTGTGATACTGTGTTGTAGATAAGAAATACGTAATTTTTAAAGCACAGAAGACTAATCAAGGTATTTAATATGGATTTGTGTATGTGCAAAAGATGTGATGTGTGAAGAATCTCTTCCAAAAAAAAAAAATTGTAATAAAGAGAACTAATTACAATAAACTATGACTTGTTCCTTTGTCGCCATTATAACACAATGTTTAGTAATGCGCAATAAAAACGATGCAAAGGGAATTCAATTTGATTGCCATTTGTGAGCTTGAGTCAGGTGTGCTGTTGTCTCAGAAAACAAATTCATCTCCCACAGCTGCAGATACTTTTAGAAATGATAGAAGAATAGAGCTCAAATGGTTGTAAAACTGATAAAAGTTTGTGTTTGTAGAAATTTTTACACACATACTGCTCCTGGGATACATGAATAATGAATCAGTTTTTTCTCCTGGCCTTATTTTGTTTTAGAACTAAGGTCTCTTGTGCAGATCTACAGAGATGGAATTATTAGAGAACACAATTGGCAGATCGCCTTCATTGTAAAGTTATTTTTTAGACGTTTTAGCCAGTAGGATTCATTGTATACATTTATTACTATACTCTATGTAATTCAGGCGACTGTCGTTGTGCAACATAAATTTCAAGGTGTTATTACAGCCGAAACAAGTGCTGAATTTATTATAGCTCTTAAAAATAGCTTTTTTGAACATGTAATTTCTAAAATGTTATCTTTCTATCTGCATGAAAGAATTTAGAGCTGGCTGGGAGTTGACACTGAACACTATTGTTTGCATGATGAAAATTATAAAACTTCAGTAACAAGGACAACATGCTCTCTGACTGTAAGGGTGCCGTTTACATCCTTATAAATATTTTTCAAATATAGATACTTAGATGATGCCAGCTTTGGAATTTGATACAGACATGTTAACACAATGGTAGACCTGGAGTACAGGGGTCATTGGGCAAAGAAACAGCTTTCTTTTAATGTTTATCCCTATTCCCTCACCTATTTGCATGCCCATTTGCATTGGCACCAAGTAATCAGTCTGTCTCCTTCAGGAAATCATGGGGTACCTGCAGTATTTTGGATCTACAAAGACAGCTTAACATTTTTCCACTGTTCTCTGCTTACCTTTCACTGCTCTAGCGGCTCCAATTGCATTGTCATTGGTAATATTATTGGAACTGACAGTAGCCTGAAGAGCCAAAAAGCCAAATCTCAGATAAGGCATGCTTATAGGTCTCATGCACTTACTGACACTTGGTGTAAGTTGCAGATGTATTTACGCACCCAAGAAAGACAACTGCTACATAACGCGCCCATAGTAGTGAATAGCTGTTTGCTAGCTGTCTGGGTAGATCCCTCGATGAACAAAAGCCATGTTCAGTGATTTACACTCTTGTGTGAGTTTCCACAAGTACGGCATTTCATGTACAGCTAGCATATAGTTATTCATTACTATTGGATGGCTTTTTTGGCTTTCAAAGAAATACACCCACAATTTACACCAGATGCATTAAAGTGTCTGTGCACACGAGGCCTAACTGGGCTATGATGTCTATGCAAGAGTATTCAGAGTGATCTAGATGATTCAGGGTAAAAAAGAGGGGCCCTCCTCCAGGCTGACCACATCACCCCTATATGGTATTCCATGGATAGATCAATTCAGCCTCAACGAACCACAGGGAAAGCACCAAAGTATTTGTCTCAAGCTGCCTATAGAGTAACAATGTTTTGGTTTAACACCAAAATGAAACACACAGTTTAATTTACATTACATTACATTTACATTAATTTACATTAGCCATTCTCTTTCTGTATGTGGATGATGGCACTGTAATTATTTAAATAATAATAATAATAATAATAATAATAATAATAATACAAAAATCCTTTTCCTAATCAATATACAGCTGTCACAGGACCCAGCTCTTTCCCAGTCTGTCTGCAGATAAACAATGGCAGAAGGAGCTTCTGGTCCTCTGCTGCTGGTCACATGTTTAAAATAAAAAAACAGCCTTTGGAATACAGAGTAAAAATAAACAAATAATATCAATAAACTGTTTTAAATTGCCATAAAAATATAGATTTGAAATAAAAATATTTATTATATTTGTACAGATCTACATGCAGAGCGCCAGACGCATGGATTCCAATGGGGGGGGGTGGGTTGTTTTTAAGCACATGATTAGAGCCAGAGGTTCTAATGGGCTTCAAGAAAGGGTGGGCTCGGGGCGCAGATAACTGTGCTCCGAGCCCACTCAGTTGTGTGACAATAGCAGCTTAATATTTTCTATGTTCACAGTGAATCTCCTCCTTGCCAATCAGGAAGCTGGTCCTGAGACCCATCACCTGATTGACTGAAAAGACAGGCGATTGGATTGGCCACCAGGAGGAGGAGGGAGGAGACACTGGGGAACCCAGACAGCAGCCGTCCGCAGCCCGGAGAAAAGCCACTAACTCTTAGGTGAGGAGACAGGTTATCAGATCTCGTCATATGTACGGTGCCCAGGGAGCTGCCTCCCTCCCTCTGCCTCCACACAGACGGCCCCACCTCCAGCTCTATAAACTGCCGCCCGGAGCGCTGCCTACGAGATGGGGTAAGTGTGGGGCCCTGACTGACAAGGGGGGGGGGTGCCACCCATTTTCTCAGGGGGGCTTCTGTGCTTTCCCCTGGCAATTTAGTTTTGCTGCTTGTGTTCCTATTGTGGTGAAGTGTCAGAAAAAATCCCTTTAAGGCCTCGTACACACCAGCGGACAGTCCGATGAAAACGGTCCGCCGAACCTTTTTCATCGGACATGTCCGCTGGGTGATTTTGGTCTGATGGTTGTACACACCATCAAACCGAAATCCACGCGGACAGACAGCGCGGTGACGTGTCCGCGCCGTCGCCGCGACAATGACACGGCGACGTGCGCGACGCTGGAAGGTCAATGCTTCCACGCATGCATCGAATCACTTCAACGCATACGAGGGATGGCGGCCGCTCGGACATGTATGGTGAGTCTGTACAGATGTCCGAACATGTCCGACGGACAGGATTCCAGCGGACATGTTTCTTAGCATGCTAAAAAACATTTGTCCGCTGCAAAACGGTCGGCTGGACAAATGTCCGGTCGGCCGTACACACGACCGAACATGTCTGCTGAAACTGGTCTGCGGACCAGTTTCAGCAGACATGTTCGGTCGTGTGTACAAGGCCTAAGACTGCTGTCACTGTAACAAGTGTCCCAATTAGAAGATATACACTCATCTCCAGTTCTGGTGACATCTGTAAAATTTGGGATGTCCCATCACTTTCTGTCCCATTGGCAGTGGTCATGAGGACAAATATGGGGGTGAAACTCCATAGCAGGAGCACAGTTATAAAAAGCTTTGTCTTAACATACATTTCCCAATAATAAGCATAAATCCTAGGTATCTGTGCCTATCACAAACAAAACAAAAAAATGACTACAAATGTTACATTAAGGCACTTGTCATAGTAAATATTTTTAGCAGTGATACCTGCATTCCATTCTTCAGTTTCTAAAGTAACACCTTTAGCTTTTCCTTATCTTAAGGCACAGATTTCTTTATATTCTTGAGCTTTTATGTTAATGCACATTTGTGTAGCCATTTTTGCTGCACAGAAAAATGGACATAAAATAATTACAGATTATTCTGGTCACTGACATGACTGGATACGGCTTCAGTATGTAAATAGAACAGAGAAGTGAGTGCATGACTGGAATGTGCCATGAACAGTTTTTTTTTCTTACTGTGACTGGGCAGACTGCCAAAATCCTTTCAAGTATGTAATAGGCAAGGTAACACTTTTGCCTAACAAGCAGCCCCCACAGTCTGCCTGCAAAATAAAGCTGTCAGTAAACTAGAGAATAGCAGTGAGATGAATGCATTTTAGTATCCACTTATATATGGCAGTAAGCTGCAGCAGTTTAACCGATATATTTATGGAACGAGAGGTTTTCAGATGAACCGGAGATAGTGCAGCTCTTGACTTACATACAGTAATATGTAAGGAATGGGAAGGGAAAAGGTTCCTACTATAAGAAAACAAGGGCCTTTCATAGTGATCCCAAACATGTGCATGTTATTGCATATGTATTTAGCTTGTTTGTGAAAAGGTATGTAACACTACCCCGCAGGAGCCGCGTAATAATTTGAGTACTCTTCTTCTGTGCCTCGACTCCAACAACAACCTCAGCCCCTCTGACACACCTATTTTAATGAAAGTTACTGCAAGCACTTATAAGAACAAAAGTACAGATACCTTGCATTCAGCTGTGAGTGTGCGTTAGTATCAGGAAAAACACACAAGACAGTTTAGTGGTAAATTACCTCAATGTATTGGTACGGGTTAAAATTAATGGTGGATTGAGCATAAATGAACACACAGAAGATAGATTCAAACACGGGGGTTGTTTTACCAAAACTGGAGAGTGCAAAGACTGGTGCAGCTGTGCATAGTAGCCAATCAGCTTCTAACTTCAGCTTGTTCAAGTAAGCTTTGACAAAAAACCTGGACATAGATTGGTTTTTATGCAGAGCTGTGCCATATTTTGCACATGCCAGTTTTAGTAAATCCACTCCAGGGGGAGATTTATTAAAACCAGGAAGTGCAAAATCTGGTACAGTTCTGCATAGAAACCAATCAGCTTTCAGTTTATTTTTTGTCAAAGCCTAATTGAACAAGCTGGAGATAGAAGCTGATTGACTACCATGCACAGCTGCACCAGATTTTACACTCCCTAATTTTAGTAAATCAACCCCACAGCCTGATAGCCAATATAATCACTATGCCAAGGTAGCTTAGAATAGAGATCTAAACCACTAGACTGGGATTAATCAACAAAGTCAGCAATAAATAGTGCATATAAGCATTAACTGCAATGTGGATAATAATTGTGTAACTACTCTAAAGCGCACTCTAGGAGAATAGATAGAATATGGTTTAATGTCCTCTAAAATGTACCTCTTAGCATAAGCAGTAGGTGAAGGTTTCTGTGTAGCAGCTTTAGAGGGACTGCCCTTAGTCCTAACTTTTCAGCCGGCTAGCATTGGGACACCGTTGTACTGTTGGTGCACATGAGGATAGTGCCAGTCAAGCCTGCAGGCAGCAATAAGGCTGCTAGGTAGCTGTATGGTCAGTTCCTAAACAGCTCAGTTTCTACCAACAGATAGTAAATTCAGTGAACCATTCCCAGTAATAATGCAGATCACCATCTGATCACACACTGCAATTAAAATATAAGTTGTGAGCCCGCGCAAATGGACCTAAAATGCAAATGGAAACTCCTACAGCCAGGGGTGATTAAAGTCCTAAAATGAATAGATAAGAAGCTGCCTCTACTTAATTATTCCACCTAAGTGGAGTAAATGGATGAATTGATTGAAAGAGTAGAATTGGCACTAATTCAAATTCATTGACCTTCCCAGTCACTATCTTAAAGTGCAACAGTGAATGTAAATAAATATATTATTGAATAAATAAATACATGTTCAGCATTGGTGCCTGTTCAAAAGTGCAATAATAATATGATCCTACCTAGGATCTGGTGCAAATTGGCAAAGATAAAATGAATAAATAAATATAGCTGAATAAGTAAAAGATGAGAACACTGCATGCAACAAAAAGTCCTCCACAAAATCCTGCAAGTGTTCAATAAAGTGCAATAAAATAACGTGCAAAATATGAGGAACACTGCATGCAATCAAATCCTGCAAGTATTCAATAAAGTGCAAATGAGAAAATGTGCAAAGTTGAAAATTGGACAATGTGAATGAAAAAGATCTTGTAGTCTCAGGTGCTGGGTGCCTAGTGCCTGTTGATATGTCCGTTTATAGCATTCCAGAATGGTGACCACTGCAGCCCGTGCTCTGATAAAGCCCACACTCACCAGATGTTCACCCTCTCTTGGGGTTAAAAGCAATCACAGTGTATGCCACTGTGTAGAACTCTGGCGTTATCCCATCTCACTGGTCTCCTGGTAGTATTTCCGAGTTTAGCACATAGGTAAGAGAAAGGTGCCAGGGTTAGGATAGGACAGGATTTTTTTTTTAACTAGTATTAGTGTCAGTGTGTGTTAGATAGGATAAAACAAAAGCAAAATGTGCTCTATTGTTTTTGGGCTGTACTACGGGTACAAACAAAAATGAATCGCTGCGATTGTCAGGAGCAGGGGAGTTAAATTTGGGTTATTCTTTGGTGGAAGATTATGGTAGTAGCAAAAAAAAAGCAACATTTAAAATATACATATTTTTACTATTTTGGATCAGTTTTTCTTTTCATAATAATAATAATAAAAAAAAAAGCAGGTGGCTATTACCATTTACTCCTAAATGAAAGCCCATTTTTTCCTGAAAAGAATGTGGTATAATACACCTGGATGCACAAAGTAGTTGTGATGATATGTATGGTTTTACTAACACATGTCAAAGTTGCAAAATTGTGCTTTGGCATTAACATTTGTTTTACCCTTAGGCACGAAGGGGTTAAGGTTCACAGTAACTTATTAAAATAGTTTTTATTTTTTTTATTTTTTAGCCTTTGTTATGACTAATAACGAAAATATATAGACAACCACTGTACACTCTATTTATTCCAGGGTCTGGACATAGATATAAGCTTGTTTTTATCTTGTGCTAATGCTGACAGCACAGAAAATAGGTAACTTGGAAAACAGTGCTCGTATAAACCCTTTGGACATTATGTGTTCCCTAGAGCTTATATTTAGAAAAGTAGCCGTTTATGGCACATTGACCTGGGATAAAATGCTGTCAGAATCAGCAGTTCTGAAAGTAATTTCTAGAAGCAATACATTTTAATGGATGTTGCACCACTTATCTTGCTATTACTATCCCATCACAGTACATAGCAACTTCCTGAAAATGCTTAAAGATTTTTAACATAGGGATACAAAATTACATATAGTATTTGAATATTACATTAAAATGTAACTATGGGCAAAATAACAAAATTACATAAATGATGCAGTCTTTCACTACCAATAACAAAGTCCAGTAAAACCTTGGTTTGAAAGCGTTTTGCAAAATGTTTTAATACATTTTGACTTGATATACAAGTGATGTCTTGTTATAAGAGTAGCGTCATGTCACAACTGAGTATAAAATAGTAAAATAGAAGAGAGGTGCCTCTAAGTGTAGCAATATGGTTACATTTAATGAAGGTACAACATTTAGAAACTCACATGGTTGATGATTAAAACAGGCACATCTAAGTATTCAGGCATCCGGGGTAAAGCCATCCTTTGCATCACCATTGATGTTGTCCCTTCCACAAGCGGTTCAAGCCTCACTTTCAGATCGCTCCACTGCAGGGTAGTCTTCCCGGTCACAATTGCAGACTGACAGCGGTGCGGGGGATGGTCTATGTGGATCGTTTTACCCTGGATCCCTGCATACTTAGATGTGTTTTAATCATCAACCATGTGAGTTGCTAAATGTTTTACCTTCATTAATTGTGACCATATTGCTACACTTGGAGGCACCTCTCTTCTCTTTTATACTCTGTAGCTCCAGCTGGATTTTGCTATAATCTTTTTATATGGACTATGAACTGAAGGACTTATGAATAAATGGTTGTGGAACAAATCATTTGAGTTTCCATAATTTCCTATGGGAAAATTTGCTTTGATATACAAGTGCTTTTGATTCCAAACATGCTTCTGGAACAAATTATGCTCACAATCCAAGGTTTTACTGTAGTCTGTTTTTGTGAGTATTCCCTGTAACAGCATTTTATTACCCAGTGATTCGGCTAGTAAGTCTGTTAGTTATTAACTTTTAATAGACCAAGCTGGCGGTTAAAGTTTGAGACAAACCATTTAACACTGACAGAGGTGCATACAATGGTCATATGGTATTCATTTATCCAAAAAGACACCTATTTCTGTAACTTTTTTAAAAGTGTTAGCTGCCATTAGACTCTAATTTGTTAGTTACTTATGTAAAGTCCATCTAAATCTACTAATCTATCTATCAGTGCCCTCTCCACAGGTAGATGGTGCTGCTGTTCAAGAAGGGTTACATTACCAATATAAAGAATTTATAAAAAAAAGAAGGGTTACGTTAAACCTACCAAAATAGAGGATGCCCCAAAAATATGATAGAGTGTGGGCCAAATGGCTAGCACAGTGGTGTAGTGGTTAGCACTTTCATCTAGCAGCAAATGGGTCGCTGGTTCAAATCCCAACCACGACACCATCGGTCTGGAGTTTGCATGTTCTCCCTGTGCCTGCGTGGGTTTCCTCCGGGTACTCCGGTTTCCTCCCACACTCCAAAGAAATGCTGGTAGCTTAATTGGATCCTGTCCAAATTGGCCCAGTATTTATATGACCGCACCAGCCAGGAAGACATTGGCTGCATAAAGTGCCTAGAGGCGATTCAGTTCGCATGTGTAGCCCTATACAAATTACTCATTCATTCAGCGGATGCCTCCACGTCAACCGCAGACTGATTGAGCATGTACATAAAACCACTTTACGGTTGGATGTGATCTTGATACATTAGGTGATTTTTTTTTTTGTAATCTCTATTATGGGTTTTTTGGATATCTATTATTGTCCCTTGGGTCTCGACTGAAAGATTTTATCCTTAGTCATTTCAATTGAGCTGGAGGCAATACAGCACTAGGTTGTTTGTTCTTTTCTTGTGGACGTACTACATCTGTATGTTACTAATGATGGAAGCAGCCCAATTGCTGGCTGGCACTGACTCCTGCGTGGGTCTAGTCCCAATGCTGTGGCAGGTTTACTGTTGTTTGTTTGTTTGTATGTCTTATACTCAATAAAAAGATAAAAAAAAAAAGAAGGGTTACATTGCTCTTCCATAGATATAGAGGTGGGTGATTGTAGCTACCCCAAGCCCTGGTTCACACCAGTGCGGCTTTGAAATCACGATACTTCAGAGTGATTTCAAATCCACCCATTCAGTGCAATTTTGATGTGCCATTTCATTGTGGCTTGCAACTTCATTTAACAGAAGTCAATGCAAGTCGCAATGAAATCACAAAAAGTAGTGCAGGAACCTTTTGGAATGGCATATCAGTGCACCGTATGACGCATCCCAGTATATCACAATGTATTTACCATCTGTTGTGGTGCACTGTGCTGCTAGAAAAGAATTGCGTATGTTTTTTCATCCATTGTGGTACATTGGCAGTCCATTCGTAACATGCATTACTACACTGCAAAGCAATTCTTAAAGAAGACATATGGGGTAGTTAAACATATATAACTAGTTGATGCCATATTCAAGAATATACAGTATCTCAAAAACTTTAATTGTAAATATTGAACTTAACTAGCATGAAAGGGAACAGACCCATTAGTTCATAAAAACATCCCATATTTTGTTACAAATATTAAAGTACATTCCAAACCCAAGACAAGGGATTTAAAAAAAGGCATACAGTGCCTTAAAAAAGTATTCATACCCCTTGAAATTTTCCAAATTTTGTCATGTGTCAACCAAAAACTTAAAACAAATTGGGGGGATTTTATGTGATAGATCAACACAAAGTGGCACATAATTGTGAAGTGGAAGGAAAATTTTAAATGGTTTTCAATTTTTTTTATAAATAAATGTCTGAAAGGTGCATTTGTACTCAACCCTCCCCATGAGTCTATAATTTGTAGAACCACATTTCACTGCAATTACAGCTGAAAGTCTTTTTGAGGATGTCTCTACTAGCTTTGCACATCTAGAGTTTTTTTTGCCCATTCTCCATTGCAAAATAGCTCAAGCTCTGTCTGATTGGATGGAGAGCATCTGTGAACAGCAATTTTCAAGTCTTGTCACAGATTCTCATTTGGATTTAGGCCTGGATTTTGCCTGGGCCATTCTAACACACAAGTATTCTTTGATCTAAACCATTCTATTGTAGCTCTGGCTGTATGTTTAGGGTCGTTGTCCTGCTGGAAGGTGAACCTCTGCCCCAGTCTCAAGTCGGTTGCAGACTCCAACAGTTTTTTTTAAGATTGCCCTGTATTTGGCTCCATCCACCTTCCCATCAACTCTGACCAGCTTCCCTGTCACTGCTAAAGAAAAGCATCCCCACAACATGATGCTGCCACCATCATGTATCACAGTGGGGATAGTGTGTTCAGGGTGATGTGCAGTATTAGTTTTCCATCACACATTGGGGCAGATCCACAAAGAAAGTACGCCGGCGTATCTAGTGATACGCCGGCGTACTTTCAAAATTCCCGCGTCTTATATTTGTTTTAAATCCTCAAAGCAAGATACGACGGCATCTGGGTTAGATCCGATAGGCTTACGTCTTCGTACGCCTTCGGATCTTAGATGCAATTCTTCTGCGTCCGCTGGGTGGATTTCCCGTCGTAATCCGCGTAGAGTATGCAAATTAGCTATTTCCGACGATCCACGAACGTACGAGCAGCCGTCGCATTCTTTTACATCGTTTCCGTTCGGCTTTTTTCGGCGTATAGTTAAAGCTGCTATCTGGTGGCGTACGCAATGTTAAGTATGGCCATCGTTCCCGCGTCGAATTTGAAGTTTTTTATTTTGTTTGCGTAAGTCGTCCGTGAATGGGGCTGGACGCCATTTACATTCACGTCAAAACCAATGACCTCCTTGCAACGTCATTTGGAGCAATGCACCCTGGGAGTTTTGATGGACGGGGCATGCGCAGTTTGTTTGGCGCGGGGACGCGCTTCATTTAAATGAAACAAGCCCCCTACTTGCCGCATTTGAATTCCGCGCCCTTACGCCGCAAGAGATACACTACGCCGCTGTAACTTATGGCGCAAATTCTTTCAGGATTCAAACCAAAGCCAGGTAAGTTACGGCGGCGTAGCGTATCTCAGATACGCTGCGCGGGTGCAGATCTTTGTGAATCTGCCCCATAGTATTTTGCTTTTAGGCCAAAAAGTTCAATTTTGGTCTGATCTAACCAGAGCACCTTCTTCCACATGTTTGTGTCCCCCACTTGGCTTCTCATGAACTGCAAATTGGACTTCTTATGGCTTTCTTTCAACAATGGCTTTCTTCTTTTCACTCTTCCATAAAGGTCAGATTTGTGGAGTGCACTATTAATAGTTGTCCTGTAGACAGATTCTCCCATCTGAGATGTGGATCTCTGCAGCTCCTCCAGAGCAACCATGGGCATCTTGGCTGCTTCATTGATTAATTGATAATTTTTGCCCCACCCACACCTTTCATAAGACCGTAGGCAGAACCACAAAAAAACATAAATGTAATAATTAAAATAACTGGTCTCAAACTGTGGGTTAATAGACCATGGCCTTTTATTATAGGTATAAAATAATGAATTTGATTTTACCAAAAATGTATAATTTAACAACATACACAGCAAACAGATAAGTAAATGTATACATATACCAACTTAGCTTAGCTATTTTAAATTTGAGCTAATAAATACAAAATACAGTCCCACAAGCCAGACTCATCCACAATAAGATATGTGAAGGTAGTCAAGTTACAGAAAAGACAATTTTTTTTTAAAACCACATTAAATTGATATATTGTCAATGGAGATCCATTCTGATGGATGAGGTGGTGTTTGTCAAAGGTCGATAGGACAGGAACTGATGAACAAGAGAAAAAAACACAAACTGGAGATTGGAAAATTGGATGCAGTGTGATCCAACATCCTTGACCAAACTGATATGTCTTGTTCTCTCTCCAAAAAAAATATTGAAGCAAATAAAAGTCTGAAAGCATTAAACCTGATTTCCCTGACTGAATGTGGTAGGAATTCTAAAAATTCTAAAAGCTCCAAAACAGCCTACTGAGAACCCTTCATACAATAGGGCTGCCATCTGATGGCTTGGATAAAGATGAAGCTAAGGTAACATGTTTTCCAATTTCACTGGTGTTACCGCTTTTGAGAAAAAGATCCTTTGACGTAAGAGTGGCACTGGATGCCATTTCTTCAAAGCAGCGCGAAGCAGGATGTTCCCCTGAACAATCAGCGCATTCATGTTTATAACTGCAAGTGTGGGGCCACTTGCATTGTCCCTCATTATAATTGAAACATAAACCTCACTTAAATAACCCCATATTGGCTGTTGGTTGCTTGGGACATTGTTTTTGTGGCAGGAGCAAATTAAGCCATAATCCTACATCCTTCAGTCCCCACTTTAAGGAATGGTGTATCGAGAGTTTTTGTTGAAACTACTTGTCCTTAAAGAAATAAGAAAGTCCAGGGAAATTCTTATATACCGTACTTTGATAATGATCCCCACATGCTGAAACATGCCGCTGCATAATTGTGGATGGCATTTACATATGACACTGCCGTAAATGCAAAATGCTTGCAGCTAGTTGTTGAAGCTACGGGGTACAGCTTTATGCCTGTCAGCTTCAACTTTGTTCACTCTCTTTGTCTATAATCTTTAACAGAAGGGAATAGTGACAAAATATCAATGTATTCTCCCTTATTTTTTCCTTGACCAAACTTTGTAGATAAAAGCCCAAAGGCGAAAGTTCACAAGAAAGAACTTCTTTTAAGCAAGGTTCTGGTAAAAGGGGATATTGAACTGGAGATGATAAAGCCTCCACAGAAGAGCTATGAGCCATAGTAGCATTTTTGACATTGCTAAATGCAGAAGTAGAATCAGAAACATGGTCAATCCATATGGACGCAATACCTGCCACAGCAGTTTACAGCAAAGATGAATTTGACAGTATTTAGACAACAAAAAAGCAGAAAATTCTTTCACTTAAGAAGCATCAATTGACTCACCTGCAGATAATTGTGCAGATGGCACCAAAGGGTTAACCATGGTAGAGGATACTGGTGTAGGAACTGTCAGATTAGACACCATGTAATTTCTCTCTTCTTGTGTCTCACTGGTAACCATGATAACCATATTGGTAGCAGCTGACCCAAGGGCTTGTTCATTTGAACCCCAGAAGCATCATCTCGCAGGCAGGACTGAGTGACATGTAAATCTAAAGGCTTAGAAGACTTTACATGAAAACGTTTTTAAGCATTTTTTATCTTTTTTGTTATTTAGTTGTAATTGTAATTTATCTGCTGTTCTCTTTGTCCCTCATCTCTTGGCAGGGAATCCAGCTGGCATGGCCACTTACACAGTCTCTTGTTTCCTTGCACAGGCAGATCTACGCATGCACCCACCCTAAAGACCGGAAATGAGCCGCGCTCCATCATGTGAAGGGCAGAAGAAGGATCCCTCCACAGCCAAAGAGTAGACTATGACTTGGAAGTGGAAGCAGCTATGAGAGGAACCTATGGCAGACAATGCGGAGGGCTGGAAGAGCCTGCCCCATCTAAGCCCATTGATAGACTGGGCAGAACCACTGGAATAGGGAGAGGGGGACCCAAGGATGATGAAGCCAGCGGCAAGTATAGACAGTGACCCACTCATGGCCATCGGTCACTCTGGCTCGCTCCATTACTTGTCGCAGTATGGATTTCATTTACATATTGTAGAAAATGCAGTCACAGATGTGCTTTCTTCTTCTGTCCTCCACCGACTATATCTCTTGTGACACATCTTTTTCTTTAAATAGGTGACAGCTATTTGAAACAACATGTGCCAATCAATCTACCAATTAAAAGTAAGTATGTTAATGACCTTTAAACTCTAGAACCTTCTTTACTCTGCCACGACTCTGCCACGACCCCATAGGTGTGTGTGTGAGGGTGGCACATTTTTGCACCACCCCCACCACGCCTTTTATTCCTGTGCACAGCAAATATGCAAGATACCCCCTGGACAGGCACCATAAGTAAGAAACAGAATCCAGCCTCTGAATAAATAAATTAATAAGCCAGTCAGTGTTCCACTTACATATACTAACAAACGGATGGCAAGAAGACATATGGTAAAGTGTACACAAGAAATTGCTAGTAAAAAGTCATTACTTTTTAATACTAAGTTTAAAAAAAAGTTCGTTTTAGCTTTAAAAAGTTACAAATAACATGTATAAATTAATGTTCATTACATTGGGGAATATGTCACCAATAACAATATAGACATAGTAAGCCAGCAGACTATGCCTCAGATTGGCAGCAACCTATAAAGACTTAAATATCAGCATTATTTAGGATTGACCTTAAAAAAAGTTTATAAAATAACGAATTCTTGAAGTTCTACTCTACATCTGATTCTATATAGAGCTTAAACGAGCAATGACCTGCAACAATAACTTTCTAATATTTTTATTTTGATAAAGGAAAGAAATCACATGCAATTAACCTTTACATATGTGGTAATAAAGGAACACTTTGACTGCTACCTGATATACCCCATTCACTGCAAAGCAAGTGAATGTTACATAAGTGAAAGAAATTCCAAAGGTTTCATTTATAATTTAAGATGCTCTAAGTGTTTCAGATGAAGCTAAAAACACATTTCATTATTATTGATGATTATGAGTCGTGCTGGCATAAAACATGAAGTCACATTCCCATCTCTATTATTTATGATACAGTATGTATGCATGAGCAAAACGCACTTCCCTGATTGCATATTTATGAAACTGAATGTCAGATGAAAGAGAAATGTAAACACCTAGCAATCCCTTGTTCTGTGTACATTGTGCAATAATGAAACGGTTTTATTTTGTTAATTATGATGCTAATCTGAATTGCACTTTGTCCTCAAATAGACAGTTGACTCAACAGGATAATATTGGAATGAATAGTAAAACAAATGCAGTACGCCTTTTCAAGTCACATAGATTGAAATATTTCACTATAAGTACATAATTTACTGCCCATCATTAGATTTATTAGAGGTTTTAAAAACTAACGCCAGATAAGAGGTAAAAAAAGCAATGAGTGAGTTACTAATGCTATCACATTTTGACTAACTACACTGAAGTTAGAAACTTTGAATAATATAACTTAATCAAAATACTCAGTAATCTCCTAAAGACAGAACCTGAATAGTATTTCATGAGGGCACTAGAATTGATCCTTTCTCTTTGCTTCTTGCATCGCCAGTCATATTCAGTTTTGATCATGTAAATAGAGCACAACATGACCAAAACTGAACTGTACTACTCATCCAAATAAACAGAAGTTAACCACTTCAACCCCCGGAAGGTTTTATCCCCTTCCTGACCAGAGCATTTTTTACAATTTGGCACTGTGCTATTTTAACTGGCAATTGCACGGTCATGCAATGCTATATCCAAACAAAATTTGCGTTAATTTTTCCCCACAAATAGAGCTTTTTGGTGGTATTTGATCGACTCTGAAATTTTTATTTTTTTGCGATATAAACGAGAAAATCTCGAAGATTTTTACTTTTTGTTATAAAAAAATATAATAAACTCAATTTTAGTCATACATTTAGGCCAAAAAGCATTCAGCCACATATCTCATATAAAAAAAAAATCAATAGGCGTATATTTATTGGTTTGCGCAAAAGTTATAGCGTCTACAAACTAGGGTACATTTTCTGGAATTTACGCAGATTTTAGTTTGTCTGCCTATCTCTTTTCTTGAGGTGCTAAAACGGCAGGGCAGTACAAAACCCCCCTAAATGACCCCATTTTGGACACCCCAAGAAATTTGCTGAGAGGCTTGTTGAGCACATAAGTGATTGAAAGATAAAGGCCCGGATTCACAGACACTGGCACATATTTATGCCGGCGTAGCGTATCGAATATATGATACGCCAACGCAGCACACAGAGGCAAGCACAGTATTCACAAAGCACTCGCCCCCAGTCGCTCTCAAATCTACGCTGGGTTTCCTCAGCGTAAGCCAGCGTAGGTGGAAGTGGGCGTGAGCCATGCTAATGAGGCGTGACCCCATGTAAATGAAGAACTGAGCGTCATAAATTTACGAATAACGTACGGCGCATGCGCCATCCCGTGAACACATCCAAGTGCGCATGCTCAGAATCACGTTGAAACAACTGCCTAAGATACGTCGAATCACTGCCTACGACGTGAATGTAACCTACACCTAGCCCTATTCACGTACTACATAAATGACGTAAAATACGACGGCTGTGTTCCCTGGTCCATACTTTTGTATGACTTGCGCCTCCTATATGGGGAATAACTTTATGCCAGACGTAGGACTTACGCAAAGCGCGTATATTATGCGCCGGGCGCTAGTACGTTCGTAAATCGGTGTATCTCCCTCATTTGCATAGATGCATAGTAAATCAATGGGAGTACCACTTGTGGCCAGCGTAAATATGCGCCAACGATACGCCGGCGTAGAAAAGTTACGTCGGTCGGATTAAGCCTATTTTGAGGCGTATCTAGTTTTGTGGGCACGGTGCACAGATACGACAGCGCATATTTACACTTACGCGGCGTATGTTGAGATACGTCGGCGTAAGTGTTTAGTGATTCCGGGCCAAAATGTACAAAAAATGTTGTCACTGAAAATATATATTGCTCAAACATGCCATGAGCATATGTGAAATTACAACCCAAAATACATTCTGCTGCTTCTCCTGAGTATGGGGATACCACATGTGTAAGACTTTTTGGGAGCCTAGCCACGTACAGGACCCCAAAAACCAATCACCGCCTCTTAGGCTTTCTAAGGGCGTACATTTTTGATTTCACTCTTCACTACCTATGACAGTTTCTGAGGCCATGAAATGCCCAGATAACACACCCCCCCCCAAATGACCCCATTTTGGAAAGTAGACACCCCAAGTTATTTGCTGAGAGGCATGTTGAGTCCATGGTATATTTTATATTTTGTCACATGTTTCAGGAAAATGACAATAATGTTTATTTAATTTTTTCACAAAGTTGTCACTAAATGAAATATTGCTCAAACATGCCATGGGCATTCGTGAAATTACACCCAAAAATACATTCTGCTGCTTCTCCTGAGTACCACATGTGTGAGACTTTTTGGCAGTCTATCCGCGTACAGGACCCCGAAAACCAAGCACTGTCTTCAGGCTTTCTGTCACGTACCTAGTAGTGGAGCCCAATGTGCAGGGAGCGGCCTCTTGTAAGCCTCTGACTCAGGAGCCTCTGGTAGAGTAGACAGGGGGTCAAGAGTTCAGAGGGGCACAAGCGCCTGGTAGTAAGCTGAGTAGCGGCTGGATGCGGCAGCAGGAAGGTGCACCAAGGTCCTGGCAGGATACTAGGTGCGGCACTTGTGGGACAGGAGTCAAGCAGGTGAGGCAGACCGGGTAAAACACAGGCGGGCAGATCAGAAGCCAGAGCAAAGTCCAAAGGGGTAGTCAAAGTTCAGGCCGGGTCTGTATAACAGGCGGGCAGAGAACAGAGCCAGGGGCAGAGCAGGTGCGGTGGTCAGACATAGCCGGGGTCAGAGGCAGGTTGCAGGCAGGAGAGGTCAGAGGAAGCCGGGTCAGGTAATCGGGATACAAACAGGTATACAGGTGCAAGATTCTCCAAGGATACGCTGTAGACTGGACAGCAAGTTGGTGAGGGGTCAGGCTGTTTAAATAGGGAGCTTTGGCGCCAAATGCCGTCACCGTGCGCGCTACCAACGCAACACCACCGCGCACGCGCCAGGATTGGATTCTCCTGCCATTGTCACTGATGCTGGAACGCCTTCCATGACACTTTCTAAGGGTGTAAATTCTTCATTTCACTCCTTACTACCTATCACATTTTCCGAGGCCATAAAATGCACAGACAGCACAGAAAAAAAACAACCTCATTTTGGAAAGTAGACACTCCAAGCTATTTGCTGAGTGGCATGTTTACGAGGTCTCGCTTTTTGTCACAACGTTTTGAAAATTAAAAAAAAGAGCACATTTTCCCTTTTGTTCATTTTCAAAAACAAATGAGAGCTGCAAAATACTCACCGTGCCTCTTAGCAAATATCTTGGGGTGTCTACTTTCCAAAATGGGGTAATTGGGGGGGGGGGGGTGTTCTGCTATCTGGACATTTTAGGGCCTCTGTAACTGTGATAGGTAGTGAGAAGTGAAATCACCATTTTACACCCTTACAAATCCTAAATCGGTGATTGGTATTGCCATTTAGTCCAAGGCACAAAGCCTAGCTGGCTATTAACAGTTTTCATTTATTTTATTAAACAAAAAGTTTTACTTTGTGAGAAAGTATAAAAAAAATTTTTTTGTCGTTTTGCTTTTTCACATTGTTCTAAAATTTTACTGATTTGGCCAATACAAGGATGTAATCTGATACCTTTCTTCTACCATATCATTTAATATTTATTAATTGTACTTAAAATACATTGTTCATATTTTAATTTGCCTTGTCCTTTCTTTGCAATTTTAGTCTTGTCCTTGGTGTTTCATTTCCACCTATTATTCATACTATAAAATTGATAGATGGAATCTGATTAAAAAAATGGTTGTATTTATGTTTGCAGTTAAATTGATTTTCTATTTAACTGAAAATCATCAGTGATTCACGTTATTCATCAGTGAATAACTTTAATCAATCCATGTATTTATTCTGAAATATAGTGCCACACCTTTCAAGCTCAAACAATAAAACAATGACAATAAAAATTGCATTGCATTTCAAGAAGGAGAATTAGGTTCCACTGAATGCATGTGTATAAAATGCTACATGGATCTAAGAATCTTTGAATTTAGCAACATTTGATCAAGTTTATTGGAAATTACAAGCAATAGGTACAGAAAAATAAATTATGGATGTTGCAGTTAAATTTGGGAAAGCCTAAAATCTGAAGTTGTGTTGCCTATCAGTAGATTTTATTGTGAAAATGTAATTTGTAAAAAAATGAAAAAGATAAGGACCTTTAGTATATAATTCCCAATTACAAGTGGAAAATAATTCTACAGACGTGACAATACCTAAGAACATGTGTTCTAGCTCACAGGAGCTTTTTGGATTTTGACTTAATCTTAGGAATATCCCACACATTCCTATTTCTGATAACTGGATTACATTGCTAATAATAGGTCTGGTCTAGAAACAGGAAGATTCCCTTGGGTAGAATCTTGCAGGTTTACTAACATGGTGCAAAGTGTAACTGGGCAGATGCAGAATGTTTGCTGAAAGTACTATATCATTCATAACCAAGTTTGTTCACCCGTGTCTAGCTTCATTTTAACCGTTTAACACAGGATCTTCTTCTCATGAAAAATTTGAGGAGATATTGATATTCTAATTCTATTTGTCTAATTATAGTCATACTTCACAAGATGGATGGTGCAATATTTGGATAGAACCATAAAAAAAAAAAATCAGTTCTACAATTGAAATATACTATATAGATGGGTCCTTGGGGGTCACATTGTAACACAACTAATGGGCCACTTCTTAGCAATAGGTGGACAGAATCAAATGTGAGTGAGTTTTTATTAAAAATCTGGCAACGAAAAGTCATTTACTGCCATTTTAAACTGTATATTTTTTTCTTTGTAAATTTCACTTTTGCTCTAGTACATCCTACAACAATAATGACAAACAAATGCGTAGAGGTGCTTTTGAGTCTGGTATGGATTTGAGGGTGCCTCACAAAAACATGTTGCGGTGCTGTGCATTTTTCATTTTTTGTTTGGAAGGTGAAGGGACTTCCCACATTCCACTCTCTTTTGTTGTGCATTCTTTCACTGATAACCTTGTAGCAGTGTTTATTCAACTGCTCCCCCTTTAGTTACAGAGGCAGTGCCCATGGTTGTACAATTCTTATAATTTTATTAATACACAGGATTTATATAGCGGCAAAAGTTTTATGTAGCGTTTTACACATGATGTGCCCATGACAGGAATTATACCCCCTGACACATTTGGCATGCACTAGTGCTCATCGAATGTTACCCTATCAGGTGAATAGGACTGTGCTGCAACTGCCCAGCATGGTGTGTCAGCTCTCTGGTGCTGCATAGATGGTGAGGAGGTATATAACCTCTATACCACCTGTCAAATGTCCCTGAAATGCGGTCTGAGCACGGAATGCTTTTCAGAGGAGTGACACTCCTTGCTGCTGTTGTGAACAAGCTCTAAAAAAAGCAGTCCCACTATCTTGGAAAAGCAGTTCTGATCTATAGGATTAAGGGTCAGGATTAAAAATATTATACACACATACATAAATACACACATAAATAAACACACATACATAAGCTCCCACACACACACACACAGCCTTTTTGCCAAACGAGGACTGCACCAGCACATGCATTGTTGAATAATAAAAACTTCGCTCCCTTCTGACTTATTTAAAAGTGCTAGTTCATATATGAAACAATACATAAAGTGCAAATCTAAATAAACTAATGCTGTAAACAGTGGTGGCTGGTCAGGGGGAGGGGGCTTAAAATGGTCGCTGGATGACTCGCTTGCCGACCAATTGGGTCTTCGGACTCCTGGCCAATGGGAGGAGAAAC
Organism: Rana temporaria; assembly: GCF_905171775.1. Taxonomy (NCBI): domain Eukaryota; kingdom Metazoa; phylum Chordata; class Amphibia; order Anura; family Ranidae; genus Rana; species Rana temporaria. Next base: position 145,832,006 of record NC_053491.1, on the reverse strand, counting down.
AGGAAGACATTAGTGAATATTAATTTGCTAGTGTCACACAACTGGGTGGGCTCAGGACCATTTTTTTAAGCCAATTAGAGCCTCGTGCTCTAATTATGTGCTTAAAAAAAAAGAAGCCGCATTGAAATCTATGCATGTAGATAAGGGGCCTGGCGCATGCATTAGGGGGCGGTGCCCCTTATGGAATGACCACCACTGGCTGTGAAAGATGTGCAAAACACTTCTTTGACAGAAAATTCCATACACAGCAGCTCCACAAATGTGCAGGTATTCACTGTGATCCTCACCCGCACATATGGACCCCCTAGGCGTATACCTAGACAGGTATAACAGACGTCTGTGTGGCATGTCAAAGCCCAAGGTAATGGAGACTGCTTCAATGGATCCAGCTCATCAGAGGAATGAAATCACCAGTGCAATAATGTTTGATAAAATACATTAAAAAATCAAGAGGTAGTAGACTCACAAGCCATGTGCCTTGCCCAGGCACTTAGAATGATCTGCTAATATGCAAAATAGGAGATGCCACTGCTCCGCAATCCCCAGAGCCAGCAAGCGTTCCAGTGGGTGGAAGTGACATGCTGCGTGACCGAAGAGCCTGCCCCTACGTGTTTAGTCATCAAGACATCGTCAGGAAGTGACTGTTGTCTGTAGGTGGAGCGAGGAGAGATCAGAACTCAAAAAGATGCCTCCCCCTACCACTGCTTTGTTCATTCTCCTGATCAACCTCCCAGTGTGTTGGTCTATCTGCAACGCTGTATCCTGGCCTAGGCCAACAAGGCCCAGGCCTAGGGCAGCACTTTGCAGGGGGCAGCACAGAAAGAGTCCCTGTCGGCTTGCGATACACTGTTAGGCCGCGTACACACGATCGGTTAAACCGATGAGAACGGTCTGATGGACCGTTTTCATCAGTCCAAACCGATTGTGTGTGGGCCCCATCGGTTATTTATCCATAGGTTAAAAAAAGCAATCTTGTTTTAAATTTAACCGATGGATACCATGGAAATCCACGCATGCTCAGAATCAAGTCGACGCATGCTTGGAAGCATTGAACTTAGTTTTTTTTAGCACGTCGTTGTGTTTTGTGTCACCACGTTCTGACACGATCGTTTTTTTTAACCGATGGTTTGTAGGCACGACTGACCATCAGTCAGCTTCATCGGTTAACCGATGAAAACAGTCCATCAGACCGTTTTCATCGGATGGACTGATCGTGTGTACAGGGCTTTAGTGTAGCTCCAGTCTTATGGGGCGGACTGGGCTAAGATGTAAATTAGTCTAGTGCCCCCGTAAAGTGGCCGCACTGCTTCCGGTATGTGGGTGGCCGGCATTCCGTAACTGTCCTATCATCCAGGACCACAAACCTTCCTCACTGTGCTATATGTTTTCTGCTGCATTGGTATGGTTATATCTTCTTAGTCCTCTCCATAAAATTATCAGAAATGTGTGCTTAAATTAGAACTATAGGCAACACATTTTTTTTCTAATTTTGGATTTGGAGTAAGGGAAGGTTATTTTTTACCATCCCTGTCCCAGTGCAGAGATTTCCCTTCACTTCCTGCCCCATAGCCAAACAGGAGAAGAGAGGGAATCTATGCAAATTAAGGGAATCAATTTTTTTCCCCAAACTTCAGGGCGAGTCATAAACAGAAAGGGGTGTGACCTTGACAGGAAGGGGTGGATCATATTTAAATTAGGTGGTGCATGAGTTTAGTCAGGCCTAGGGCAGCACAAAACTTAAATACACCACTGTCTATCTGTATGGGGCTGAGACATTCGGAACTGGCACATTGTACTGTGAGAGCTTGATCCACACCCTTTCTCAACCAGGATGCTGTGGCACCCCTAAAGGCCAACTGACAAAAAGCTACCTGTGGGTCTAGCTGACAGTTTAAAAATAAATATCTCTTAATACTCTTTTCTTAATGAGCATTATAGCAGTATAACTGTTAGTTTTATTTATTAGTTGCAGATCTAACTTGCAAAATACAGGCTTTGTTTCAATATCTTCAGCTGCAGGAAACTGGAAATGTGAAAGTTTTGGACAGGAAGTGTGTTACTGGGAGGTGAAAATAAAGGAAAACAAGCATGGAAAAAAATGCAACCACCATATCCAAAGACTGATAAGCTGCAAATTTATATATATATACGTATATTTGTTTTTGGGTTTTGACACACTTTTTTTTCAAATAACATACCGACATCATTTTTTTTTTATCTGTGAATAAATTCACTGTGTACTACAAACTAAAACTATTGTGAGATGGGATAAAAGGAACCAAACACCCTCCAATAAACCATTGTGAAGCACAGATGTGCATTCTTTAACAGAAGGTATCTGCATATCTCAATTTCATCAAAAATACAAAGAAATTAGGGATTCAGTCCTAATTTTTAGATAGTAGGTGTAGCCATGCAAATAATTATTGTTTGCCCCTGGGCTGACAGTGTGACCAAAACCTCTCATTTCCCTTCAATAGCTCCAATAATAACTCTTTCTTCCCTTTTCTGCTGTACAACCAGAAATGTTGGTTTACAATACAAAAACTGTATATTATGGAACTATATATTCCAAACTGTATTCAACTGTTTGAGGCTTGTTGGCCATCATCAGTGCATTATTTTGAAACCACGGCTTCCTTGGATGTAAAATCATATGAAAGATTCAACAGAATTGCATTTTCTGATTTTTTTGGGGATCTATGTTCTGTGTTCTTTTATACTAGGTTATGAGTCATTTGTTGTTCATCTGGAATACTGGCAAGCCCTGAGCGTCAGCCCTGCGATACGTTCTAACTTTGGTAAGTTAATGCATATAGTTATCTGAGATTAGGTTAAAGTGGTAGTGATTCATTATTGCAGTAATTTTGGAGTATGTACATTTGCAACATTTAACATCTTTCCTGCTAAAAATCTATCCATCCCTGATGGTAGACTTGAACTCAGGACCATTGTTTCTTTTTGTCCTGACAGTTTATCCATGTTTGGCATAAGTTGAAATAGTTTTTAGACCATTTTCCCTGACACATGAAGCAAGTCTAAGGTTTTTGAACCTTGCAACATCATTTGGCCTTTCTGGAACTTTTTTACCTAATGTTACTCTGAAAACATATATATAAAGCACTGATATGACCTTTTTCATAGCTGATAGCTATTAATCTTGTATGACTCACATTTTTTATTTTGCTCATCCCTGTATATAAACAACATATAGATAGCTTTTTCTAAAAAAATCCTGTTTTTGCCCCTGCATCCGTTTTAAGGAACAAGTTCATGATGGATTTAAGATGCCATTACTGAACTCTAATGCCCCATACACACGTCTGGAATTTCACGTCGGAAAAAAGTTGGATGTTTTTTTCAACCAAATTCCACTAAAGCTTGTCTTGCATACTCACGTCACACAAAAGTTCTCTGAACTTTCAAGTGCTAAGAACGCGGTGACGTACAGCACTCTGATGTGGTGAGAAAAAGAAGTTCAATGCTTCCAAACATGCGTCAAATTGTTTCTGAGCATGCGTGTTTTTTTCTCGTCGGAATTCCATACAGACGAACATTTTTTCCGCTAGGATTTTTTTCCAACAGGAAAATAGAGAACCTGCTCTCTATCTATTTCCTGCAGTTTTCCCGTTGGAAAAAGTCCGATGGAGCATACACAAGGTCGGGATTCCCGACCATACGCTCTCATCTGACTTTTTCCGATGGGAAAACCGCTTGTGTCTGTACGGGGCATAAGGATGAGTAAATCTGCCCAGGTTTAATATGTCACAGGTTTAGCGATTCATATTTGAAACTCAATGGCTGGCTAGCAGCAGAATATTGTTAACGAGGGAGAAGTGGCCAAAATATACTAGAGATATAGTACAGACAGGCATCTCCAAAAAAAATTTACAGACCACAAGCAACACAACAGTGTAAAAGTGGCCAGCAGTAGAACAATTTTATTAAGCAAGACTTGGCCAAAATGTACTAGAGACAAAGAGAGCAAATAGGGGATTTACTGCATGAATTAAGGTACTGCATAGTATACAGCAGTGTATAATGACAAGTACCAGAACACCTTTAATCAGGGATATTAGGCAAAAATTTAGTAGAGACAAATAATGCAAACAGGGATTTTCTAAACCTCTTGGTCATTATTTTTGGACTGTGACTAAAATATACTGATGTCAGATGCCATCAGGTATCTAACATTTATAGGAAGACGGCCTGCAATTAGCACCCCCATGATTTTCCTATGATAGAATTACTTAAAAATAGAGCCCCTAAAATAAACCCCACAACCCTTTAAAAAAAGAAAAAACTACAGTACATAATATCCCTAAACTGAACACTTAACATTCAGCTCGATCCTAAACACACCTATCAACATTAATGTAACCTACAAAGATTTTTTTTTTCTCTTGGTCAATTCATAAATGTTGTCATATAAAATTCGCCTAATGCGAATTTTAGTCACGACCGTTTTTAATGTCATGGAAAAAAACAACGTTTTTCTCGACGTGATTCTTATCAAGCTTGCCTTGCATACACACGACCATTAAAAAAAATGCTCGAACAAAGCGCAGTGACGTACAACACATACGTCGGCACTATAAAGGGGAAGTTCCATTCGATTGGCGACACCCTTTGGGCTGATTATGCAAATTTGCCTTCTCATAACCTGCTTCTGAGAATGCACGTTTTTTTCCCCGTCGTTAAAGCCTACACACGACCGTTTTTCACAACGTGAAAAAACGACGACGTGAAAAACGACGAGAAAGAATAGAGCATGTTCTAAATTTTTTATGCCCATTTTTCACGTCAAGAAAAATGCTCTGGAGCCTACACACGGTCGTTTTTAATGACCAATTTAAAAAATGCCATTTTTCTCATCATGAAAAACGGTCGTGTGTACGTGGCATGAGAGGGGTGAAAGCTGTGTGAATCTTGTGTGAAAATATTTATAAACAAGCCACTAAAGTGTATGTTAAGACAAAAAAAAAACATATGCAGTACATCTGCAATACATTCATATATATTATTTATGTTTTACCCATGTAAGTGCAGAAAATAATTGTTTATGTGCCAGAAATTCACAAATTCAGGCTCCTAATTTCTTGTTGTGGGCATCACACAGCATTTTTGTGGACAGAATGGTGTCAGCCTTGCCCAGTTGTATTTTGTTAACCACTTCCTTACTGGGCACTTAAACCCCTTCCTGACCAGAGGACTTTTTGCGATTCGGCACTGCGTCGCTTTAACTGACAATTGCGCGGTCGTGCGACGTGGCTCCCAAACAAAATTAACGTCCTTTTTTCCCCACAAATAGAGCTTTCTTTTGGTGGTATTTGATCACCTCTGCGGTTTTTATTTTTTGCGCTATAAACAAAAATAGAGCGACAATTTTGAAAAAAAAATATATTTTTTTACTTGTTGCTATAATAAATAGCTCAATTTTTTTTTTCCTTTTTTTTTTTATCCTCAGTCTAGGCCGATTCGTATTCTACATATTTTTAGTAAAAAAAAAAAAAAAATCGCAATAAGCGACTGGTTTGCGCAAAAGTTATAGCGCCTACAAAATAAGGGACAGAATTATTATTATTTTTTTTTTTTACTAGAAATGGCGGCGATCTGCGATTTTTATTGGGACTGCGATGTTATGGCGGACACATCGGACACTTTTGACACATTTTTGGCGCCATTCACATTTATACTGCAATCAGTGCTATAAATATGCACTAATTACTGTATAAATGTGACTGGCAGGGAAGGGGTTAACACTAGGGGGTGAGGAAGGGGTTAAATGTGTACCCTAATTAGTGTTCTAACTGTGGGGGAAGGGGGGTGACTGGGGGGGTGACCGATCTGTGTCTCTATGTACAAGAGACACAGATCCGTCTCCTCTCTCCCCTGACAGCAACGCTGTCTGCGAGAGCCGGGAATGAGAGATGATCTCATATGTAAACATATGAGATCATCTCTCATTGGCCGCACAGATCGCCTAGGAAACGGCCTCTCTGATTGGCCGTTCACGGCGATCTGTGACTGACTGTGTCCAAGGGACACGGCCAGCACAGCAGTTCCCCCCTAATTTTACACATGCAACTTAATACTTACGGAGAAAAAACGAAGCTGAAAAGCTTTGTGGATCTCCGTAAGTGCTAATTTGCATACCCCCAGCGGCGGATGCGGTACTGCATCCTAAGATCCGGCAGTGTAAGTCCCTTACACATGTCGGATCTTCTGATCTCTTGGAAACTGATTCTGTGGATCAGTTCCAAAGATAGAAACAGGGATACGCAGGCGTATCAGTAGATACGCCGGCGTATCCCTTTTGAGGATCTGGCCCAACAAGTGTAGAGATAAGTGAAATTTCAATTGTTCAGCAGAGCTCTATGACTTTATCATATAAATATGTTATTTAAAAATTATCCAAGAAATGTGCTACACACAAATAACAGTTTGTTATCAAGAATAGCTCCTAGCTATCTGCGGAATTAAGGACGCAGAACTGCACACAGCTTGGCTGATTAATTCCTGGCTCACTTTATAAAGATCTGTTTTGCTAATGTCCTGTCAGCTTTTACAAAACTAAAAGGCTTGTATTATTGCAGAAGTGCTTAATTAAAAAATATGATGCTCTAATAAAGAATATAGTCAAAATGTACTAATAACCAGGTTTTTCTGGCTCATTTGTTTAGATACTGTAATACAGCACTGTCTGAACATAATGCTGCATCTTAATTACTTGTCACATTTTTCAAATATTATTAAACTTTAATTGTTTCTCTTTTGTTTTTTTCTGTCCAAAAAAAAACCTCATAATGTGTATCAGCAAATGCATTATTCAATAAAATAAATTATGCTTCAAAACATTAAAGAAATTAATCTAACTAGATGCATTAGAATCATCAAAGCAATCAAAGTAAGAAGAAAAAAATCAATATTTTAGCAGTAGCACTGTTTTACTGAAATAGCATAAGTAAGGATATAAACATGCAAGCAAAGCCTTGGTTACCATGTAGCTGTGAATGTATAAATCAATGTATCTTTGCAAATCCAGACAGTGACTGCACTATGATTGCATTGTGGGGACCTATATTTATAAATACAACAGATGTACAGGGCGCATCCTTTATGGTGAAGCGGAAGCAACATAGCCATCCTGCCTCCCCATAATGCTTCAGTTTTGTGAAAAATAGTGGAAAAGGGCAAATGAGAAGGGAAATTTAGGGTACGGTCAGACAAGATCCATTTTCACGTTTATTATTGTTACAACTCTGTTGGTGAGCTCAATCTTTCCCAATGCAGCAACTGAAATTGAAAATATGCTTAAATTGAGTTGAGGAGTTGGGTGATTCTCAGAATATTGCAAGTATTCTTTAAATATAGCAAGCCTTGCGCATCTGTGGTGTAAGACGAAAGCCTCGTACACATGATCGGATTTCCATCGGAAAAATCAGTGGAATTTTGTGTGAAGGGCGTTGGCCGTGAACTTGTTCTGCATACAGACAGCAGAACTTTTTCAGCCAACATAAACAACGTGGTTTTTATGCTCTTTAGCACCACACTTTGGGCAACTTCTGCTAATGTTGTCTTATGGTTAGCATTGGTTCGGAGCATGCGTGTTTGTACTTTGGATTTTAGTCCGACGGACTTGTGTTCACACGATCGGATAATCTGACGGAACACATTTGTTGTCAGAAAGTTTGAGAGCATGCTTTCCAAAAAAAAAATTCCTGTCTTGCTTCTATAGACAAAGTTGCTAAACTTTTTTCTAATGACTACCTAACCACCTGTTCCCTGGACCCTGTTCCATCACAAATACTTTGGTCACCCTCTGACTCTGTCCTACAATCTCTAACTGACATCTTCAATCTCTCCCTCCCTTCTCGCATCTTTCCTAACTACCTAATACCTAAAAAGCCCTCATTGGATCCCACCAATCTTAACAACTTAAGCCCCAGTCGGTCTACAACTGACTGAGCTACCACCATACTGAAAATAATCTTCTTGATCCCCTTCAGTCTGGATTTGACCCTCAGCACTCCTAAGAAACTTTTCTCCTACAGCTTTTACTAACACTTGAGACAAAAAAACTCCACTCCTTTGGCCTCCATTACTGTACTCTTCATTGGTTCTCATTCTGCCTATCCCACCACTCTTTCAGTGTCACTAACAATTCTACTTCCTCCTCTACTTTTCTGTCAGGGTCCCCCAGGTTTCTGTTCTTGGGCCTCTCTTATTCGTGAGCTACACCTCCTACCTGGGTCATCTGGTAGCCTCTTATGGCTTTTAATACTATTTTTATTCTGGTGACACTCAAATCTACCTCTCTACCCCTCAGTTCACTCCATCACGCATCACTAATTTACTAACAGACATATCAGTCTGGACGCCACACCACTCCCTCAAAGTCAATCTTAAACCAAGTTCATAATATTTCCTCCCCCATGTGTCCCTTCCCCTGACTTCTCTGTCAAGATCAATGGCATAATTATCAACCCGTCCCCGCATGCCAGAGTTCTAGGTGTAATCCTGGACTCTGAACTCTCCTTGCCACCTCAGCCTCCACAACATCTCCAAAATATAATCGATCTACGCCACAAACCTTAAAATCATTCCCTGGTTATCTCTCACCCTGGCTACTGCAACTCCCTTCTCATTAGATTACCTTTACATAGGCTATCCCCCTTCAGTTAATCATGAATGCTGCTGCCAGACTCCTCCACCTTACCAACCGTTCAGTGTCTGCTACCCCTCTCTACCAATCCCCATCTGGCTTCCGCTAACCCAACAAACTAAATTCAAAATATTAGCAACAACTTACAAAGCCATCCACAACTCTGCTCCCAGCTTCATCACTAACCAAGTCTCACAATACCAACCAAATCATTCTATTTGTTCCTCCCAAGACCTCCTTCTCTCTAGCTCCCTTGTCACCTCCTCCCATGCTCACATCCAGGACTGTCCAACTATCTTTTACTCTGTCCACGTTTAGGCAATCCCAGAATACCCTACTTATTAGAGAAGCCTATCCTGCCACCACCTAACAACTGTAATTAAATTTTCTTCATTAGCTCATCCCCCACAGTTATTACCCTTTGTATCACTTGACCCTCCCTCTTAGATTGCAAGCTTTAACAAGCTGATTCTGATTCCTTCTGTATTGAATTGTATTTTAACTGTACTGTCTGCCCTGATGTTGTAAAGCACTGTGCAAACTGTTTGCGCTACATAAATCCTGCATAGAGCACCCCCTAAGGAGCCGCAAATGAACTGGAATCTTCCTCCCCTGCACAGCCAGGCACAACAAATTTTCACAGGCACTTTAGAGACAAAGAACAGTCCATGACTTTGTGTAATGGCGCTGATCGCTGTATTGCGTTCCACGCATACGTCGACCGCATACAGTATTTTCATATGCTACGTGCTTGACATGTGTTGATAAATGTATACAGGCTTGCGCCTTTAAATACTGAACATGTTCATTGTACCTTTTTTTTTACTAAGGTTGAAGGTATGTGGTAATACCTCCACCCTTAGTAGCTCAACGTATTCTTGTGTGTGAAAGTGATATGATGTAGAGAACCCCCAAACTCCTGTTCTCTAATTGGAGTGACGCCTGGGGATCCAATACTGAAATTTCACATAACATAGAGAAGTGCATTAAAATCTTTCCTTAACCGCAGTTGTGGTTCACTCCCTTTCACCATAGTTTGTGACACTTTGTTTTTGTGGTTTATTGAGGGTTAATAACTTGGATTGGAGGTTATGGGATGCCCACTTTACTTCAGCAACAACACTTTAGTAACCTCTTCAAAGGACATCTTCTAATACACAACCTACAGTATATACAGTCTATATAATGCATCTCTGTCTCTTCTCCTGCACTTTACTTGCATGCAGATTCCAGCTAGATCACTGTAGATGAATCTGACAGGCACAGTCAAATTTAGATTTTTTTTAGCAATGACCTTTTGCAGGCAGTAACTTAGAGTTCCTTGTTGTGTAGCAGCTTGCAATTTCTCTCTCCTGTGGCTAGTGGTCCCAGCACCACCTCTTCAGGCACTGCCAACCCACCTGGCTGCAGATGCCCCTTCCTCTAGCCATCCAGGCCGTCTTCCAGCAGTCCTCCACACTGACTCCCTCTTCAGCCCACTGGGGTGACTCTGCAGGAGATCTCCCAGGGAAGGGATGAAGACTTGGCACAACATGGTCTTCAGGGAGAACTGTCTGCATGTGGCAGTCTCCCCCCTTGTAAGTCCACAGTAGTTCTGCTGTACTCACACTGTCCCCACACTTGCTTCCGTGCCTCTAGGAGGGGGTTCCTCCATGTGTTGTGGCAGAATTTTACCAGCACCCGAGCCCTAGCCCAGGTTAACCCCCCCAGATTTGGGGAGCATCCTTGAGGGCTACCAACAGCTTTCAAAGCACTATATCTCCATCTTCGACCCGAATCCCTCTGCTGGCATGGCTCATGCCTATTTATGAGGTGAACCTACCCCCTGCCAGTCCTTTACTGGGGATTGGCTGAGGCCCTCATAAATATTCTAGACATCTCCTCCTAACCTCCACCAACCAGCTTTGGAAATGTCTACAAGCTTCCAGACCAGGGGGAGGCAATAGAGGAGGGGTGAAGGATGAGTCACCCAGCCTGACTCACTAAACCCTGACCCAGATTCACAGCTCAGGCTTAGCCCTCAGCCATACTAAATTTTCCTACACTAACAAACTTATATTTAGCACTTATTAAAGGGTGCTACACCTGTATAATAATAATAGTACATCTACCCCTTTACGTACCTCTGAACAATCTCACATTGAGACAAAGCCTAAACAGAGATTTTAGAATATGGAACATTTGTTAAATTGCTAGCAACTCAGATGATGCAATTAAGGAAAAATGTACTTCATCAGGCATAACCTAAAACATTTGGAAAATAATATCAAAATGAGAAGAGAGAATACCTGATATGGAGATTTAGGCCCGGATTCACAAAGAACTTGCGCCGACGTATCTCAAGATACGCCAACGTAAGTACAAATGTGCGCCGTCGTATCTATGCGCCAACCCACATACTAAGATACGCCTAAAAATAGGCTTCCTACGACCGACATAACTTGCCTACGCTGTCGTATCGCGGGCGCATATTTACGCTGGGCGCATTTGCCGCTCCCATTGATTTTCTATGCACATATGCAAATGAGGGAGATACGCCGATTCACGAACGTACTTGCGCCTGGCGCATAATATACGCGGTTTGCGTAAGTCGTACGTCCGGCGTAAAGTTATTCCCCATACATGAGGTGCAACCCATGCAAAGGTATGTACCAGAGAACACAAGCCGTCGTATTTTACGTTGTTTACGTTGGACGTGAATATGGCTGGGCGTAGGTTACGTTCACGCCGTAGGCAGTGATCCGTCATATCTTAGGGAGTAGTTCCGACATGATTCTGAGCATGCGCACTGGATGCGTCCACAGGACGGCGCATGCGCCGTTTGTTATTCGTATCTCTATGGCGCTCGGCCCATCATTTTCATGGGGTCACGCCTCATTTGCATGGCTCACGCCCACTTCCACTTACGACGACTTACGCCTAAGAAACCCAGCGCAGATTTGGTGGCAAGTGCTTTGTGAATTCGGTGCTTGCCTCTCTGCACTGCGTCGGCGTAGCGTAAAGAAGATACGCTACGGCGGCATAAATATGCGCCGATGTATGTGAATCCGGGCCTTATCCTGTAAAATAAGATATGCATCATCTTAAGAAAAAGGCAAATGTTAATACTGAACTTTCAGAATAATATTAGAATTGATGAGTTCTGGAAAAATCTGAATGGGCAATATATAACAAACAATATTGGGAATTGTTTCTTTCTGTGCTTGGGAAAAGATGTGTCATTGATATGCAGTAATGTTTGTCAGCTTACCTTTCCATAGAGGCTAGCCACTTTCACCTGGCTGCTTAAATAATCTCCCTTCAAAGCATGGCTCCACCCCAGCCCCTATCAGAGAACTCTATATTAACCTGTGCACTGAAAGCCAGCCCTGCTGATCAATATTGTGTGTTTAGCTTTCGTTTGCGACTTGCTGTGTCTTCTACGTCTGATTCCAGTTACTGATCTTGGATCTTCTCGACATCCTTACCTGCTTGTTACCCCGACTTTTGGCTATCTCCTGACTATGCTTTGTTGTTGCAGAAAAAATGGATGGAGTACAGCGCTCAGGGTGTTTGCACAAAACAATCAACAAAGGGTTAAAAATTAGTTAAAAAATAAAAATAATAATAAAATTAAATGGTCAATTAAATTAAAATTAAAATCACGAACCACATAGGAGATATATGGTATAAATGTTCAAGAGTCCATGAAAGGTACAGTCCCAGCACGGTGCCGAACGGGCTATAGTTGATGACAGTGAAGGACTGTTGTAGATGAAGGCAGTAGATCAGGGCTGCTATCCAGGAGCGAAGCCAGCTCAATATATGCAAGAGAAAAACAAAAGAGAAAAGCGCCTCTGAGTATACTGCTTTTAATTGTAAAACATAAAAATATCCAGCACTTACATCATAGTATTATGGTGCAGTCGTGGGAGCTGGTGTACGTCTGTAGCTGACAGTCAGCAAGGCATGAGAGCTGGTCAGCCGGAGGGAGCCGGGGAGGGACGGCTAAATCCTTGTTGTTGTGCCGCTGCTGGACAGTGAGTTCATCAGCTGATGCGTGACGTCAGCTCGGACAGAGGCTGAGGAGGACCACAACGCGTTTCAGAGCATGCGCACGGAAACGACCAGCGCGCTCCTTTTTCAAGTGTAATGAATAGAAGACGGGACTCATATTATAAGCAATCATGTGATCAATGCCGACCAATGGGAGTGCAGGGATAACGAGCGAATGAGAATAGTAGAGTTGCTTTGTTTTATAAAAACAAAAAACGGGGCAAAGATACTTGGGCTGAAAAATATACGTAGAATATAATATAGAGGAGGTGAATTTAAATGTAATAAAGTATATGGAAAAAATATATGTATAAAAAAAGGCTATATCTATATATATATACAGAGAAAGCACAATTGACAAATAAAGGCAACGTGTTGCAGACATTAGACACTAGGGGGCCCCCAGAGCAAGAATATCTGGAAGGCACCTCAATTTAAATATATTATGATGAGAATGCTTATAGAAAGCATTAATAAAAATAGTAGCAATATTAATATTAGTATAATACCAACAAAGCTATAATGGGGTAGATACAAATATAGAAATAGATGTGAATTTAAATAAATAAATAATAATCATATCAAAAAATACAAAACTACACAAGGACCAATAGGAGCAATCATTAAGGATATTTGGCCCGAATGTAGATGGAGACTGATATATAATAGAGTGTAGAAAAATGTAAATAAAAATGTAAATAAAAATAAAAATAAAAATAAATATAAAAAGAGGGGAGGGACACTGACTCTAGGTAAAGAGCGTATATGCAGGGACACATACATAAACACACATATGTATGTGTCTACATGCACGCACGTATAGATATGTACAAACACAAAAAAGTAAAAATTTAAAGAGAATATGAGTATTGGGGTATTAAAGAATGGCATTGACATCCAATTCTTCGTTGAGGCCGAGAGGAGCGAGACAATCAAGAGTGAATATCCAGAAAGTCTCGCGTTCACATAGTCTGGAAAAACGCTCAGCCTCAGAGAGGCCCTTAGGTATGGATTCAATGACCCATACCCGTAGGCCCTCCGTAGATTGATCGTGGTGTTCCAGAAAATGGCGTGGCACACTGTGCTCGTCACATCCAGCCTCGACAAAGCGTCGGTGTGCACCAAAACGCTGTCTTAGAGGGTTAATGGTGCGGCCGACGTAGAGTAGTTTGCAGGGGCATGTGATGCAGTAAACCACATAATCGCTGGAACAATTATAAAAATTGTCCAGTGAGTATGATTTACCTCTGTGAAAAAAGTCTTTTTGGCCATGGGTAACGAATGGACAAGTTTTACACCTGGGTTTGTTGCACCTGTACATCCCTTTGAGTGGGATCAGACAGGTAGAACCTAACGGTTTAAGACTTTAGCCGTCCCTCCCCGGCTCCCTCCGGCTGACCAGCTCTCATGCCTTGCTGACTGTCAGCTACAGACGTACACCAGCTCCCACGACTGCACCATAATACTATGATGTAAGTGCTGGATATTTTTATGTTTTACAATTAAAAGCAGTATACTCAGAGGCGCTTTTCTCTTTTGTTTTTCTCATGCTTTGTTGTTGCAGTCTGCTGCTTCCTCTCTATCCTTCTGTAGTCTACCGTGAGCATGAGCTGGAAGACCCTGGTGGCCAATCACCTGGAGACAGTTGCAGCACAGTCCATCCTCACCACTAGAGACTCTGGTGAACACCTGCTGGCTTTTAGACGCCGAGCCCTGGGGAATCTGTGCTCTAGCTCCCAGTGGGATCCGTGTTGGTGCTCCAGCAGACCTGCCTTCCTGAACCTCCCAGAATTCCATCCGCAGCAGTCAGTCCTAGGGTCCACTACCTTAGCGGTGCACTCCTGACTAAAACAGAGTGCATCTGTCACCTGGCCTCAGGTGAACTGACAAGACTTATTTTTCTTTGTATTTGAAGTTGAGAGGGCTCATCGTGTCCTGACCCACCCTACTTTATCTGTGGGAATGCCAAAATTAATCCTAGTCAAATTATCAGGACAAAAATACAATTCTGTAGAGAGCACTCTGCCTTGAGAATATTACAATAAATTGTGGAAGAGATCACTACATCCAGATTTTTCTGCAGAGGTGCAATGAAAAATGGACTATGTTTCAGGAAATAAAAAAGTGTTTGTAGAAGCTGAAAGATCATATGTTATGTTCTATGCTGCATGGAAAATAGTTGTTGCTAGGGGAAAGCCCCATTTGTTATACACCAGCTAAAATAGCTTAATGGATTAATAAGAATTAAAAACATTAAAATAGTGGCTGCAATAATATCACACCTGGCAGTTTTGCAAGGCACTGAACTTTTTTCCCCCTTTATGTTCCAGGATTTGGGAGCACTGGATGTGTAAAGTAGAGAAAAGTACAGAAGAGAAAGACCATCTCCTAGAGCAGCCGTCACTAAATGGCGGCCCGCGGTCCGAGTCCGGCCCGAGTGATGCTTCTGCCCGGACCGCAATGCCGCCAGTATAATTTTAATGTCAGCGTTGGTTTGCTGGGGCCGCGGGTTTCCCCAGCAACCAGTGACGCTGTGAGCGCACCGCAGGTCTCAGAGTTGACCAGCTTGCACTCACGGACCGTGAGTAGGGGCTTGACGTCAAATGCGCGCCCCGCCCCCTGCTGCTCAAGGGTCCACTCCTGGCTCTCCTTACGAGTATGAGCACGTTGTCACATGCGCGCCCTGCCCCCTTGCTACTCGCGGTCCCGGGCTCCTTATCTCGCAGCATTGCATTCAAGGTATGTGACATGTTTCTTAGTGATCACTGCTGGTCATATGTTTAAAGGTCACGCTATTGGGCACCTTTTTTATGTTAAGGGGCACTCTGATGGACGAATTTTATTTTAAGGGGCACTCTGATGGGTATATTTTTAATCTGCACACTGATGGGCATATTTTGTTAAGGGGCACACTGATGGACACATTTTGTTGTGCCCATCAGAGTGCCCCTTAACATAAAATATGCCCATCTGTGTACACATTAAAAATATACCCATCAGCGTGCCCCTTAAAATAAAATGTGTCCATCAGAGTGCCCATTAACATAAAAGGTGCCCATCAGCGTGACCCTTATTTTATGTTAAGGGACATTGCTGATGGGGACATTTTTTGTTAAGGGGCACTCTGATGGGCATATTTTATTTTAAGAGCAACACTGATGGGCACATTTTGTATTAAAGGGCACTCTAAATGGCAGATTTTATGTTAAGGGCCATGTTTTGTTGTGCCCATCAGAGTGCCCCTTAATATAAATGTTTCCCCTTTCAGGGTGTCCCTTAACATAAAATGTGCCCATCAGAGTGTCCCTCAATATAAAATGTGCCCATGGGCACATTTTATGTTAAGGGACATGCTGTTGGACATATTTTATGTTAAGGGGCACTCTCATGGGCACATTTTATGTTAAGGGGCACTCTGATGGGCAAATTTTATGTTAAGGGATACGTTCTGTTGTGCCCAGCAGAGTGCCCCTTAATATAAAATGTGCCCATAAGGGTGCCCCTTAACATAAAATTTGCCCATCAGAGTGTCCCTTAACATAAAATGTGGCCATCAGCGTGACCCTTATTTTATGTTAAGGGACATGCTGATGGGCACATTTTATGTTAAGGGGGACTCTGATGGGGACACCTGATGTAAAGGAGCGCTGTGATGAGGACACCTGATGTAAAGGAGTGCTGTCATGGGGACACCTGATTTAAAGGGGTGCTGTGATGGGGACACCTGATTTAAAGGGGTGCTGTGATGGGGACACCTGATGTAAAGGGGCGCTGTGATAGGGACACCTGATGTAAAGGGGCGCTGTGATGAGGACACCTGATGTAAAGGAGTGCTGTCATGGGGACACCTGATTTAAAGGGGTGCTGTGATGGGGACACCTGATTTAAAGGGGTGCTGTGATGGGGACACCTGATGTAAAGGGGCGCTGTGATAGGGACACCTGATGTAAAGGGGCGCTGTGATAGGGACACCTGTTGTAAAGGGGTGCTGTGATAGCGACACCTGATGTAAAGATCCACTGTGATGGGGACAAATGGGGACTTGAGATTCGGACCTCGGCCCAAAGAAAATTTTAGTGACCGGACCTCCTTGAATTTTAATTCAAGACCCCTGTCCTAGAGTGACTAAGTTGCTATTTCAGAGTTTATTTTCCTGACGCATTCATGGCAGCACACACACTGGGTTGTGACTCCGCCTCCACAACCTGACAGGATTGGTTAGCTAATAATTTGAAGGGGAGACGCCCTGCACCATTCTCTTTTTTATCCTCACCTGACGGATTGGACGGACACGCAAGTAATGCCTCTTACCGCACATCGCCCCAGCAGGTTCATGCCTCTCCTGTTTGGAAGTCCCTCCTGTACAGTCTCTAAATGAGCTTTATGGTGGGAACCCCGCTCTGGTGGTCTCAGGGGCTCATGGAAATATCTGGCACATTTGTAGCAAGCTTTAAAGAAGCTTCAATTCTCGCAGTGACCTCCACTTTCCTCCTCTTCCTCTCCATTATGTACTGTCATGAATGTATTGTTTTCTAAAGCATTTACCATCAATTCATATTGCGGCAGTGTGCTATGGCACCCCCATACTGTCTGGGTCACCCCCACTATGTTTACTTCTGCCATCCAGTGTTTGTATTTAGATCTGGTACCTTTTTGCATCAGCTCTCGCCGAGCCTTGTAAGCATTTACCATCAAGGTTATTTATTTTGGTATGTTTGTGTTGGATCAGCTCTCTCGGCGGTGTGCTGTGGCACC
The DNA here is from genome assembly GCF_905171775.1 of Rana temporaria. Taxonomy (NCBI): domain Eukaryota; kingdom Metazoa; phylum Chordata; class Amphibia; order Anura; family Ranidae; genus Rana; species Rana temporaria. The sequence continues at coordinate 145,814,551 of NC_053491.1, read as the reverse complement.
CCCATACTGTCTGGGTCACCATCACTTATGTTTACTTCTGCCATACAGTGTTTGTTTTTATATCCGGTACCTTTTTGCATCAGCTCTCGCTGAGTCTTGTGGTTCCTCTGGCACCCCCATATTGTGTCATCACCACCGCGTCCTCCACGCCGGTCTGCGCATGCGCGCAGCACAACGATGGCGCCGCCTGTCCCCTCTGCCCTCTTCCAAGATGGCGCCGGACGAGCGGGACGCTTCCGCGCAGGCGCGAACGCGTCATCCGCGCCGCGACGGCAGCGGCGAATTTAAAAAAAAAATAAATAAAAAATTAGTCCTACGGCGGTGACTGGAAGCTGTCGTTTTGCTGCTCTGCCTTGCCAGAGTGAAGAATAGTAAAGGTTGGTACACTGATGTCCCAGCCCAGCTGGCCCAAATGTATTTTACAGCCTAAATAAATAAATAAAGGGAAGTTTATATGTATGAAGGGGAAAAAATATATATAATTAATTATTTAAAAAAAAAAAAAAAAGAAAAAAGAATAATAAAAAATATAACTTTCTAATACTTAATGAATAAATAAAATTCATTGGGGGGGGGGGGGACATATTTAACGTCTCGCCCTTTCTCTCCTTTCCCTATTTTTTCTGGGCTGGCTCTCTTCTATCTTCTCATGGGGGTCACTGCCCTCGCAGACCACCATTAACTATTAGGTATAGAGGCCGTCCAGTAGGTGGTAAGTAGAGAAGAGACAAAAGAGAGCCTGACCACCAACGCTACTTTTTGGTAGCCCCATCGGGTCACAAGACGCAAGTTCACGGCAGACGGAGATCAAGCCATGCTTCCGGCAGGTCACGCAGAAGTCGCTCAAGGTCGCCTCTCGCTATCATCACTCATAGCATAGCCGTTCGCGTCACAGCCGCTCCCGTCATAGTCGGTTTCACCGCAGACGATCACCTTCATCCCACCATGAACGGAGCTATTATACCCGCCCCATGGCAAACGCTTGCTGAGTATGCGGGGCTCCAGTCTTGCCAGATAATCGGCTTACCGCCTTTGCTTCAACAAAGCAACCAAGGAGAAGGAATGGGATGCCAGAGGGGCTTCACCGGCCGTTACGCTCAGGCTTCAGAGACCCTCTCGGAGATAGAGGGGCGCCAGCCGGCGTCCAGCTCCCTCTTCTGTCACAACGCGCCTACGGCCGATTCATTTTTAATGCAACTCGCTAGGCACGTTATCCTACCGATTGAGGATGCAGTTACCTTCCGGGACGTACTCGGTCGTAAAATCGATCTAGAGCTGAGGGAAGCTTACTCCACAGCAGGAGGTGTTTGTAGGCCGGCTATCACCACGGCTGTAGTAGCTAAAGCCATCACTACAGGGGCGGCTAACGTTGAGAAGTCCATTCCAGAAGGGGCCGACCAGGAGAAAGTAATTTTTTCCCTGCAGAAAATAAAGTTGGCAGGTGACTTCATGACAGGAGCCTCAGTCGGGACGCAGCATTAGGATCGAACTGGTGCAAATTCCATATGTCGGCTCAGATCTTTTGGCGCAAAGCTGGGCTCAGCCATCTCCAAGTACCGGAGGAACATTTGGGCTAATTCCCTCCGATAGGAGACCGATAGGAGACCGAAGCCCCCGTTTACAGGTGTAATCTTCCTGACAAGTACAGGGATGTACGATCCTACCGTCCCGACAGAAAGCTCTAGAGGGACCGGAGGAATACTCGACCCTCCTTCTCGAGGGTACAGAAAGCCAAGGCCATCACATCTGGGGAACAGCAGAAGTCCCTTTGAGGGTTCGCCCGCCCACCTAATCAGGTGGGCGCCAGGCTCAAGGGATTCGTTCAAATATGATCAAGTCATATAATAGATCCATGGACACTGTCCACTACCAAGACCGGTCACAGACGGAGGTTCAGGGGCACATTGCCGGAGAACACATTCCAGCCTACCAGAGTACCGTCTTCCCCAGACAAAAGAAGGTTACCTCTACAATATGTAACAGAACTGTCACAAAGGGGGCAAAAATAGAAGTACCTCCGCACCAAAGGGGAGGGAGTTTTATTCCTGCTTATTTAAAAAAAAAAAAAGGAAACAGGGGACCTGCGTCCAGTCCTGGACCTAGGTAGGCTCAACAAGAAGATCAAAATGGAAGGTGGAAAGCCTTCACATCCCGATTCATCCCGCCTTCCAGGAGTTCCTTTGGTTCTCTATTAATCAGTCTCATTTCCATTTTCGGTGCCTCCCATTCGGCATCTCCTCGGCACTCAGAACATTCCCCAAAGTTCTCTTACCCCTGATTGCACTTCTCAGGGAGAAGGGGTTGCGGGTGCATCATTATTTGGATGACATCCTGCTCCTGGCGGAAAATCAAGGGACACTGACTAAGTCATCATCGGAAGATATTGCTCACGGTCCTGCAAGACTTCGGTTGGCTAGTCAACTTGGAAAGAAAAGGGGGGCAGTCCCCAGCCCAGCGTAAACCATGGTTTTCTAGGAGCAGAATTGACTACCAGGCTGAACCAGATACAATTCCCTCAAGAGAGGCTGAAGCCCTTAGGACAGAAGATGCAGAATCTGCTATCATCCAGACGCCTACAGGCCAGAACCTTCCTCAGTATTTTGGGGTCCATGTCTGTGACCATACCCTTAGTACAGTGGTCCCATTGGCATGCGGGTCTTACAAGACTCCTTTTTAAGGCAGTGGAGTGAAACGTCAATGCTCCAGACCATTCACATTCCCAGTTGGGTAAAGCAATCAGTGTGGCAGCGGACGCATCCGTCCAACTTTGGAATGTTCAGACCGATAGTTCCCCCAAGTCCAGAAGCAGCAGCATCGGATGCCAGCCAGCAGGAATGGAGAGCACATTATCCGGACCAGGTAGCTCAAGGCCAGTGGCACTTTCGAACCCAGGGCATAGGGTCAAATATTTTAAAGCTCAGGGCAGCCTCTCAAGTCCTCAGGACCTTTGCGACTCTTCTAAGAGGAGAGGAGTGCCCTTATCAGGATGGACAACAAGATGACGGTGCCATATATCTAGAGACAGGGAGGCACCAGGAGTCGGACGCTTCTGGAGGAAGTTCGCCCCATGTTGTAGTGGGCACAAGTGCACCTGCTAGAGCTGAGGGCAGTGTATGTCTCGGCAGCACAGAATTTGTTGGCCGACTACCTAAGCTGAGAGACACTTTAAGCATTGAGTGGTCCCTGAACCAACAGGTACTCTCCATCATTACGAAAGTTGGGGAGTACCAGAAATCGACCTAGCGACCACGCCGGAAGACTTCAAGTGCCGGGGGTTCCTGTCCAGAGCCCACTTTCCACTAGTGGAAGGAGCAGAATGCCTAGTCCACCCATGGAACTTCGAGCTGGGGTACATTTTCCCTCCAGCTCCTCTAATCACGAGACCCCTGTCCCGACTTCGGAGGTCCTCAGCAATGGTTTTGCAGTAATTCCGTTCCGGCCAAGGGTTACGACCCTGCTACAACTCAGTACGCAGCCGCCAATTCATCTTCCAGTAACCAGGGATCTCCTATATCACGGGCAATTCCTCCATCTAGTCCAGAGAAGCTGCATCTGGCAGCCTGGAAGTTGAGGAGGATAGGTTAAGGGGGCAAGGATGCTCTCGGGGAATAAGATCGGCCCTAATGCAAGCTCAAGAGAACTCCACTAATGTCACCTACACTGGGATCGGGGAGAGGTTCGTGTCGATGTCGCAGGAAGAGATTGGAATCCTATCTCACAGAACCATCTCAAATTCTTGAATTTCTCCAGTCAGGACTTAACAAGGGCTGAGCTCGGGTACCCTGAGGGTGCAATTATCCGCCCGTTCAGCCAAAACGGGTGCTAGTTGGGTTCTTCATCCTCTGGTCACTCAATTCCTCAGAGCCTACGTAAAGATCAGGCACCTGAGAGGACAGTCTTTCCAACATGGGACCTACCAGAGGTACTCGAGGCCCTGTCCAATCCACCCTTTTCCGTTCAACTTAATCTCACTGTGGAACCCGACTCTGAAGATGGCTTTCCTTACCTCAGCTAAAGGGGTGTCGGAGAATCAAACCCTTCGGCTACGGATCCCTATTTAATGTTCTTCCTGGCAGAGTGGTACTGAAGCCTTCAGACCAATTTAGTCCAGAGGTAGCTTCCTCCTTTCATCATATCCAGGACATCGTTCTTCCATCTTTTTCTATTGGGAGGGGTGAGACCCATGCCTTGAATGTCAAGTCTACCATCTCCAGCTACCTCACAGCTACATCTCACCTGAGGAGGAAGGATTCTCTCCTGATTATCCCACACGGGAACAGACTAGGTCAGGCAGCTACCTCCCATACCATTTCCTCTGGCTTAGTTAAAGCTATCAGGGAGACCTATTCCATCCAGAAACTTACGGCTCCGGAGGGCATTAGGGCTCATTCGATAGAGGCAGTGACCACTTCATGGGCAGCATATTGCGGATTTCACCAAAGACCATATGCAGAGCAACAACTTGGTCTTCCCGACACACCTTCATTTCTCACTACAGAGTGAATTCTGCTCACCTGGATACTGCCGACTTCGGCAGATCTGTTGTTGGAACCAATTTCTCAGCGCTATAAAGAATAAATATTACTGTTTTCTTGCACCCTCCCGACTGGCGAGTTATTTCCCAGTGTGTGTGCTGCCATGAATGCGTCAGGAAAACGGAAAATTGTATACTCACCTTTCCGTAATTTTCCTTTCCTGACGCATCTTCATGGCAGCACACAGATGCCCACCCAACTGTTTTGTTTAGTGATGATATATACAGAGAATGGTGCAGGGCGTCTCCCCTTCAAATTTATAGCTAACCAATCCTGTCAGGTTGTGGAGGCGGAGTCACAACCCAGTGTGTGTGCTGCCATGAAGATGCGTCAGGAAAGGAAAATTACGGAAAGGTGAGTATACAATTTTCCGTTTTTTTCCCACTTATGTTCCTATGGGAAGATTTGAGTGGTGGTGTTTTTTCCTCTCTTTCTAGTCTTTTTAATACGGAGTTTGAGCATCACATGGGGTGATGGAGTGTCAGCTAACAATACTTACCATATGTAACAAGGGCTATTGCAACAGATATCCATTAAAATGTACACAGTACTTGTAGGACTTTGCTCTTGTCCCTGGTATCATACAAAATCTCAGGATCAGTTTGTCTGCTTTTATTCACTTTTCATTTAGAAAGTTTCATCGTGCATTACATTAAATGTTACGGGCCTCTAGGTTTCTAACCAAAAAAGTATGCTAGTTTATTTCATGTTTAACCACTTAAGGCCTGAGACTCTTTCTAAAATTTGTTGTTCACAAATTAAAACATTTTTTTTTGCTAGAAAATGACTTAAAACATTATAAAAAAATTCTAACACCCTAGAGAATAAAATTGCGGTTGTTGCAATACTTTTTCACACTGTATTTGCGCAGCGGTCTTACAAGCGCACATTGTTTTGGAAAAATACAAATTTTTGAGTTATTTTTAAAAAATAAGACAACAGTAAAGTTAGCCCAATTTTTTTTATACTGTGAAAGATAATATTACGATGAGTAAATTGATACCCAACACGTCTTGCTTCAAAATTGCACCCGCTCGTGGAATGGCATCAAACTTTTATCCTTAAAAATCTCCATAGGCGACGTTTAAAAAATTCTACAGGTTGCATGTTTTGAGTTAGGGGCTAGAATTATTGCTCTCGCTATACCGATCATGGTGATACCTCACATATGTGGTTTGAACACATGCTCATGTATGCGTTCGCTTCTGGATGCGAACTCGGCAGGATGGGGCGCGTTTAAAACATTTTTATTTCTTATTTATTTTATCTTTTATTTTTATTTTTTACATTGTTCTTTCAAAAAATGATTTGTGTCACTTTTATTCATATTACAAGGAATGTGCACATCTCTTGTAATAGAAAAAAAGCATGACAGGTCCTCTTAAATCTGGGGTCAAAATTAGATCTGGGGTCAAAAAGATCTCAGATCTCATATTTACACTAAAATGCAATAAAAAAAAAGTTTTGGAAAAAAGAAAAAAAAATGGCCCTTTAAGAGCTATGGGTGGAAGTGTAGTTTTGACGTCACTTCCGCCCTGCTATGGTATGGAGACGGGTGGGGACCATCTTCCCCTCACTTCCCCTCACTTACTCAAGGCTCCATACCCAGCCTTGAGAAGGCCACCTCTCCGGCCACCGATAAAAGTGATCTTGCGGACAATCGCCGCAGAGACCACTATTATCGTAAACCGGACCGCCGGCTGAAGAGGAGGATACCTGGCTTATGGCAGCTAGCTGCTGCCATAACAGAGATATCCCTCTTCAAACAGCCGACATATATAGGCATGCAAAGTGGTTAACAATTTGCAACAATAGAGAGAGTGTGTTAAGCAATGTATATTTTAGTTGCATGGCAAACTGTACTTATACAATAGATAAGGTATATAATGGATGGAATTAGAAGAAGAACATTTTACTGCCCATAAAGCACAGAAAAAGGGAAATGGGACTTTTTATGTGCCACAGAATAATCACACATTAAAATTTTATTATCTACATATTTAAAATGACAAATTGGACAAACACTTAACAAAAACAGTGATCTTCAGTGTATGATTTATGTGTGATATCTGGTGTCTGGGATAGAAACATAGAAAAGTGACAGCAGAAAACATCCAGCCTGCCCTTTTTTTTCATTAATATAGATGTATGTTTGTCCCAAGCATGTTTGAAGCATTCATGTTTTGAATTTACTGTTCACTGACTCACTACCTCTGCTAGAAGTTTATTCCAAGCATCAACTACCCTTTCAGTAAAATAATACTTTCTAAAGTTTTGAACTTTCCTCCAGTTAGGATGAGGTCATATCCCTGTGTTCTTGATTTTGGTTTCATACTGAAAAGATCTGCCCTCCTGAACCTTATTCACCCCCTTGATGTATTTAAAGGTTTCAATCATGTCTCCCCTTTCCCTTATTTCCTCCAGACTGTACATATTAAGTTCTTGAAGTCTCTCTCGATTTGTTTTATCGCCCAGACCTTTCACCATTCTGTTACCCGTCTCTGGACTTGATCTAATTGATTTTGTCAAGAACTTACTTCCTCACCTCACGATCCACACCCATTGAGTATACAATAACTCTACAAAAATAACATAGAATATAAATGCAATTTAGGATAAATAACAAATACAAGGGTAGTGCATGTGGTGGATCGGGTTGATAAATGACTGGGAAGGGCTGGGCATGACCCAGCTGTCTTGGTCCACATTGGAACCAATGACAGAATATATGGAAGTTGTAGGCTTCTTAAGACCAATTTAATGAACGAGGCCACAAGTTGAAGGGAAGGAACTACAAAGTGACACTCTCTGTAATATTGCCTGTGCCATGCACATCACAGGAAAGGCAGGGGGAGATTAGAGAACTGAATGCATGGCTAAAGACCTGCCGTAAAAAATAGGTATTTGCGTTTTTTAGAGCACTGGGCTGACCTTTCATTGGGGTACAACCTATAGGCTAAATGGAAGTTGGAGGAGTATTTCAACTAGGATTGAGGGGGAGGGTGAACTTGATTATAATGGGACAGACAGGTCAGACAGGTGTCAGCCCCTATTGGTGGGTGAAATCGAGAAAGAGAAAGATGGTGGAGGGCTATGACAAATGATATGAAGGTTCCCGTGTTGCAAACAACCATTGGAAATGGTACTATTTGTACTAAAATAAAAAATGTATGTAAAATAAGTGTGCAAAATGTGACAATGAATTGTCACAAAGTGTTTGTTCACCAATGCAAGAAGTCTGCCAAGCAAAATAGGTGAGTTGGAAGCTCTGGTGCACGAGGAGAACTATAATTTAATTGGTATTTCTGAATCTTGGCTTCATTCTTCACATGACTGGGCTATTTATATTTCTGGCTATGCTCTCTTTCAGAAAGACAGGGTAAAACAGAGGGGTGGTGGTATTTGCCTCTACGTGAGAAGTGATCTCAAAGTGAGTATGAAAGAGGACCTAGTTGATGGACAGTGTGATGAGTCTGAAGCATTATGGGTGGAAATGTATGAGTGTCATACTACAAAGGTTATCATTGTAGTTTGTTATAGATCTCCCAGTGTTAATGAAGAAGTAGAGACTCAGCTCCTGGCACAGATAGAAAGGGACGCGACAGTGATAATATTGGGGGATTTTAACTGATGGAACAGTTAAAGACCAAAAATATAGACAATTTTATAATGCAGTTTATTGAGACCCCGACTAGGAATGATGTTCTGCTGGACCTGGTGATATCAAACCATGCAGAGCTTATTGTCAATATTCATATAAAAGAACATTTGGGTAGCAGTGACCAGAACATGATTTAATTTAGCTGTAAGCAACAAACACATACAGGAAATATAAAAACACTTAAAGCGTAACTAAAAATATTCCCCCCTGGGTGATCTAGGTACACTGCAATGATTATAACAACCTTTGCTGCAGATTCCTACTTTTTGTTATTCTGAAGAAATCGATGTGTGTTTGTCTGTGCCTCTTTGCTGAGTAGGTCTAATGGAGTGGTTTAATAATGATCAGTCAGCTGTGGCAGGTGAAGAGCACTAATAAGGAAAGCTGCTGGGCCTGCATCCCTTTGGATGTGTTCATATTGGAAATGCCAGAAATCTGACTTGTATCTTAGGCAGACTTGTGTGAAAATTGATGAGCCATTACACAATCAGCAAATTATGTTTCTGGGGAGTGGTCAGTACACATCCTGTGTAAAGAGCAATTCCATGTCGCCATATTGCATTGAATTTATAGAAAATTACAGCAGCTGGAGATTGAAAAGGAAAGGTAATTTTTAATAACATTAAATTACAATATGACCTGTATCGCAATTCTACACGCTATATTATTTTTTCTTTATTTGCTATTTTTTGGAGTTACCCTTTAACTGTAAGAGAGCACATTTTCCAAGGATGATGGCTGCTGTCCAAGACTTATGCCGCGTACACACGACCATTTTTCATGACGTGAAAAATTAAATTTTTTTAAATAGTCATTAAAAACGATCATGTGTAGGCTCCAGAGCACTTTTCATGACGTGAAAAATGGCCATTAAAAATTTAGAACATGCTCTAATTTTTCGCGTTGTTTTTCACGTCGTGTAAAACAGTCGTGTGTAGGCTTTAACGGCGTGAAAAAAACCTGCATGCTTGGAAGCAAGTTATGAGACAGGAGCACTTGTTCTGGTAAAACTAGCATTTGTAATGGACATAGTAACAGACTGAAAAGCACAAAGACTGAAAAGCGCGAATCGTCTCTCACCAAACTTTTACTAACACAAGATCATCAAAAGCAGCCCAAAGGGTGGCGCCATCTGAATGGAACCTCCCCTTTATAGTGCCGTCATACGTGTTGTACGTCACCGTGCTTTGCTCAAGCATTTTTTTTTTCTGGATCGTGTGTATGCAAGGCAGGTTTGACAAGAATCACGTCAAAAAAATGTTGTTTTTTCTAGAACATTAAAAATGGTCATGTGTACGCGGCATCAGACTGGGAGGGGATATTGGCATCGATGAACACAGAACATAAATGGGAATTCTTCAAAAAGACTGTATGCAAACTCACTGCACAGTATATTCCCGTGGGCAATATGCTAAAAATAAAAACTATGGGCCAAATCCTCAAAAGGGATACGCAGGCGGAACTGCTGTTCAGCCTGCGTATCCCTGTGCCTATCTTTGGAACTGATCCTCAGAAGCAGTTTTCCAAAGATAGGCAGAAGATCCGACATCTGTAAGAGACTTACACTGTCGGATCTTAGGATGCAGTACCACATCCGCCACTGGGGGCATTTTGTGTCGAAATGCCGCTTTGCGTATGCAAATGAGGACTTACGGAGATCCACAAAGCTTTTCAGCTTTGTGTTTTCTGCGTACGTTTACGTTTGCATACGTAAAATTTGTTCTGCTTTTACAAAGTGTAAACTAGTAACACCTTGTAAAAACAGACCTTTTTTTCGATCACCGCGATTTTTTTTAAATTTTGAATTTTTTTTCCCGGCGCGTAACTTTTTTTTTACCCGACGCAACTTTATTGTCCCGTCGCAATCCACAAAGCCCGACGTAACGCAATTTCACGCGCTGCCCGTCGGGAAAATGACGTCACGAGCATGCGCGGGAGCGCGCCTCATTTAAATTGTCATCGCACCTTGCAGAAGAGGACCGCCTTGCGCCGGAGACATTTAAGTTACACGGCCTGAAATTTCTAGGTAAGTGCTTTGTGGATCGGGCACTTAGGTAGAAATTTTAAGTCAGTGTAACTTAAATAGGAAAAGTTAAGTTAGGCAGGATTTTTGAGGATTTGGCCCAAAGTGTCTCACAGTTAAAAAAGCTATAAATAAGAGCTTTAAAAAAATAAAAATAAATGAGGGAACACTATCATCATTTAAATGTTACAAAGAAAATAACAGAGTATGTAAAAAGGAAATCAAGGACGCAAAAATTCAAAACGAATGACAGATTGCAAAAGATAGTAGGACAGCCCCCCAAAAATTTAAGTATTTAATAAAATTAGGTGCAAGCCCAAATTGAAGGGATTTCACTCTTTACAAGACCCCGGACTATGGGCTGGCAGGGGCATCAAAAAGATAAAGGGTATCTGCGATGGTTTGGGGTTGTTTACTTTTGACAGCCTGAAAAACGAACTTCTACTTCCGAATTCTTTCTTCTTCAGGTTCCTGCAGCTTGGTCGCGCCTTTGACGCACACACACAGAGTGCTGTACAAAAGTTTTAGGCGTGTAAAAAGTGTGAAAAAATTCTGTAAAGTAATAAAAGTAAAACTTTTGTGTGACTACCCTTTGGTTTCAAACCAGCATCAATTCTTACATTTGAACTCTTTGCACACTTGCACGAAGGGATTTTGTAGGATTAAAGTCAGGTGTATGATTTTCCAATACCAAACAGGTGCTAATGTTTATCAATTTCATATGAAAGTTGAAACACGGTCAAAATGTTGTTAGAATCATTAAGAGAGAGAGTGGAATGTGTTGAAAATAAAATTAGAGACTTTTCTGAGACGCATAATGAATTAGTGGACATTCAATTTGAACTAGAAGAGGTACTAAAACAACTAAAAGTTAAATGTTACAGACCAAGGAGACAGGGCTAGACATACCGTATTTATCGCGGTATAACGCGCTCTGGCGTATACCGCGCACCCCCAATGTGGCCCCCAATCCTGTGGGAAAAAAAGATTTTTAGTTTTTTTGTACTTACAGTTTTGATGTCTTGCGCGGCGTCCATCTGCGGCCTCGTCGGGTCCGGCGTCCTTCTGCGGCTTCGGGTGTCCTCTTCGGCGGGTCCGGCGTCTGTATTCGGCGGGTCGGGTGTCCATCTTCGGCGGGTCCGGTGTCCATCTTCGGCGGGTCCGGTGTCCATCTTCGGCGGGTCCGGTGTCCATCTTCGGCGGGTCCGGCGTCCATCTTCGGCGGTGTCCTCTCGCTCGTTTCCCGTCACGACTTTGAATACTGCGCCCGCATATAGCGAGCGCAGTACACTCGTGAATCTTCGGGCAGGCTCGGGCGCCTCTCGCACTGACGTCCTGTACGCTCAGGACGTCAGTACGAGAGGCGCCGAGACTGGCGGAAGATTCACGAGTGTACTGCGCTGGCTATATGCGGGCGCAGTATTCAAACTCATGGCGGGAAAGCGGGTATCGGCGTATATCGCGCACCCACGATTTTGCCCTGATTTTCAGGGCAAAATAGTGCGCGGTATACGCCGATAAATACGGTAATAATATTAAATTCTGTGGCATCGCAGAAAATGTCAAAAATGCAGATTTAAAGCAATTCATACGCCAAATGACCTTAGATCTATTACCATATACATCGCAACAGGAATTATTAATTGATAGAACTCACAGGCTCCCAAAGCCCTCTCATATATCAGAGAGTCTGCCTTGTGACGTGATTGCAAGAATTCACTATTATCATATAAAAGAACAATTAATGCAATTTGCTCATGAAAACTCTCCACTCCCAGACCCATATGCAATTATTGTTCTTTTCTCAGACCACTGTCAAGCTACCATAAAGACACGCAGGAACCTAAACTCCATCACCAAGATTTTATGCAATCACAAGATCATATATAAATGGGTATTTCCCACTAAACTAATGATTAACAAAAATAACACTTCTTACACAATATATATTACACAATATATTCAATCGATTATGGCCTTAAGTTCCTTAATTCCTGGGGTCTTCTACCTGAAGATAAAGCTAACGTCATGGATAAATATCTATCAGGAAAGATCACCCAGCAATGGCACAATAATCCTGGCTGACTAAAGGATAATACCTGTTCCCTGATACCAGTTGAAAAAGAATGAATCCTTTGGGTCACTTAAGCCTCTGAAACTTTCATGTGTTGCCAGCTCAATTCATTTTACATACCCCCTTAGTAACAGTGCAGAAGTTACTGCACCCACGAGTTGTATGACAACTCTTCTCATTGTATCTGTTATCAGTTTTCACCTAACTCCCTTTTTTTTTTGGAAGCTGCAGGAATACCAAAATCCATATTGATAAAAGATATATTGGTTACTTAAAAGAAAAGTTTTATTTGTTCATAACCTTTTACCAACATGGCACAACTTAAGATGTTATCGCTTAACCACTTAAGCCCTGGACCATCTGACTGGCCAAAGACCAGAGCAGTTTGCGCGGTCATGCAACGTGGCTCCCAAACAAAATTGATGTCCTTTTTTCCCACAAATAGAGATTTATTTTGGTTGTATTTGATCACCACTGCGGTTTTTATTTTTTGCGCTATAAACAAAAATAGAGCGACAATTTTGAAAAAAAAAGCAATATTTTTAACTTTTTGCTATAATAAAAATCCCCAAAAAATATATAATTATTTTTTTCCTCAGTTTAGGCTGATACGTATTCTTCTACATATTTTTGGTAAAAAAAATTCAATAAGTGTTTATTGATTGGTTTGTGCAAAAGTTATAGCATCTACATATCGGACACATCAGACACTTTTGTTGCCATTTTGGGACTATTTGGGACCATTGTCATTAATACAGCGATCAGTGCTATAAAAATGCACTGATTACTGTAAAAATTACACTGGCAGTGAAGAGGTTAACCAGTAGGGGCGCTGAAGCGGTTATGTGTGTCCTAGGGAGTGCTTCTAACTGTAGGGGGGATGGATTGTGTGTGACATGACACTGATCACCACTCCCGATTACAGGGTGCTGTGATCAGAGTCCTGTAACTAGGAAGAATAGGGAAATGCTTGTTTACATCAGCATTTCCCTGTTCTTCCTCTCTGTGAGACGATCGTGGGTATCCCCGCAGACATCAAATCCACGGGACGTGCATTGGGACTCATGGAGCTTGTGGCGGTAACACGGCGGGGCGCGCACACCCACAATGCCGCATATTAGAGGGGACATTTATATACGTCGATCTGCCCACAGGAGGCATTGTGTCGACGTATATATGCGTGAGCCGGTCCTTAAGCGGTTAATGTGAAGGGACTGAACAGCGCTTATAAAAGGAAAAACCTCTGGAACGATGCACTGAAATTCAACAGCAACATTCTATGTATTCAGGAGTCCCATTTCACTAGTGACAACCCTCCTAAATTCTCCCATCACAAATTTCCACATATATTATCCTCTAACTACTCTCAGGCCCCATACACATGATAGAATTTATCCGCAGATACGGTTCAGCGGACCGTATCCGCGGATAAATCCTCTCTAAGATTTCAGAGGATTTCAATGCGATGGCGTGTACACACCATTGCATTGAAATCCGCGCTGAAATCCTCTGCCGATGACGTGTCGCGCCGTCGCCGCTATTATGACGCGGCGACGGGCGCGACGCTGTCATATAAGGAATTCCACGCATGCGTCTATTCATTACGGCGCGTGCGGGGAATCCCTTTGGACGGATGGATCCGGTAAGTCTGTACAGACGAGCGGATCCATCCGTTGGAATGGATTCCAGCAGATAGATATTCTGTGCATGTCGACAAATATTTATCTGCTGGAAATCCATTCCAGGGGAGATTTATCTGCGGATAGATATCCGACGGAGTGTACACACCATAGGATCTATCCGCAGAAACCCATTTGATGGGATTTATCTGCGGATAGATTCTATGGTGTGTATGGGGCCTAAGAAAAAGGGGTTATTACAATTATAAAAGACTCAATCACTTTCTAGCTGCTGAACGCCAGAACAGACCCCCAACAAAGATTTGTAATAATCGTCACCAATATTAACAACACATTATTAACCATCGCTAATTTATATGCTCTTTACAACCAACCTACCCAATTTCTCAGGAAAATTATTAAGAAGATAAGAAGAATACAAAAAAGTAACCTTGTTATCTGCGGAGATTTTAATGCCCCAATGGGACCCAAATATAGACACCTCTAAAGGAACTTATTCTGTAAGAAATGGTTTATGTAATTTTTTTCACAGGAGGACCTTTCCCTGGAGATGTCTTCACTCGTCTAAAAAAAGATTTTACTTTTTTTCCAATGTACACAAGTCTTAGGCCGAGTACTCACGAGCAGACATGTCCGATGAAACCGGTCCGCGGACCATTTTCTTCGGACATGTCTGCCCCGGGACTTCTGTTCGATGGCTGTACACACCATCGAACAGAGGTCCGCGCGTAAACAATACGCAGGGCGTGTCCGCGGTGTCGCCGCATCGATGACGCGGTGTCGCCGCGACAATGACGCGCGACGTGGGCGGCCTGCCTTTAAAATGCTTCCACGCATGCGTCAAAGTCATTCGACGCATGCGAGGGATGGCGGGCGGCCGGACATGTACGGTAGGTCTGTACAGACGACCGTACATGTTGGGGGGACAGGTTTCCGATCCGCCCGAAAATGGTCCGCTCGGGCCTACACACGGCCAAACATGTCTGCTGAAACTGGTCTGCGGACCAGTTTCAGCAGACATGTTTGGTCGTGAGTACGGGGCCTCACACTCATATTGACTTCTTTATCGTGGACAGAAATCTCCTGCAGAAGGTAACTGATGCACGAATCTATAATATCTCTTGGTCAGATCATGCACTGATCTTGATCAATATAGATATTAACCATTTACCAGCCAATACTTTACTCTGGAATAACACATTCATTCTTTTGCAGGAGAAGCATCTGTCTGTGTTAAAGGAAAGATTGAATTCTTTACAATTAACGATATATCTTCTACCTCCACTACTAACCTTTTGTGCCCACATAAAGCGTATATTAGAGGAATTTTGATACACTTAGCTTAGCTTAGAGAAAAAACTATAATTACGAGCAATTATTGACCTACTGGATACAATATGCAAACAATATGCAAACCTTCTCATGGGAGTGCTGGCATACAACCATTAAAATAAACCAATCTGCAGCATCTTGTATAGAACACTGGGAGAATTTGCAAAAAATACTTAACCATTGGTATTAAACGCTCTATAAACTTTTTCCTTCTCTCCTATCTGTTGGAGATGCAGTGATCAAATAGGAAGATTATATCATACTTTGAAACTGCAAACACCTATCCAGCGTCTGGAGGGCTGTATCTTCTTTTATTGCATCCTTTACAGGTAACCTAATTCCTCTTACCCTGCAACAGCTCCACTAGGTTTAAACCTTGATATATACTCATTAAACTACATAACTATTGTGGCCAATATATTAATTTACTAATAAAAATTAAAAGGTTAAAAAAAAAAAGACACTGTACCCCCCATTGTGAATCCATTGTTGGTTGCGCTGCCCGCCACACTCCAGGAGGGAACCCAACCTCATCGTCCATGGGGGTTGGCTGTCTGCCTGCTGCTGGCTAAGCCGTTTGAAATTCTTATATAAGTAGGGGGTGGTGGCACAGCCCCCTTTTGATGTCACAAACTGGTGCATGCGGCCAGCCTCCATGGACAGTGGGAGCGTTTTTTTTTTAGGTGAGGCGGGTGGCGTGGTTAATGGGGGATTTACATCGGGGGGGGGGGGACTTTTTTGTTTTTTATTTTTTAATAAAGAAATTGTCAAAAAACAAAAAGTGTGCAAGTGTACCTAGAAGAATTGATGCAATTTTCAAGACAAAGGATCACACCAAATATTGATTTGATTTAGATCTCTCTTCTGTTCATTTACTTTTGATTTTGTTAATTTAATAAAAATGAATGTGGTTCCAAGGGCAGAAGCTTTTTTTATCCTATTACATTCTATGCATTAACCACTTAAGGACCCCTTCACGCCCATATACGCCGGCAGAAGGGCACGGTGTCCCGCAATCGGTCACAGGAGCTGAATAACGGGGAGAGGTGTGTGTAAACACACCTTCCCCGTTCTTCATTGTGGCAATGTCAGTGATCGTCTGTTCCCTGATATAGGGAAAGACAATCACTGACGTCACATGTCCAGCCCCGCCCCCTACAGTTAGAAACACATATGAGGTCACACTTAACCCTCTACAGCACCCCCTAGTGGTTAACTCCTAAACTGTAATTGCCATTTTCACAGTAATCAGTGCATTTTTATAGCACTTTTCGCTGTGAAAATGACGATGGTTCCAAAAATGTGTCAAAATTGTCCGATGTGTCCGCCATAATGTCGCAGTCATGAAAAAAATCATTGATCGCTGCTATTAGTAGTAAAAAAGAAATATTGAAAAAAATGCCATAAAACTATCCCCTATTTTGTAAACGCTATAAATTTTGCGCAATCGATAAACGCTTATTGCGATTTTTTTAACCAAAGATAGGTAGAAGAAAACGTATCGGCCGAAACAGAGGAAAAAAATGTTTTTTTTATATATATTTTTGGTATATTTATTATAGCAAAAAGTAAAAATTATTGAATTTTTTTCAAAATTGTCGTTTTATTTTTGTTTATAGCGCAAAAATAAAGACCGCAGAGGTGATCAAATACCACCAAAAGAAAGCTCTATTTGTGGGGAAAAAAGGCCGCCAATTTTGTTTGGGAGCCACATCGCACGACCGCGCAATTGTCAGTTAAAGCGACGCAGTGCCGAATCGCAAAAAAGGGGCAAGGTCCTTAACCTGCATAATGGTCCGGGTCTTAAGTGGTTAAGGAAAAAAAAACCTTCTGTGTTCCACAGCCCTCCCTCCACTCGGCTGTCTTGAACTTAAACTCAGTGAGCCAATGAGGAGAGAGGAGAGAGGGCCGGGGCTTAGCCAAGTCTCTCTCTCTCTCTCCTATTAATCGTTAATAATGGAAATCGCCATTGTTTTCCCTTCCTGATCTTAAAACAGCATTTCCCTATCCAACAAGTGCATAGAGTTCTCTGACAGCTGATTTTTTTTTAAGGCAGCCTGCCAAGTTTTATCACAACATCACTGATAACTATAAGCAAAGTAACATAGTTCTTGGTCCCGACAGACCACACCTTGAATCAATGTGCCTTAAAACAGAACCCCAAAGACGTCTGATCTCTGACACATATGCTCTACTATTAGCAGATCAAAACCCCAAAACTAATCTAGCTAGCTGCAAATGGGAGCAGGATCTGTCCATTGACCTCTCAGAGATAGACTTGGAAAATATCTACACATACATCCATAAGGGGACGGTCAATATATTTGCACAAGAAAATATTCTCCAGATGGTACAAGACCCCACTTCGACTTCATAAAATATCGCCCAAACTTTCCCCCAGTGATAGTGCTGTGCTAAGGAGTTGGGATCACTCCTCCACATTTGGTGGTCCTGCCATCTTATACAACCGTTTTGGAAAGAAGTACACAGACTCACAAACTATATCACCACACTTACTCTTGACTACTCGCCAGCCCAATTTCTATTGCACAATTCAACAATGCCAAAAGATGTATACTTACGCTCGCTAGCCATTCACATGGTAAAGCAGAAAATATGTGCATACCTGCCAAATGGCGCTCCTCAGACCCTCCAACCATAACAGAATGGGTCAGACATGCACAAAAAAACTCAGCTTTGGAAGAACTCATCCATCAAGAAAATGATACCCCTTCCAAATTCAGGAAAATATGGTTCTGCTGGCAACATTTTATCACTACTGATGAATATACCAAACTTGTGGCTTAATCTTTCACAAAATAGATATACAGGTATACAATTTTGAATACTGGGCCTAATATCTTTCTTTCTTCCCCCTCCTTACAATGACTACTAACGAAACCTCCTACTCCTTCAAAAACTACTATAACAACTGTCACCACTCCCCTTTATCCCCGGTGTTACAACACTAATAAATATTACAAGCAAATATATATATATACACTCCGGACACCTGTATAAAAACATAGAATACCACATCCACAAATGAGTTGAGACAAATTTAGCTGCTATAATCAGCTAATCTTAGTTCTTTCTGGGATTTTTATGTTTTTTTTTTGTTTGTATGACATGCTGCGATCAGGAGAAAACCTAAAACTAGGCATACTGCCTATACTTTAACTACACCAACATATTGGCTGATATGTTTGTGTGACAAGTTCTGTAACGAGCTGCAACCCGTTTTGTTCCTTTCCTCTGTTACTATAGGGGCTGCGCCCGCAAAAGTGTGATTTTTTTATGTACCTTATATAAATAAAAATATCTTTGATTAAAAAAAAGGAACATTTAGTTCTTAGATCAAAGGAATTAACTTTTGTCTGTAGATGTGGGAAGTTTAACCACTTAAAGACTAAACCTTTTTCTGACACTTGCTGCTTGGAAGTTAAAATCAATATTTATTGCTAGAAAATTATTCAGCACCCCCAAACATTATACATATATTTTTTAGCAGAGACCCTACAGAATAAAATGGTGGTTGTGGCAATATTTTATGACACACTGTATTTGCGCAGGAGTCTTTCAAACGCAATTTTTGAAGAAAAATACACTTTAATTAACAATAAAAAAAACTGTAAAGTTATCCCAATTTGTTTGCATAATGTGAAAGATGTTTTGCAGCGAGAATCGTGATCTTTTTTCTAAGCAGAAAAATTGTGATTCTCATTTTAGCCAAAATCATGCAGCTCTAATATGCATGGTATAATCAATAAGTTTAACGTTGAACATTTGTAGGGAATTATACATTTTCTTACACATTTTATTATAGGCTAAACAAGGACTGTAGAAAGTTTTAGTATGAGATATTGTAAAGGGACCACAGAAGATTTTAGGTATACCCTCATGTCTAAATGCTGTGTGAGAGAATCAGTCAATGTGTCCCCAATGGCTCACAAGTGTGGAGGGGGACTTCTGTTCTTCATTAAGTCCAGACCATAGAACTAAATCAATGCAATGAAAACAATTCACAATTGCTACCTTTAATGACAAAACAAATCACAGTAAAACTTCTGTAATTAAATAACAATGATATATACATATTGGTGAGCTGCTTCTGTGTGCCTGATTCCTAACTCATTGGAGGATAAGACACTGAAAGATAGGTAGATTTAATTTAATCATGTACACAATTTAGAATGCATCATACCAGACTTCAGATTTATCCATATTTGTGTTGTTTCAGGCAAAACAGTTTCTTCCTTTGCGCACAGTGTAATACATAATGTAAAAGCAAATAGACATTTTAGTCCTGAAGCTGTTTTTACAGGTTTCCCACAGTCCCGTGTATAAGATTTTTGCAGGCCCCAAATAATGATAAATGATAGAAGATAATATTAAAAATAGATTTCGTTTTCTGTAACAGAGAAAAATAATAATGTGCAAATGTTCTCCCCTGCTTATATGTGATTATGAATCATTTGTCTCTGTATTTCCTACTTTTTTAAAAAAAAAAACGTGTTGGATGTTTATTTTATGTTTACCAACGTTTACTTGTACAAATAATATATCATCATTGTGGATTTTAACAAATTCTGGTCTGTCTGTTTCTTCTCAAGTGTTCCTGCGAGGACATGACAGAAATTATTTTTGCAGAGTGCAGAGGGATATTTATCTTTATTAATCCAATTCATCATTCCCCCTGAGTCAGCTCTAACCCAAGGCTGCTTTATTTTGGTAAATTAGAAAAGAGGTCAAGATACTATAGTAGTTTTATTCTGGCTGTTTACACACACACATTGACAAAATAGGGCCTACACATTAAATGTAAACACATGCTTTACATAATAGAGCACACAATCAGTGGGCATTCTCAAAATTAAAGCCCCGTACACACGATCGGTTTTCTTGCCAGGAAAACTGCCAAGAGAGCTTTTAGCCAGGAAAACCGGATGTGGGTATGCTTCCTAGCAGTTTTCCCCAACAGGAAAACAGACAGGAATCCCGACAGGAAAATAGAGAACCTGCTCTCTATTTTCCTGTCGGGATTCCCAGCAGCTTTTTTGCCGCCAGATTTAATAATACTCTATGGGAAACACTGCGAGGCAGTGCCCATGGAGCATACACACGGCCAGGATTCCTGGCCAAGGCTCCATGGCAGTTTTCCTGCCGGTTCTCGGCTTTCCCCTCTTTCACGGCTGATTTTTTACCGCCATGAAAACAGAGCGTGTGTACAGGGCTTTAGAGTTATCCGTCACTTGAGGGATATTAAAGTGCATGTAAAAGGAAAACAAATGCATTTCTAGACTTTCTTTGCAGCTTTAAAAAAAAAAATATTTGCTAATTGTCAAAATAACCAAGGATCCTGACAGTCTATGTACTGTAACCCCCCCCCCCCCCTCTATTTCTGCTGTGTTCAAGCACACTGTCCACAGATTCAGACCTGTCGAAAAAATTGACAGTTACACAGTTCCATTTGTAAAGGGAATAAGCGGGATGATGGGCAAAAGCAAAGTGATCCTTTAGTTCCATAATCAGCCTGTGACAGAAGATGATCTCAGGCATCACTTGAACTCATCTCTAACCCAACTCCAAGCTCTTTTGCATACCAATGTGCTGCAAGCGGGAGTTCAGAGTTCAGAGTTTGTGTTAGAGATGAGTTCAGAAGACGCCCAAACACATCTCTACCTGTGATGCCAAAGTAAGATCACAATCTCAAAATACTATATCCTTAGGCTTCATGTACATGGGACGTTTTTAAATCTCTCCTGAATGATTTAACTTGACATATAGTAACCCAAGTTTAAAACGTCCGTTTTGCTGCATTTACATGCCGCGTTTTGCTGCGTTTGCATTTAGAAGCGTTTCACTTTTTTTTTTAAATGGCCAAAAACTGCAAAAAAAAGCGTTTGGAGCTTTAAATGCCTCTAAACTCAGCGTCTGAAAACCTCTAAACTCAACTGCCTAGAAATGACTATAAACGACCTTGTGTACATGTACACATAAGATAACATTGAATGAGTTCAGGGGCAGTTGAAAAAAAGTCCAACTGCCTCTGAATGTCTGTTTAGCAGCAGCAGTGTACATGAGGCTTTAAATTTGTATTACAGCTTTGTTCTTTTTGTTTTTAATAACAAACATATTATACTTACCTGCTTTGAGCAGCCCCGATCCTCCCCTGCTTGTGCTCTTGGCTTTTCCCCCTTGAGCAGTGCCCCCAGAGAAAGCTGCTTGCCCCGGGGGCACCGCTGCATGCTTGATCCCGAACTACTGCTCTATGCATCTATAAGACACACAGAGCAGTTGCTTGCCCCCCCTGCTCTCTCCTCATTGGCTCACTGGCTGTGATTGAGAACAGTGGGAGACAATAGGCTTGCACTGCTGTCTTAGCCAATGAGGAGGGGGAGTCCTGGGACAGTCGAGGCTATGTGAACATCGCTGGATCAGAGGGGGCTCAGATAAGGATTGGGGGGCTGGGGGGGGCGCTGCACACAGAAAGTTTTTTAACCTTCATGCATAGAACCTTCAGCCTTTTGAACCACTTTAAGCACACATGCTGATTGAATTGTGAACATATGCAAGTGTGAAATTTTCCAAAAGAAATGTGGTAGAGAGAAGTACATGAGAGATCAGAACTGAGGAGTGAGAAATTACCCATCTGCATCTCATTGTATTTTAAAAAAAGCAAGAGTTCTAATATCGGGTTAGAGATGAGTTTGGATGACAATTGAGCTTATCTCTACCTGTAACATCATCCTTACTAAGTTTAAAAATTGTGAAAGAACCCTCAAATGTTCGTGCAGGTAAAAAAATTTAGACTGGGTTCACACTATTGCGAATTGGATGCGTTTTTTCCACATCCAATTTGCATATAACAGGAGATTCTGACTTGCTCTCTATGGAGCCGGTTCACACATCTCTGGAACGGCTCCAGTGCGAATTGTACAGGAGTCCTGTGCGTCTTTTGGTCCATTTCAGGTCTGAATTCAGCCCAAAAAATTGGACCTGAACTGGTGAATATAGACGCACCGGACCCCTGCTGTGAGCCGCTTCACTTCAGTTGTTCAACCATATACAGATGGAATAAGTAGGCAAGAATATATTGGATAGAGAGTGTCTCTAACACTCTCTATCCAAGTCTTTCCACAGATTCAATAGTTGTCCTGTTGATAGATTCTCCCACCTGAGCTATGGATCTCTGCAGCTCCTCCAGGGTTACCATGGGCCTCTTGGCTGCTTTTCTGATTAATGCTCTCCTTGCCCGGCCTGTCAGTTTAGGTGGACAGTCGTGTCTTGGTAGGTTTGCAGTTGTGCCATACTGTTTCCATTTTTGGATGATGAATTAAACAGTGAGACGTTGAAAGCTTAGGATATTTTTTTATAACCTAACCCTGCTTTAAAATGTGTCCCTGACCTGTCTGGTGTGTTCCTTGACCTTCATAATGCTCTTTGTTCTCTAAGGTTCTCTAACAAACCTCTAAGGGCTTCACAGAACAGCTGTATATATACTGATATTAAATTACACAGAGGTGGACTCTATTTATGAATTAGGTGACTTCTGAAGGCAATTGGTTCCACTAGATTTTAGTTAGGGGTATCAGAGTAAAGAGGGCTGAATACAAATGCACGCCACACTTTTCAGATATTTATTTGTAAAAAATTTGGAAAACCATTTATCATTTTCCTTCTTCACAATTATGTGCCACTTTGTGTTGGTCTATCCCATAAAATCCCAATACAATACATTTATGTAATTTCAAGAGGTATGAATACTTTTTCAAGGCAATGTATGTACCTCTGTTACCAAAGCCTCTTGAAAGTGGCCTTTACATTGATCACACCCATTATTTTTAATATCATAATAACAGCATTAAAATCTGTAAAAAAAGGAAAACAAGAAAAAAACTTACACAACAAATTGCTTATTACAACCTAAAGCTTGTTTACAGCTTCAGGTACTGATAGCTATACTTCACAATCAATAAAAGAATGAAAGGCTGTGATGACTTTGGGGAATGGAGAAAATGACAAATGATACTCATAGGAGGGCAGATGAAAAGCCAAAGAGGCAGCGTAGACAAGACATGAAGGATAACCTGAGATCTTTGAGGGAAAGAAAATACTGAGAAGATAAAAAATCTTCTGAAATACACAAGCCACATGCTATAAAATAAAAAGTCTTAGAATTATAAAGCATTTCTTTATTGTGGCTCTTGAGGTATGCTGCGTAGTTCTTTAACTAGTCATCAGATAAATAATAATTTATAAAATGATTCTGGATGTTAACTTAAAAAGAATGCAATTCCTTGTGAATAAAACAATGACATTGTGACAGGCACACAACTTTTTACTGAGAGTGATAAAAAAATATAACACATTAATAACTCCTAGTAAGTATTTTAGGTAAGTAATGCTGAAAATCTTAATCTACTTTGACAGATACGGCTAATTAAAACATATAAATCAGCATGTGGAATGAGTAGATTTACTCAATATGTCTTACGCTAACAAAACCACAAGCCCCTCTTATTAAGTCATGGCTATAGATAATATAAGAAGTGTTAAGAAGACTTCTGATTATTTCGGGATTCTTCAACTTCTAAGAGCATCTCACATAAGGATTTTATTTCTGCTGTTTCTCTAATCATAAATAAAATATCTAGCATTACCAATAGTCTTCTTATGATATCTAAGTGGTTTACCTTGAGGGAATCAAAACAATGAGCAAAAAATGGGTCAACAGCTGTTTTCTATTTTTTTTGACAGGCACGGTCTGTTATTGCTTTATATGAATGCTGTTGCCTGACAAGTATGTTTTTAGTCCATACTTCTATCATCCTCTGGAGCGCTTCTACTTTATTCCTCATCTATATATGTAAACATGAGCTTTATTCTAAATTAATACACCTTAGGCCCTCCTCAGGTACAACCACCTGTGATGATGTGTACATACCCTGTTATACCGGCCCATGCTGGGCATGAAGACCACTCATGTTGGCCGTATTGGGTAGTAGGGTTTCATGGCTAAAATCCTGGGGTACCTGCCAGGGGCACTGAAAAGGCAATACAGCCAGCCCTCCTGTACTGGGCCCAGGCCTCATCAGTTCAAAAGAGGGGCCTGAGCTTCTGCCGAACAGGAGAGCCAGCAATACTGTCTTATTGCTGACACTTGTGACTCTTTGGTAATGCTGCTGGTTTTCTACTTTTATTTTCTTTGTCTGGTTGCACTGCAGGAGGATTAGTTTAAGTATCTGCACTCCCTTCCTCCTGCTGTCTGGAACCCCTGTGTGCCTCTTTCCCCAGCATTTCTGCCATTTTCCCTCCTCTCTTGCTGGCAGTTGCTGAGAGCACACAGGCGTTTTTTTTTCAGGTTAGCAAGTGTGGGGGGCTCACCATCCTGAATGAACATGCCACTCTGAATGAACAGTGATCGAATACTACTGATTGTGGGGGTGCAGATATTGTCTTTGTGCCACTATTCACTTGAATGGGTCTTGTTCTAACAAAGTATACTTTCTGCCATGGCTGCAAAGCACCGGCGTTGCATCTTATCAAAAATATAATTTAATGCTTTTGGAGGAGGGGGGCACATTCAAGTAGGCTGCATGGGGCCCCATGATTTCTATCAGCAGCCCTGGTCCCTGCTCAGGCACAGCAGCATTTGCCACAAATTTCCAATGACCAAGGAACCTAAAGACTTGGTGTTGCCCTTATTAACTGTGATGAAAGCATCAGCCGGAGGGTAAAATGAAGCTTGAGGGCAGGAGCTGATTGCAAAATGGAGCAGCCCTCTGAGAGAAACAGGCTCTTATGAGTCAGAAGAAACAATTCTGCCAGGAAGACAATGCTGGATCTGGACTGCACTGCAAGTGAGGAGGAGAGAGGGGAACTCACCACTACTACCCATTGACAACAAGACTGGGAAATAGATTATAGTAGAATATTGTAGCTACCATCAACCAGGATTAAACAAGGATGAAACAAAAACACAAACAAATCTACATCAGAATAGCTGCTATTCCTCAAATTAGTGTTTTACTGTATAGTCTCTTACATGGCTTATAGGCCAATAATAAGTATGGCACAGAAGTTTGGGGTTTATAAAAAAACATCATACTTACCTCAGTGCTGCAGTATTGATGTGATGCTGCTAATTACTCAGCTCTTGGTCTGCTCAGAGAAGAGAAAGGTGACTTTCGGTCACCACTCTCCACTATGCTTTCCCAGAATTCACTCTGGCACAAAGCAGGGAACGGGACAGGTGCAGCTGGCTTAATCTCTCAGCACATGCTGGAGTCAGCTGTCAATCAGCTAGCTGGGTAGATCTTACAAATATGTCTGGGATCCTTCTGGAGCCTTAAGTGGCTCTGCTATGTCAACTACCTTCGAGCTTTAGCCAACTCTGGGTCACAGGAGATCAAAAATAAGTGCTCTCCCGTTTTACACAAGAGAAGCATTGGGGAAAAAGTTTTGGCCATATTTCTCTTTTAAGGAACTCAAGGAAGAAGGAGGCCAATACTGTAAACAGCAACATGTGAAACTCATGTGAGCTGGAATTCTTCTTGCCAACCCCCAAAATAGTACACAACAGCCAACACACAATATACACACACAATATATACAATGTATACAGCGTTGAATCTGACAAGTACAGATCATAGTGGGGTTCTCATTCACCCTGTGCCCCTAAAGTGACTCCCGTCACAGTTACTTTATAGAATCCTGTGTAAAAATAAAAACCCTTAGAAGAAGGAATTTATTCTGAAACATGTTGGGTTGCAACATGAGATCCCTATAGCTGGTCCATGCTAGGCTTCTATTTGGGTTATATCCTACAGTTGTGGGTACTCTTAAATGTATCCTTGTGTACATGTATGTCTATACAATTTTCTAAAAGGCATCATCCTTTTAACCTTACTACCTGTTTCTTATCTGCCTCAAAGTCCCCATGGGTTCTTCTCCCACTGGAAATTTCATGGATATTCTCTACTCTTTAAGAATCATTGGCCTATCCAGTTGTTTTTACTAAAAAGTCGATGGTAGTAGGCTGATGCAGATGTGATCCCAAGATTATGAAAAGATGGGTGCTAGGGGAAAACCAAGTAATGTGGAGTACAGAAATATCAATTTGTTGAATGGGAAATCAGTGTGTAATATAAATAAACTCCAGCCAAATTTTTTTATGTTAGAGCATGGAAGAGCTTGAAGATCTGACAAGTTTTTGTTACTGTCATTTTCCCACCGGGGAGATTTATCCACCATGTTTGTCAACAGGAAAGTGATTGGAAATCCAACATTTTACAGTTGTCACCACAAATAGGGTATAGGGGAAGTCTTCCAACGGGGACTTCTGTTCTGGTATAATCTGCCCAATAGAGGAGATTTTCACTCACTTCTGCCCTTTTTCTGGAACAGAGAAGGGAGAATATCCTCTTTGATGAAATGGGCAGCAATTAATCTTACTTAACAGAGGGTCTAGCCAAAAATAAGTTTTGGCTAGGGTTCTATTTGAAATTTTACCTGAATGTAATGTTTGATGTGACTTTAAAATTTCACAAGATGGCTGTTTATTGTTTGACTGAATTTCATATACAGATTTTTAAATGATCCCTTTAGTGAATATCTGAATCTCAGTTGAAACTGTGAGCAGCCCTTGCCAGATTTTTTGTACTTTATCCCTATTAGGGAGATATTTCTACAAATAGGACACTTACCATAACATTATTTTTCATAGTGGGTGGCAGAGTTAGAACTTTGCGATAATGCTTTTATTATTGCCTATGTCTTCTTGTACTGTTGACAACTGCCATCCCTCCTGCTGAGTGCCCCCATAGCAAGCAGTTTGCAAAAGGGGCACCCAAGCAAGCTTGTTCTGTAGCCCGGGGGTTCTGTGTATTCATTCACACAAAGAGCCACAGCTCGGCCTGCCCCCTCTCGCTCCTCATTGGCTCACTGACTGTGATTGACAGCAGTGGGAGCCAATGGCTCCTTCTGCTGTCTGAGCTGATGAGGAGGGAGAATCCCTGGAAAGCCAAGGCCCTTGTGTACATCCCTGGATCTAGATGGGGCTCAGGTAAGTATTAGTGGGGCCGCTGCACACAGAAGGTATATTTCCTTCATGCATAGAATGCATGAAGGTAAAACATGTTAAATCTTTAAAACCACTTTAAGTTGACTATAAGACACAATCTATAGGCAGGAAAGAGAGCCTGCATACATAACTAAAAAAAAAGTGTCTAACTGCATTTATATTTACTACATTATTGTGAAATATTACCATGACAAATTTATAAACCAATTTACATTACAGAAATCTAATGGCAAAACATAACTAACAGCAGCATCTAGTAGCTGTTAAAATAAGCTGTCAGCACATAACTGATGCAGTTGAATGTTTTATCTCACAGCTTTCCCTAAGCCTTATACACTTCCTGCTAATGGACATTATGCATGTCCCTTTCTCTATACCACAATGCCATTCCAGGTGGCCGAGTTTCTTTTCAGCTTTTGATTTTTGTTTGGATTCCTATAAAGAAGATTTACTATGCATGAATGAATGAAAGTGATGGGAAGTCTCTTCAATGGAGAGAACACAAAAAAACTTTTTGGGGAGTTTGGAAAGGTTAGAACCTCTGTGGAGTTTTAAAGAGACCCTGTCGGGTAAATAGAATTGGACACAAAGCTCTACCTGCAAAAGAAGAGAGTAAATACTTTTTCCTAAGTAACAATATTCCAAGGAGAGAAAGAAGGAGCTAAAATTGTTCTTTTTCTGACCAACTGGTAGACTGTAGTTTTCCTATTTTAGTAGTGCAGTCGAAATTGAGAAATACGTAAAAATACGTAAAAATTGAGGGATGTCTCCTTGTTAAAGGACAGCTATAAGATTTTTTTCCAGTGTTACTGTCTTTTTTTATATTTTTAAGTTTGCAAGTTTTAAAATGTATGCTTTTTTAAATTGCCTATACACTGTTTACCATGCATGCTGAGCACTCTAATAAGAAAACCTTGCAATACCTTTATACTTTATGCCATGCTGTTAGTTTACATACAAAAAAAAAAAAGGAAAACTAACCTTTCCCAACACACCTACTTCCCTTCATTTCTGATGTCCCTATGAAGTTCCTATTTGCCTGGCTAATAGTCTGACCTTTGAACTTCAAAACTTTGAGTCATTGACCCAACACAAGTGTGCAAATCAGGAAAGTCAGGCAATGGCAAGAAGTCCTTATCTACATACTTGTTCCAGGTCAGTGGTAACCAGGTTTTTCAGAAGAGGTCTGCAATTGCAGCCTCTGCATTTATCTTATGAGAGCTTTCCTTGTATTAACATGTATTATTAACTATAGTGGATGCATAAATTGTATTGTATGTCTCTGGCAATAAGGACTGTGCTGTAAACATGGATATATAAAGTAATATGATGATTTTTTTTTATATTTGGCATAAATTATACATTATTTAATTTATAACAACATTTATTACAGAATGCGTGTATTTTTTTAAACCGTTTGTATCTAATATATACACATTTGTTTTTGAAGCAGACCTTGCACTAAAAATCACTTATTAAATCAGGCATCCCCCACCCCCTAAAACACTGCATGATAACTAAAAAAAAAAAAGGTCTTGTGGCAAAATTTATTGTTGTCTTATTTTTTAATTAAAAAAAGTGATTTTTTTCCAAAAAAAGTGCGCTTGTAAGACCGCTGTGCAAATACGGTGTGACAAAAAGTATTTGAATGACCGCCATTTTATTCTCTAGGGTGTTAGGAAAAAATATATATAATGTTTTGGGGTTTTAAGTAATTTTCTAACAAAAAAAACTGTTTTAGTCTTGTAAACGCCGAATCTGAAAAACAGACTGATGTCCCTTAGAGAGAAGCTTAATCTATTATTGATGGACAAGGCGAAAGCCAAGCTGAATAGATGCAGAAGGGCGTACTATGAGTTTGGTAACAAACCCACCAAGATGCTAGCAAACGCGCTGAGAGATTCAAGAGCCAAAAAACACATAGAGAAAATAAAAACACAGGGAGACAATTTAGTGAACTCCTCACAATCAATTGCGAAAGCATTCAGAGAATATTACAAAGGATTGTACCAATTAAATAACCAACCATCAGCTGAGGAAAGACAGAAGAGAGAAGAGAATATGAAAGAATACCTAGAGAAGTCAGGGATGCCCAAAATTTCAAAGGAAAGTATAGGGAGTATGGAGACCCCGATTACATTAGAAGAATGCCAAGAGGCAATAAAGGAAATGAAACCAGGTAAATCACCAGGGCCGGATGGATACACGCTATTATATTACAAAACATTTCAAGATAAATTAATACCGAAATTCCTAGACGCCTTCAATTCACTGAAAGAAAGAGCCCAGATGAGACGAGAAACAGTAGAAGCCCATATAGCGGTCATCCCTAAAGAAGGAAAAGATCCGTCAATATGTGCGAGCTACCGACCGATATCTTTGCTGAATATAGATTTAAAAATATTCTCAAAGATAATCGCTAACAGACTAGTAAGATATATCCCCTCTCTTATACACACAGACCAGGTAGGGTTTGTCCCTGGAAGGGAAGGGAGAGAGAACACACATAGAGTGCTAAGTACCATCTACCTGGCCCAATTTTATCATAAGCCAGTAGCACTTATTTCAACAGACGCGGAGAAAGCCTTCGACAGGGTGGACTGGATTTTTTTGAACGCAACATTGAAATTTATAGGCCTAGGGGTGGGCATGCAGAACTGGATTGCCAGCCTCTACTCGTGCCCTTCTGCTAGAGTGAAGGTAAATGAGGCTCTTTCGGACCCATTCCTAATTTGGAATGGGGCTAGACAAGGGTGCCCGCTTTCTCCGATCATTTTTATCCTAACACTGGAGCCTCTACTGAGGACAATACGATCAAATCCAGATATAAGAGGTTTTCGGATCAAAGGAACTGAGTACAAAGTAGCGGCTTTCGCAGATGATCTGTTGTTCTCAGTGGTGGCTCCAGAATTATCATTGCCTCCCTTGATGAAGGAGATAGGGGAATTTGGAGATCTCTCCAATTTCAAGGTTAATTACAGCAAATCAGAGGCGATGGGGATAGAAGTAAACAAACAAATAAAAGATCAACTAATAGCGAATTTCCCGTTTAAATGGTCGGATTCCCACATATTGTACTTAGGGACAAAAATATCAAAAAACCTAAACAGAATTTTTGAACTAAACTTTGCTCCGTTAGCAAGGCAAATTAAATCTGATTTTACGAGATGGGAAAGAGAGACCTACTCTTGGTTTGGGCGGAGTAGCATCCTAAAAATGAATGTGTTACCAAGACTACTGTACCTATTCCAGACCCTGCCAGTAAAGATCCCTTCGAGCTTCCTTAAAGACCTAAGATCTAGGTTCGCGAAGTTCATATGGGCAGGAAAAGCGGCGAGACTACGCAGGGAAATTTTAACATTACCCAAGGAGAGGGGAGGAGTGGGCTTCCCAGATCCAGTGGGATACTATGAGGCATCACATATGTTCAGGGTGGTTGAATGGTGCAACCGGGAAAACCACAGACCATCGATGTCTCTAGAGCAAAAAATCACAAACATCCCCCTTGAAGGCATGGTCTGGATACAAGAAATAGAAATTCCAGGGGAGGTCAAGAAACACCCTACAGTAGGCGCAACTCTACGTGTCATGAAAAACTTTTTCAAGAAAAATAAGCTAGCGACATACCCAAGCCCATTGACCCCGGTACTAGGAAACCCTAAATTTCAAATAGGACTCTTAGACCCATACTTTAAGATAGTAAAACGGTTAGGCTGGAGTAGAGTAATACACTTTGAGGGAGATATCCCAAGGGCAAGAAGAGAGGAAAGGGATGAGGCAATAAAAAAGAACTAGATGTAATGAGACAAAATCAACTAAAGACGGCTATTAAAGCATTAAAATTAGGACCGCTCAGAGATCTCACGAGATTCGAGGAAATATGTTTGAAGGGAGAGGAGCTGAGACATGGTCTTTCAGTGATGTATAGCATCTGGGTGGAGATGGGAGCACCAAAGGACTTACCGTTCATACGTACCTGGGAAAGAGAGTTGGAGGTCGAGTTTTCAGAGAATCAGATAAAAAAGATCTTTGACTTCACACATAAAGCCTCATTGGTGACCAGATATCAAGAGGGAGGGTATAAAATCCTTACCAGATGGTATAAAACGCCTGTAGCATTAAACCGGATATTTCCGGAAGTTTCAAATAGATGTTGGCGATGTGGTAAGGAGGAGGGCACAATGCTACATGTTTTCTGGTCGTGTGTAAAGCTAAAAGACTTTTGGAAAACGGTCAGAGATACAGTTAAAGATATCTTGGAGGTGGATTTGGGAGATAGCCTGGCTACATACCTTTTGCTGGATATACCAATTTCGTTGGCCAGGTTCAAAAGGTCCCTGATCAGACACCTATTGGTGGCAGCAAGGGCATGTATCCCAATTTTATGGAAAATTTTATGGAAAAGTGTAAACACCCCAAATAAACAACAATGGTTAGGTAGAATATCGGAAATCCAACAGATGGAGAAACTTACCATGGGCATAAGAGAGCAAGAGGATAAGTACAGAATGACATGGACTCCCTATATAAGATATAGAGAGGGAGACCCGTGAAGGAAGGGGGAGGGGGGTGGGGGGGCACTGGCGACAACAACCTGGAGAGATTCGTCTTTTTTTTTTTTTCTGGGGGGGAGGGGG
Source organism: Rana temporaria (assembly GCF_905171775.1). Taxonomy (NCBI): domain Eukaryota; kingdom Metazoa; phylum Chordata; class Amphibia; order Anura; family Ranidae; genus Rana; species Rana temporaria. Next base: position 145,782,564 of record NC_053491.1, on the reverse strand, counting down.
AAGGAGGGATGGGAGGTATATGTATGGGTTATTCAGGAACTATAGTTACTACTATAAACACTTACAGAAAGAATGTAAGAAAAAGAGAAGTGGAATGTTTTTAGTTATGTTGTAACATACAGAAGGCATATTTACGTGTAAATGAATTAACATGATGTGGATAACCTTGAAAAAAATAATAAAAAAAAACAGGCTCGGGGCTTAAGTGGTTAAAGATAGTGCAGATGTCCCCTTACCTTACTGCTGTAAGGTCACAGCATATATGAACTCTGTATGGATGAGTAGAGCAAAGGAATTCAAGCTGTTTTGTGGGGCAGCAAAGACCCTCACACAGGAAGATAAGAAGAGAGCACCAATGGTGTAATATTGTAGGAACAATTTAATAATAAAAGACTGTATACACTAGGTACTCACAAAGATAAAAAATAAACAGGCATATAAAAACGAGTACGAACTCGCTGACGTCACATCCGGTACCTCTTTACTGGACTCATGCGCGCATTCGTCACCAACACGTGACTTCCTCAGGAGTGATAAGAGGTACAGTTAATTGGTCTTAAATAGTGGGATTCCTCTCATTAGCCATTATTTGTAAGCTAATGAGCGCCGGAAATGGGCAGCGGCCATTTTCCGAAACAACGGGAAGTGGGGCAATCGACATAAGCTTGTTGGTCAGGCTTATCAGCGCAGCGATCCCTGTTTGTTCCTAATGCAAGTGCCGCATATATATTAACTCTGCGGCTGAAAACGGGAAAAAACCGAGGCCGATGGCGTCTGTATGACACCATTAGAGCATCTTCTGCCGACGGAGCAGGCGCCGGATATCGCATGGCAGCCATTTTGCGGGAGCCGGAGGTAGAGCCACGGCCATTAAACTGGAGCCCTGGCCCTCGGTAAACAATCGCCATTTTCTTGAAGCCTGAGCGCCGAAAAATAGAACAGAAACTGTCCTCCGGAGCAGAGGACAACATCAATTACGACCATATGCATAGTAAATCCAGTCGTTCTTGAGATAAACGATGGAATATGTTGTATCCCATATTGCAGGGGCTACTACTCATAATAACAAAATTAAAATTGGAATTAAAATGGACCTCTCATAAAATCTAATATAGGTGAAAATAATAATAGTAGTAATCGTACACACCGGCGTAATGTACCGGATGTGACGTTAAAAGGATCATGGAGGTGATAATCTTCAAATACAACAACAGCTGGCCCAACATATATAAAATAATCACAAGATAATATTAAAACATAAATATAAGACATGTTGAATATGAGAGATATTCTAAGGTCACTATCTGAAAGGGCTAAACCTTAAATGTACCTGTGATGAATGGACAGTAAGGAGAAAGATTAGGGGGATCCTTAAAGGGGCAGTTGAAAAAAATAAAAAAATAGAGAGTATAATTGGAAATTAAAAATTGCTGAGGAAACAATTAAGATCAAAATCTATATTTAAACCCCTCAAGGCGGCGTGGCCTGGAAGCCATCAGCCTGTGGCACTGCTGAGGAGTTATGGAAGACCAGGATGCTTCAATTGTGGCCTTCAGTTCTTCTGCATTGTTCGGTCTCATGTCTCTCATCTTTCTCTTGGCAATGCCCCATAGATTCTCTATGGGGTTCAGGTCAGGCGATTTTCTGGCCAATCAAGCACAGTAATCCCATGGTCATTGAACCAGGTTTTGGTGCTTTTGGCAGTGTGGGCAGGTGCCAAGTCCTGCTGGAAAATGAGGTCAGCATTCCCATAGAGCTTGTCTGAGGAAGGAAGCAGGAAGTGCTCCAAAATCTCCTGGTAGATGGCTGCATTGCCCCTTAACTTAATGAAGCAACTTTAGAGTTTCACCTATACAGACTGATTTTACTGTTGTGGGTTTAGTAGCACTTTAAGGCCTTCCATGCTTTCCCCATGATTGGTGTCATGCAACCCATCTTTTGACCATATAACAATATGAGAGGAAACCATGGGAGGGCTTCCCATCACTTTCACTCTGGTGTTGTTTGTCTTGAGATCTGCCACTAATAACATTTACCTCTAAATGTTATTACATTACCCATAAATGGTGCCTCTGTAGAGATTGGTACTTCAAACCCCCACAACACACATAAACACTAAGCCTAGTGTTAGTGTGGCAGGTCCAAAGCCCAAGACACCCACTAGGAGGCCTGAGGTTAGACATGCCACTGTATAAAGTAGACGTGAGCAACCTTTGTTAATCCAGCTGTTGTGGAACTACATGTCCCATGAGGTTTTGCAAAACTCTGACAGTCATGACTCCCAGAGGCAAACACATAATGTTATTTTTAGTCTTTCAACAGATGGAGTACAAAGGTTACCTACCCCTGGTATAAAAAATACTCAAAATCAACAATATTGAATTATAGTTTGTGTGTTTGGGATATTATTATAAGAAATATGTTGCTGTTTAGCTGTACAACAAGGGACTCTGCACCACTTGAGCGTTCTGCCTTTCCATATTCAGGTGGATAAACAAATTGCCACACTATTCTAGCTGTAATATATTAGTTTTCAAAAATGATTACATTATAAGCTATTTATAGCAAAATGGCTATTTAAAAAAAAAATTCTAAGGACAATGTTTAATAAATATAAAAATACTGTTGATTAGAGAACATAACATATCCACCCTGGTAAATGTTTTAATTATTGACTTAAGTTTTATACTAAATCATTAAATTATAATATTTAGACTTAATTAATCTTTTCATTTGTCTGATGTAATTAGTGTTATGTATGGTGCCTTTAGCTTCATTTTGATCCCCAGATAATTAGGCATTTTCATATTTTGTGATCCTCTCTTTTAAATACTGTATGCATGACTATATCCTCTTATTGTACTTATTGCACGGATAACATAAAATCCTCAAGATTACATTATTAATAAAAATACAAGATTGCATAGGTTTGACATAATACAAAAACTTACGACTGTTATATTTTTTCATTACATTATCATGTTGTAAGAAAATAAATGTAGAAAACTACTTTATAATCAACTTGCTACAATGGATAGCTGGTGAAATGTTAAAATATTTTATGATTTTATTTAACCACTTCCATACCGGGCCTATTCTGGCACTTCTCTCCTTCATGTAAAAATCATAATTTGTTTGCTATAAAATTACATATATATTTTTAGCAGACACCCTAGGGAATAAAATGGCGGTCATTGCAACTTTTTATCTCACACGTTTTTTGTGCAATCATTTTTCAAACGCTTTTTTTGGGGAAAAAAACGGTTTCATGAATAAAAAAAAAAAAACAGTAAAGTTAGCCCAATTTTTTTGTATCATGTTACGCCGAGTAAATAGATACCTAATATGTTGCTCTTTAAAATTGCGCACACTCATGGAATGGTGCCAAACTTCAGTACTTAAAAATCTACATAGGCAACACTTTAATTTTTTTACAGGTTACCAGTTTAGAGTTACAGAGGAGGTCTAGTGCTAGAATTGTTACACACGCTGTAACGCACACAGCGATACCTCACATGTGTGGTTCGAACTGCGTTTGCATATGTGGGCAGGCCCGGATTTACTCCCTTTGCCGCCCCAAGGCCAGGTCCTTCAATGCCGCCCCCCGCCTGCGCAGTACAGGGGGGACATTATCCACCAGGGGACTTTTTCGGCAACACACGGGGGTTTGCTGCCGAATATGACATTGAGAGGCGGGGGGGGGGTGCTGCTGCCAAAAATTGCATTGGGAAGCGGGGGGGGGTGACTTTGAGCATTGGGGGGGTCTGAAAAAATGACATTGAGAACCGGGGGGGTTGCTGCTGCCGAAAATTACATTGAGAGCCATCTTACCTCCTCTTCCCTCTGTTTTCTCTCCTCTCACCATCCGTGACATGACAGGGGGGAACTCCAGAAAGTGAAAGTGTCCTCTCCTCTCAGCAGCAGTGCCGCCCCTGCACCCACTGCCACCACGAGGCCTGACCTTGTTGGCCTTGTCTGGAATCCGGCCCTGTATGTGGGCGGGACTTATGTGCGTGTTCGCTTCTGAGCGCGAACTACCAGGGACAGGGGCAGTTTAATTTTTTTTATAATTTATTTTACTTAATTTTTTTTTTTTTTTTACACTTTTTTTGATCATTTTTATTCCTATTACAAGGAATGTAAACATCCCTTGTAATAGGAATGGTTAGTGGCAGGTCCTCTTCATGGAGAGATGCGGGGTCCCCTGCCTTGTTATTGTGTTCTGACAGGGAGCGGCTCCTATGCAAAGAACACTCCGGTCAGCACTCTCAGTCATTGGCTGAGAGCGCTGATCGAGAGCTGGTTCGCAGACCTTTTTTGGTCATGACCGTTCAGCCGCCTTCTGTCGGACCAACAGCCGAACACACGGATCGAATATCAGCCGGTTTATATTGAACTGGCTGATATCGCCCGACACTCAGCCCATGTATACTAGGCTTTATTCTTTTCTTGAGGTAAGATTGTCTCCTTCTTAAGGCCCCTTTCACATCGGGGCGGGAGGTGCCGTGGCGGTATAGCGCCGCTATTTTAGCAGCACTATACCGTCAGAATTGCCACGGAATTGCGGCGGTATTCGGACGCTAGTGGTGCGATTTTAATCCCCACTAGCGGCTGAAAAAGGGCAGAGGTGCATTGCTGGCGGTATAGCCACGGTGTCCCATTGTATTCAGTGGGAAGGAACGGTGGAGGAGCGGTAAACACACCGCTCCTCTCAGCGCTCCAAAAATGCTGTTGGCAGGTCTTTTCGAGCGATCCCACCAGCGCATCGCCTCAGTGGGAAAGCCCAGGGCAGGAGTTTTTCAGGCGGTATTTAGGCGCTATTTTTAGCGCTAAACCACCTGAAAAACTCCTCAGTGTGAAAGGGGTCTTAGTAATTTAGCCAAACGTTGATTAGACATGTATATGTAGACATGTATAACACCATCTGGCAATCACATTATTGTGCTATGCCTAAATTGCAACACAAGAACTTGATATGGAAAAGACCTAATCGTACCTTTTCTTAGGGTCTCAAGAGAAAGCATAATGAATATGCCCACACTACTATACTACACTACTATACAGTAGTTTGTCAGCTGTAAGCTCATTTGGCTGGAGTTACTTCTCCTCGTCTTTAAGCTGCTAAAATATAGATTTTTCCACTTCGAGTGCTATGTGCCCCAGTCTGAAAATACACCAAAGTACACCTACATTTCAAGCAAAGCTATGCATTGTACTAGAATGTCACAAGAATTATATTAATGTCCCTGGAATTATTGTTTGCCCAGGTCCACCTCATCATTGCCAACACTTGCAGCAGCCCCGTTAAGTGGCAATACATTCAGTTCATGGCCTGTTGGTCCAATGTATCAATTACTTAGGAAGTGTCTGCCGAGTGTGCAAGCAGTATGCCATCTCACACCTCCGCAACTGGAGTTCAACTGGACAGACAACTTTCATTCTTATCCACTCTCTCCTAGCAATTTAGCTTCCTATTCCTGTTAGCAACACCACCAGCTTTGCTTCTGTGCCTTTACCTGGTGAGCTTTTTGGAGTCTATAGTGTTATTATCACAGGCTTACGATTAGCAGATTATACCCACTCTCTTTTTTTGTACTTTAAGACTTGAGATCATATTAGCTGTGACCAAAAGATCTGCTGATGCTGTAGATCTAACACACAAAAAACACTTCACATCTGTGTAGAGAGCAGCCTAAACTGCCAAGGGCTGATATGAATCCACAAGGTAGGGATTTTACCTATGACACAACATCTTCCTTTACAAGCAGGTGTGTTGGCAATGTATTTAGTGTTAAAACAGACCTTTTTAAAACAATGCATGCAAGAGTAAATGACTACCATATCAACAGAAACATTGTTAGGATTTCAAGAGACCATGGGAACCCAAGGGCCACACAGAAGAGAAGGGAACAGCAGTGGGCATGACTGTAGTTATAGAGTTAAGTGGGTAGATAATTAATTAGTAGTTATTATAATAATGATGATGTAAGCAGCAACCTGATTCTTCCAGAGAGATGCACTTTATTGACTTCCAACACAGAACAAAGTCCATAAGATACTTGCAACACATGACAAAATCCAACAGAGTAAATATGATAAAGAATAATAGCCTTCAGGGTCCCATTTTTCCTAGACCTGTGCCTTCATATTCATGGAGAGTGAATAGACTGAATGCCTCTTTGATCAACAAGTCCCCTTAACACACACTGTGCTATACATATAACACAATATATAAAATCCATACAATATATATATATATATATATATATATATATATATATATATATATATATATATATATATATATATATATCAACAATGACAATAGTGACTTAAGGAAAATGGTATTAACCAGAGGCTATTTTTATACAATGCACACATACAACTACAATATATGCCTTAATTATTATGCAACATGTGAGAGTCCCAAAGACACACATAAGCCTCAAGACAATGGATCATTTTTTTTATAAAATTCCACTCTTCTATTACATATGCTTATCTACACGCTAATATTTTATCTGACCTACCAAAAACAAGAACTTATTTAAAATTGTTGGAGACTACTTGGTAATCAGCAACCATTAAGACAATAAAAACATTCAGAATTCTGTACAACATAAATACACTATTTTACCAAAAGTATTGGGAGGCCTGCCTTTACACACACATGAACTTTAATGGCATCCCAGTCTTAGTCCATAGTGTTCAATATTGAGTTGGCCCACCCTTTGCAGCTATAACGGCCTCAACTCTTCTGGGAAGGCTGTCCACAAGGTTTAGGAGTGTGTCTAGTGCAGACCAGTCAAGTTCTTCCACCTCAAACTCACTCATCTATGTCTTTATAGACTGCATTGTGCACTGGTGTGCAGTCATGTTGGAAAAGGAAGGGGCCATCCCCAAACTGTATCCACAAATTTGGGACCATGAAATTATCCACAATATCTTTGTATGCTGACGCGATAAAACACCTTTGGAATGAATTAAAGCGAGCCAGGCCTTCAGGAAAACCAGGAAGTAGTCAGGTCCACGCTGATCAGCTTGAACCGGAAGCGTAAATTATATCACCAGCACGGGGCGGGAGGAAGGGGTCATGACTGTCTGTGTCCCCTCATTCCACAGTGACAGTCCTGGCCCCTTTCTCCGGCCCGTCCTGGTGACATAATTTCTGCTTCCGGTTCAAGCTGGTCAGCGTGGAGCTGACTACTTCCTGGTTTTCCTGAAGGCCTGCCTCGCTTTAATTCATCCCAAAAACGTTCTATCGCGTCAGCATACCAAGACATTGTGGATAATTTCATGGTCCTTTGGGATTGATCGTGCGAGGAGCCTGTGGGACGCAGTAGAACTGACAGGACTACATACTTATGATGAGCATGACTCCCACTTATATTACTGCAAACTAAGGACAGTGCCTCCTGGAGCACCAGATACCCAATTTACCTTCACCAGTATCTGTCAAGACTCCATTGTGTATACCTATGCCATTACCATTGACGCCGCCTCAATCTGTAACTTCTCTCTTACTCAAGTACTGTATATCTCAGTTTTCTATGTATGAGTAATGTTTGTAGTGGGCCCATCCAATGTCATTGCTTACTGCTGCCTCTGTGCTCACAAACTGCTGATGGCTCTACTGTTCTATGGCACTCACATATTGGTTTACTTTTTCTCTGGCTAGTTGCACTTCAGAATTATTGTGTGATCCCCCACAGAGTGAACTGGATAAAGAAAGAAAACAAAATTCTTGCTGATTGGGTGATTCAGGAGTTGTGATGTGTGGATTGCACAAAATAGAAGTGGTGTGAATTTTTGAGTGACTCTATTTTCTTTAATCCATTCAATTGCCAAAGACCATGCAGTATATTTATTAGGCAGTGAATGTAACATTCACCAAACAGGCATGTGTTTTAAATTACAGTGATTTATTAACCTGCAGTAAATGTTTGGAGAATGTCACATTCACTGCTTTATAAGATTGTCTCCATGAATACCCATTGCTTATACTGGCTGGTTGATGAAACGTCAAACCTGACATAATGATATGCTCATCTATTTACAGTATAGCAAGTCTTATCTATTTAGAGCAATGCTTCATTAATAGTGCAAATAGCTTGTAGTGAATGAAAAGCTGCTACTTTGGTAAAGCCCTCATTACACTCTCAATGCCGCAAAAGACCTAAAGTCAGAAATCTCCAATTTAATGATGTTACAACAGACAATAGCCATATGCAATTTCATTGGTGAGAAGGATGCTTGTGAAAGATGCTTTTGAACACTGACAGTGTTTTTTTTCTGGATAACGTACTCTATTTCATTGCAGTGTTTTTCTTTCATAAATAATCCAATTTTACCGACAAGTCATTTATATCCCCTAATTGCTCATTACTTAAACTTTCCAGTTAAAATGCATAAAATTGTTAATTTTATGGATTGTAATTATATTGTAAGCGAAACTTGTGTCAGCGTGTTTTAGAAAAAAACTCAGAATAATTGCAAAAAAAAAAAACGAAGTAGGATTAAAAAATAATTGCTTATTAATAGAAACTTTTCAGTACATGATTACAATATAACAATCTACAATTTGTATCTATAATAAAGTGGCCCTATCATGCAAATCTAAAAAATGGATAGAGTGGTGAGGGGCTACAATTGGTTTTTGGTCTTAACTTTTGTCTGTGTCTCCGTTCGGTAGATGTACTCTCCCTAACTCCTCCGATCACCCATGTTGCCCTAAATGAAAGTAATGATAAATATCAAAATTTGAGTTGCCATTAGAAAAAGAATAGATGGAAAATCTTCCAATGGGGACATTGCTTTCCATGACAACTGTCTAAATGTCTTCCCCTCATTTTGGAAAGAAATCTTTTTACTTCCTATTAAGTCTATAGAACATGAAGTAAAGGGAAATTTCCCTAAATGAAACAGAGATGGTAAAAACAAACTGGTTATAACCCGCCACAACTTTATCCAAAATTTAAAAAAAATGTTGCCTTTAAATACACTTTAGTGAAGCTCATTTACTTACATAGTATGGAATGTTCACTTAGTGAATAGAGTGAAGCTGTGTTCCATTAAATCTTAGTTACTTTCAATCCCCTGCACAAGAGTGGACATTACCACAGTTTCACATTCTTCACTAAGGCAAATCAAAATTTTCCACGCCTCGAGTGAAGCAAACGCACTGCTTTATTAGTGGAGTAGAAATCATATCCTCATCCAAATTAATAAAATTAATTCACCAATGAAAATAATGTTTAAAGCAATATTAACCACTTCAGAAGCGGAGGATTTGGCTGCCAAATGACCGGGGCCACTTTTGCAATTTGTCACTGTGTCGCTTTAAGTGACAATTGCGCGATCGTGCGATGTGGTACCCAAACAAAATTGACGTCCGTTTGTTCCATAAATTGGAGCTTTCTTTTGGTGGTATTTGATCACCTCTGTGATTTTTAATTTTTACGCTATAAACAAAAATAGAGTGACAATTTTGAAAAAAAAAGCAATATTTTTTACTTTTTGCTATAATAAATATTCCCCATAAAGATTTTTCAATATTTTTGGCAAAAAAAATAAATAATAATCAATAAGCGTTTATTGATTATTATGCGCAAAAGTTATAGCGTCTACAAAATAAGGGATAGTTTTATGGTATTTTTATGAATATTTTTTTTACTAGCAATGGCAGTGATCAGCGATTTTTTACATGACAGCGACGTTAAGGCGGACACATCAGGCACTTTTGATGCTATTTTGGGACCATTCACATTGATACAGCGATCAGTGCTATAAAAATGCACTGATTACTGTATAAATGTGATTGGCAGGGAAGGGGTTAACCACAAGGGGGTTAGGAAGGGGTTAAGTGTGTCCTAGGGAGTGATTCTAACAGTGTTGAGGCAGGGCTTATTGTGACATAACACTGATCACTGCTCCCAAAGAGAGTGAGCAGACGATCAGTGTCCTGTCACTAGGCATAACAGGGAGATTATAAATAAATAGTGCAGCGCTAAATTAATCAAACAAAAATTCTTATAGTGACATAAGATCAATAGTGTTTAATTGCCAAAACCACAACTAAATACAATAATGTAAAAGTCCATGTGCGATGACCGCACAACGTGAAATAGTGCAATGCTAAATAAATCAAATGGACACAACATCAATGTGTACAACTGATAAGTAAAGTCCATGTGCAGTCACACAGCATGAAATAAAGTATTCTTCGGAATAACAGCACTGGATGGTAGATGACTAATTGCCTGATGGAATCAGGGAGATTTCACATATAGACAAAATAAGGTACTCTTACCATATGGTGTGGACTCTGATGCGCTTAATGGTCTCAGAGGACCTGGATCGATGCGGCAGGGTCTCCCAGGTTGGCGATAATTCTCAATAACTCAGATAGCCCATCCCCCCCTACAGTTTGGAATGCTGAGGGAACACACTTAACCCCTTAACACTTAACTGGTCCCCAAAAAGTGTCTTTTGGGGTCAGATTTGTCCGCCGCAATGTCCTAGTCCTGCTAAAAAATCGCAGATTGCCGCCATAACCAGTAGAAACAATGAAAATAAATAAAAGTCCTTAAATCTATCCCATAGTTTGTAGACGTGATCATTTTGTTAAAGCGGAGCTCCACCCGATTTTTAAGTCATTTGTAATATTTCTAATATTAAAAAACAATACCGAAATAAATATTTAAGTTTAATAAATATGTACATTACCTGAGTTCTTCGTTTGCCTTCCGGTCTGGAGCCTTCGGGTTTTCCTCGGGTTATTCTTATTTCCTGTCCCGCGCTGTGTCTTCTGGGAGCCTGTTTCATAGCTCCCTTGTTGTCCCATTCTGGCCTAGACGAAACATTGCGTGATTTCGGGGGCCATTGCTATGGCAACACAGATGCTGACGCCCATGGTCCGCGCTGCGTGTGCGCATGCGCGAGATCGAGCGGTGGATGCTGGGAACACAGCATCACCGCAACCAGGAAGTCCCTGCCCGTATCTAATGCCCACACTACAAATGGCAATGGAAGGAATATACGTTTTTCTTCAGCACACAAAGGGAGCGGAGCGGACGTTAGAGCGGAGAGAAGTACGTTCATTTAAGCCCTGCAATTAGCTATGTAACTAGACTTAAAAAAAAAACGCAATTGCATGGGAGATCCGCTTTAAGATACTCTCGATAGGAAATAATGTCTAAAGATATGCAGACCCTGCAACTTTCCTCATTAGAGCCTTGATTCCGAAGCAGCTGGTTGGTAATTATGAAACCACTCCCATTAGACTTCGCACAGGGGCACAGAGGAACAAACTGATTTCAAAAGGTAGAAATCTACAACAAAGTTTGTTAATTTCCTTGCAATGTACATAGATCACCCAGAGGGAAATTTTGTTTTCTCTCAACAAAAGTAAAGTTACGCTTTAATGTATTAAATCTGTTAGCACAGTTAATACTCTTCTCCTTCCAGACTGACAATGTTGATGTCAAAAGATGCCCCCTGTTCTCCTTCATCCAGAGTGAGCGCATGCTTATACAAGAGATGTGTTACTTGACACATAATCAGGCTTGATTACCAATCAAGATTGGTAAGCTGCAATATATTACATTTTAGGTTTTGGGTTCAATATACCGTATATACTTGAGTATAAGCCAAGTTTTTCAGCACATTTTTTTGTGCTGAAAATGCCCCCTCGGCTTATACTCGAGTCACCTTTTTGCACCTGATATCCCATAATTTGGGGACCCGGTATCGCTGGACCCCAAACTTGGCACACATATAGCCCCACTCTTCCTCTACAAGTGTGCAAAGTTTGTTGTCCGGGGGACCTACGGCCGGGGAGCACCGATTTTTCAAAGCCGGGCACCCCTTCCATAGACCCTTCCACCCCTTCCATAATTCCCCTGAGCCCGAAACTTGGTACACACCCATTTCTCCTCTACAAGTGTGCAAAGTTTGTTGTCTGGGGGACCTATGGCTGGGGAGCCCTTCCATAGACTCCCATGTTAAACGTCAGTTTAGTCATGGACACAGTGAGGCATGGGCATAGTGAGGCAAAGTGAGGCATGCAGATGGACACCCTAGGCTTATACTCAAGTCAATGGGCCAGATTCAGAAAGAGATACGACGGCGTATCTCCTGATACGCCATCGTATCTCTGATTTCCGACAGTCGTATCTATGCAACTGATTCAGAGAATCAGTTACGCATAGATATCCCTAAGATCCGCCAGGTGTAAGTGTTTTACACCGTCAGATCTTAGGCTGCAATTCCAGGCTGGCCACTAGGTGGCGCTTCCGTATTTTTACGCGAGGAATATGCAAATGAGGATTTACGCCGATTCAGAAACGAACGACCGCCCAACGCTTTTTTTTTACGTTGTTTGCGTTCGGCTTTTTCCGGCGTATAGTTACCCCTGGTATATGAGGGGTAGCTAATGTTAAGTATGGGCGTCGTTCCCACGCCGAGTTTTGAAATTTTACGTTGTTTATGTAAGTCGTTCGCGAATAAGGCTGGACGCAATTTAGGTTCACGTTGAAATCAATGACGTCCTTGCGACGTCATTTACAGCAATGCACACTGGGATATTTTACGGACGGTGCATGCGCCGTTCAAACAAAACGTAAAAAATGCGGGGTCAAGACACATTTAAATAAAACACGCCCCCTACATCCCATTTGAATTACGTGGCCTTACGCCGCAACACATACGTTATGCCGCCGTAACTAAGGGCGCAAGTTCTTTCTGAATAAAGAACTCGCGCCCAAAGTTAGAGCGGGGTAACGTATCGGAGATACGTTATGCGGGCCGGACAGATACGCCATTGTATCTGAATCCGGCCCCATAAGGTTTCCCATTTTTTTGTTGTAAAATTAGGTGCCTCAGCTTATATTCGGGTCGGCTTCTACTCGAGTATATACGGTAACTTTATTTTTTTAGGCAATTTCTTGCATACAAATGTATTGATATAGCACAGAGAAAAATAGAAAAAATCTTTGGATTACCTGTTGATTATTTTGGTCAGGAAGTGCAGACATTCAGGAACAGAGTTGGACAATGCTAGGAACATGTTATGTCTGGCATCCAACCAAATTATAGTGTCTGTCTTCACACATTCCAGTAATGGAAATACAGATTTCCAGAGACTGGTCATTCAAAATGGAACAAAGCTGATGGCACATTAATTGCAAGAGTTTTGTAGGTTTAGGTTTGTGAACATCCATATTCATCAAGCGAGGAATCTTTGCTTAAGTAAGCCGTTACTCTGCACATCAATGGAGCTGTGTGTGCTTCATTGACTCAATCAAGAGTGTGCATGACTAGCATTCACTGAGGTTTTATATAGCTTTATTAAATTAAATGAGCAATATATCCTATTTTTAACTTAAAATATTAACGCCATTTTATTAATTGTGAAACCTATTGCTAGATTTTTTTGTACCTTATGCCTACCCTACATTTGCATGTAAAAGTTCAGAACTAACCATCAGTTTGTATCACAAGCTGTGAAATTTTTCTAAGGATGTTCATTTCATTAATATTTTATTATATATTTTATTAGTCTTTTTAGATGATTGCAGTTTCATACTTCAATCTAATGCTCATGCTGAGTTGCATGTAAAATATAGCTTGACTTTAAACCCGTTTCATTTCTGTTGTAGTCCTTGACATTGCCTTTGTTAATTTTAGTGTGTGTGCCAATCAATGCACCTCACCAAAGTAGTAATGATGAGGTTTGGCAAAACGTGTTGGGCATTTGATTTAAAATTGGTTGACTAATTTTTTGCCACGCTATAAGCAGTATATTCTGGCATCAGAAAAAATCTGCATTAAGGCCCTGCTCACACCTGAGTGTTTTTCAGCTTGTAAAACGCTCGGCTCTGAAGCTCCAAAATGCCCAACAAGCAAAATCCCATTCATTTTAATGGCCCCTGTTCACATCTGAGCATTCTGTCACCCGAAGCAAAACGCCTGAAGCTTACAAAAGTGCATGAGCTTCTTTTTGGCAGATTACAAGTTTTTTTGGCCCCATAGACTTTAATGGAAACTCCTGACTTGAGCAGTAAAACATTTGCTAAACGCTTGTGAAACTCTCAAATGGCAGCTCTCCACCCCTAAATTTTCTCTCCCTCTCTTCCCCCTAGTGCTTTCTATTGGGCAAACAAAAACGCCTGAAGGTGTAAAATGCTTGTAATACACTTTTAAAATGCCTTAAAAAAAAAGCTTGTAAAAAGCTGCAAAAAAAAGCTAAAAAATATCTGAAAAACACCAGTAAATCAATGCGCTCAGGTGTGAATGAATCCTTTAATTGCATTACATTATGGTCAGTGTAAATTATGTTGTACAAGTATTGTAACAATGTTAATAAATATTTACAAGTGGTTCAGATTTTAAAAAAAAAATTTAAACAAAATTATCGTAAACTTAACAACAACTGCTTTGTATTGGCTTTGGCATTAATGAATGGTATTTTATTCTGAAAAGCATAACGCATAATTAAATTGTGTAGAGACTCACACTTCAATCATGGAGGCAAACATACATGTATATTTATAGTTTTCTATGGAAAAAAGGACAGGAAAATTATATCTAGCAGCTTGCCGTTTTTCTGAAAAGCTGAGCTTTGTCATACAGCTTGTGCTTCACTCACCAACAATAATGTAACTTATTATAAGTTACCTGTAATCTATAGTGAAGTGATGAGTGATCATTTGCATAAATTATAGTGATTCACTACATAAAGCCTGGTGATGAGTAGGTGGTTAAGTCATTATTACTCATTTGCATAATTTCCTATGAGAATGTCAATATCTTCATCATCCTAAGAAATACAGTTTCTAGAATGTTAAATGTTGTAGAGTTTTAAGAGGAGCTAATAATTTCTAAATTATATCTGCATTTCTCTTTTAATTCTAATTTTTGTATCTGTTTTTAACTATATACATTGTATTCTCTTACTAGGCACAAAGTTGCCACAACAATATACTATAATACATTGGCTGTCACCCATAGGGTAAGTACATAGAGTTCGGGACAGAATTTTAATTTCAAAGGAGTTACGATTCAGGGTTAACAAACCGTATATACTCTAGTTTAAGTTTTTCAGCACATTGCCCCCCTTCGGCTTATACTTGAGTCACCTTTTTGCGCCTGATCTCCCGGATTTGGGGACCCGGTACCGGCCGGCCGTAGGTCCCCTGGACCCCAAACTTGGCACACATGTAGCCCCACTCTTCCTCTACAAGATTTTTGTCCATGGGACCTGCAGCCAGGAAGCACCGATTTTTTAAAGTCGGGCAGCCATTCCATAGACTCCAATGTTCAACGGTATTTTCTCCGGTGATTTGAGGACCCGGTACCAGCCGGTCGTAGGTCCTCTGGACCCGAAACTTGACACACATTTAGCCCCATTTCTCCTCTACAATGTTTGTTGTCTGGGAGACCTACAGCTGGGGAGCACCAATTTTTCAAAGCTGGGCACCCCTTTCTATAGACTCCGATGTTAAACGTCAGTCTAGTCATGGGCACAGTGAGGCATGGACACAGTGAGGCATGGACACAATGAGGCATGGACACAGTGAGGCATACAGATGGACACCCTAGGCTTATACTCGATTCAATATGTTTTCCCATTTTTTTGTGGTAAAATTCGGTGCCTCTGCTTACATTCGGGTCGGCTTATACTTGAGTATATACAGTAAAAGGATTTGAGGCAGCCTACATCCACGGAACATCTGAAGTTAGTTCTCCAAGATGTTGGAAACAACCTACTTGCCAAATTCCATCAAAAAACTGTGTAAAGACGTATCTAGAAGAAAGTAGTTCCATCCTTTGCTACAGTTTGAAGCTTCTATACGAGCCATGCCTTTAACAGGCTGAGGAAGAGGTCATACATTTAGCAGTCAACCAATCAGACAAAATAACTTGATTTCAGAATACGGATAAGTGTGATGTCACCAGTTACTCGTGGCTTCAGGAATAATCAAACTAAATTACTTTTAAGTACAATTGTACTATGCCATACCTGCTATTTGGCAATTACTATGAGTCTCACCATTCAAATGGTTAAACATGATAATGGAAAAGGGTCTCATTATTATGTCGCAGTAAATGTATAGCAATGCTAATCAAAGGTCCTTACTACTCAGAATTGCAAGATAACCATTAATTTGAATGCATATGTTTTAGAATTACCTGTGTTTTTCTTTCACTACCGGTGTCCACATTAATAAAGTATAACCTCAGAAATCCAGGAAAGCTGGTCCAAAGGCCGTTACTGAATATTCTGTATCCAATTGGAATAATCATCCAAGGTGGTCCCAGATACAAGGACAACATGACCAGATTTGTATCATGGACTTGCGTTCTATTATTATTGAACTGTTGAAAACTAAAAAAATGTTGTCTTATTATTATTATTATTATTATTATTATTATTATTATTATTATTATGATGGAGTTATGAACTACAGATACGGAGATCCAGGAATGTGGACTGTAAGATGGAGAGTTTACAGTGTCTTTTCAACTAGTTTTTTTATATTCAGAAAGCAATGACAAACGCTCCAAATGCTAAATGGGATTTCACATAAACCATTATTTTATGTGTGGCCTTAGTTTTCACTGGCCGCAAGAGGCCGACTGTTACATAATGGGTGTATGTAAAAAATCTACATTAACAGTTGTAAATTATATTGTAATTAGAAATATATTTTAGGTAAAAGCAAATATATTAAAAGTATTGAGTGTTGTGTTGGCGTTACTGTAATTAGTTCAATTAAGTAAATATAATGATGCACTAAAACCGACCCTAGTGCAGTACACAGTGTAATATATAAATTAATGAATTCTTGTGAAAAGTGCTCCGTGCTAATGTAAACAAATGCTATAATGAGAAATTGCTACTGTAGCAATAACCTAGGATAATGACATGTGTGGCCGACAATAATAATAAATAATGATGTGCAGTACTGATATACAATGACTGACATCACCTAAGTGAGGAACACTAAGAGTCCTGTGTACTAGAGTACGTAATGTCCGTATTGCTAGTAGGTACACTCACACACACTTCCTTCATCAAGGGACAATTGATCTCCGTTCACAATTGCTGGTATATAATTTTAGGTGTTGAGTCCATATACAGGATAAAATGACAGAGAAATGATCATTGCGCAGTGTTGTAACCAAAGCGCAGTATGCCAAACAAATGTGTATGTAGTAGCACTCACATAAAGCCAGGAATCAGAAGCGCATATCAGCTCAGTGGAGCGATCTCCTCACTCGATTTCTGATGGGATCAGAATACCGCTGGTATCCTCACTCGGCTCCTCCCCCTACACGTTACGTCAACGCCACATGACTTATTCATTTTTTGGGTCACAGATTGCCTTGAATTGTTGCAACTGTTACCATTTGTTCATCCTTTGTTTGTTTTTTCACTTTATTTGGCACATATTAGCGCTTTAGTATTATTATTACTGTAATTAGTTCCATGGTTGGCCTTTTGTTTTCCCTGATCACATCTTACATGGATAGTAAACAGCAGCCTTCTTTGACTCATCCAATCAGGCTGTGCCCAATATACATTTGCTAGGTACAGTGACCAATTAGGGAGAATTATAGTAGCCACAGTACAGAAAGGAGGGGGGATATAATTGTGACCAAGCTAAGTCTTTCTTTTGTGTGGGGACACAAGGAAGTCACCATGGGCCGATCTGAAGTTAACAGGTAACCTAACGCTATACTTGCATCTTATATTGTAAATATGATTGTTGTGGGCAATTTTCAAATATCATGTAAGCCAGGGGACCTACACTGTACATTGTGTTGTAAATACTGTCTGGTGTGCAATTTGCATATATTATGTAACCCTATCAATCAATGTGTATTGCGGATCGAACTACCTCTTTTGTGTAAGATCTCTCAGATCTAGATGTGTATATGTGCATACTACTACAATGATTGAGGTATATGCACATAAACTAGACAACAGGTGGTCACACCAAATATTAATTGGAAATTTTCTTCTGTTCGCTCACTTTGTATTTTGTAAATTGATATAAATAAACAAATAAAATACAAAGAGAGAGATTATATACAGTACATCATTTATTAGGATATTCGCTTTTGTTTTATTTCACAGTTTTGACAAACTAAAATCCTGAGAATAGACCTGGAACTACAGGATACAGCACATAGGAAGGTTTCACTAACAAAGCATCTGCTTATCACCCTTTGGTGAGTGAACTCTCTTGACTGTAAGGACTCTGTTGGATGGATAAGTGAACATGTGATATTGCGTTGGTCCACCAGGCAATCTGTAGGCCTCAATGCCAGAGGATCAGGCAGAAGGAAAACAATATCAAAAGTAGACTAGTATTGACACCTTGGGGGTTATCCACAAAGCCTTGGCGCAACGTAACTTTTCTGATTTAAGTTACTCCGCCGCAAAATTCCAAAGTTAGGTGCCGATCCACAAAGCACTTACCTGGAATTTTGCGGCGCTGTAACTTAAATCCGTCCGGCGCAAGGCGTTCCTATTCAAATGGGCGAGTCCCATTTAAATTAGGCGCGCTCCCGCGCCGGACGTACTGCGCATGCTCCGTCGGGTAAATTACCCGACGTGCATTGCGCTAACTGACGTCGCTCCGACGTCATTTGCTTAGACGTTACCGTAAATGGCGTCCAGCGCCATTCACGGATGTCTTACGCAAACGACGTAGAATTTAAAATTCGACGCGGGAACGACGGCCATACTTAACATGGCTTAGGACAACTAGGGCTTAGCCCTAGTTTTACGCGGCGGAACTCGACGTAAACGACATAGATTTAGAGCGACGGGCCCGTCGGAGCGTTCGTGGATCGCCGTAACTGGTCATTTGCATATTCTACGCCGGCCTCAATGGCCTCGCCACCTAGCGGCCGGCCTAGAATTGCATCCTTAAGATCCGACAGTGTAATTCAATTACACATGTCGGATCTTCGTCCTAACTATGGGAAACTGAGTCTGTGGATCAGTTCCATAGTTAGGACCAGGGATACGACGGCGTAACAGCAGTTACGCCGCCGTATCTCTTTTGAGGATCTGGCCCATTGTGTATATTTCTCATTATGGATTCTCTTTAAGGAAAACTAGTGGACTAGTGGACTAGTGCACGTGGAAGAAATCCGTTATAACTATATGTAGGTGTTGGCTATATTGTGTCCCCTTGTCCAAAGAAAGTGGATACAAGCTTCACTAGTGGAAACAATCTCTACCTAGTCCTCAAAGTACTAAGTCTACACACAATGTCCTGCTTCCTTTAATGTAATATTTAAAAACAACTGTTTCCCAGGTAATTATTTTTGACTAGGTTTCTGTAATGAATGTTTTTCTTTTCTGTTATTTGTCTTGGTGAGGAAAATGTACATGAGTTTATAGAGCCTTATCTCCGTTGTCTTAGAAACTAGATTAGAAGTTTGAGAATTTCCTATATTTGTTTGTATAATCAGCTTGGGAAGTGTACAGGAGCGCTTCTTCACCCCTGTTGTTCTGTTGTCTTGGAAACACTATAGCAAACTGCAGCCACACTATTTAACATGCATTCCAAGAAAAAAAAAAACTTGGTTGTTAAAGAAAATGTAAACAGGGATTTTTGGCAGCCTTTTATACTAAAAAGTACTTAGTACTAAGCTCACTGAAAATATGATAACGTTATAAGTGATTTCAATGAAGAACCAATTTTTTAATAAACTATTACTGCTCCGAGTTGCAGCTATAATGTTATCCTTTAATTATTAGTAACTGTCTTCTATAACCATATGATACTATATAGTGCCTTCAAACACTCTGTTTTCTGTATGACTGCTGTTTCTATGACATGTACACAGATGCATGCATGATCTGTTACATTAGAAAGAAGCTTGCCTCTAGAGTATCTGAGTGGGGAAAGCTATATGAGCACAGCTGAACCTTGCAATCCACATAAGTATTGAGAAACCGGATTCAACAATGCTAATGAACAGTGCTACTCAATATACCACCAGTCTATTCATTTCTGTTTTATCACTCAACATCATTGTAGCCTTCCAAATATTTAACCTTTACATTTGAAAGGTGGCATTATGGAAACATTATTTACCGTTTTCAAAAGTAAACAACATCCCTGTCAGCAGAGGGTTACTTGTAAAAAAGTTACATACCTGCTAAAAGAAGAGTCATGATAGATAAAGTGTTATTAAACCCTTGATCATACAAAATAATTGCAATGCCATACTGTATATCATGCAACACTGCATGCAAATAAAATTAATCTATTACATTTGAGCAGATTTGCTGAAAGACAAGATAAAAAAAAATACACATATTTAGTAAATAATGTCAGGAACCTACAACGTTAACTTGCTTAAATTATGAATAGTGGTGAAAATCTCCACTCCATTTCCCACTATGCAGTGCTCAACAACAGTGTACATTATTAAGTGAATAGGGGAGTGATGGTGGAACTCCTTCACTCACCTAATTACTTACTAACTTGTGCAGATTCACAAAAAAAATAAGAAATATTTAGTAAATAGTGGTGGGAACCCCCAAAGTTATTGAGTTTGTATTTATGCATAATATGTAGATTTATGCCGGGTTGTGAAGTTTCTGCTTCAATAACTTTCAGTGCTGAAATAGGTGACACCTCTGCAAAAGACAACATTTTAATTAGACATCATGGCTAAAGTATAAAATGGCCCCTGATGATGTCCTATATGATGAAATGCGTAGAGAAAAGTTAGGATGCACGACAATACTGCGCATGTGCAGTCCCATTACGGCCATATTGGAATTTGGCAGATCCAATGTTTTCCCTGCATACAGAGCTCTGTATTAGCTTGATGTCTACATACATTTTGTAAGTGCAATATTCTATAAATAAATAGTACTTTTATGTAGACTTCACTACGGTAAGCTTCTTTCTTCTGTTTCATGTACTTGAGTGTTAGTGATTAACACAGTGGTCATCAACCCTGTCCTCAGGGCCAACGAACAGACCAGGTTTGCAAGATAACTGAAATACATCACAGGTGATATCATTTGCTGCTCAGTGATTGCAGAATTCTAGTCTACATCTCCCCAAAATAATATGAAAAATCTGGCCTGTTAGTGGGCCCTGAGGACAGGGTTGATGACCACTGGATTAACAGATCTTCTGCTGAGCTTTAGCCCAAATCCCAGATGAGCCCCCAATTGTTTTGCTTTGTTTTTTTTTTTTAACCACTTGCCGTCGTTTGATGGTGGCAGAATGGCTCCCATGCACCCACCCACTGCCGTACTGAGGAGCCAATGTGCGTGCCCGGTGGCTGCGATGTCTGCCGGGCACCCACGATCACTCCTGTGAGAGCCAGAACGAGGATCACACAAATCCATGTTCTGGCAGGGGAGAGGAGACAGATTGTGTTTTCCTAGTATATAGGAATACCGATCAGTCTTCTGTTGTCATTATGATTTAAAAAGAGTAAACACATTTCATTGATAATAAATGGCTTCAGCCAAACACTAACTATGAGTGAAAGAAATGTTTTTGTGTTATCATTCATATTCTCTGAAAAATGGCCAAGAAATCATAAATTCTGCCAGGGTATGTAAACTTATGAGCACAACTGTACATAGCAAAAATGACACCCCAAAATACATTCTGCGACTCCTCCTGATGGCACTTATGGTATTGATGGCACTGACAGTACTGATATGCAGGACTGTGTGACACTGATGGTACTGTGACATTGATGGCACAGACACTAATGACACTGACACTGATGAGTACTGATGACACTGACACTGATGGGCACTGAGACACTGATGGGCACTGTTTGGGCACTATATTGGCATGGTAACAAATACTACAAAACTCACTCTGCACTTAGATTGCTCTCCCTCCTCACCAGTGGTCTCTGTGTGAGGAGGATGAGCCGTCAATGAAAGATGATCATCTCTCATTGGACACAGCGATCACATGGTAAATGGTAGCTGTGATTGGCCATTTAGCACGATCTGTGATTGGCTGTGTCCAAGGGGCACAGCCATCACAGTGTGTTTCCGGCAGAATGTACATGGATGCCCTCCTGGCAATTAAAGACCGTGCTGTAGCCGTCTTCCGGCTATAGCACAGGTGCAAGGTGGTTAAATATAAAATCTTTTTCATAACAAAAAGGTATCCTCCATGTTTCTGTTATGATACGTTTCCTCGCAGCTTTCATACATGTTTTGTATTATTCTGCAGTGTATGCATGCTCTTTGCTATCCTGAACCTGTTTTGCATTATTGATTTTAGCTCTCTAGCTTGTTCTGCTATACTTACTGTATACACTGAAAAACATGTTATATCATTTTGGATTTTCATTGTAAAGTTCAACTTCATCTTAGTTGTTGTCTGCATAGTATGTTTTTACATCAATGCTTGGCAACTTAATTTATTTGAGTAACCACAAAAATTCATGAACAATGTTGTAAATTCTGCTGCCAGCAGTGTACAGTTATGTGATCAGCTGTAGTAGTCGCGTTGGAGAGCACGGTTTACATGGTCATTCTAGAAATAGATAAATATTCAAGTTGGAAGGTTGTACTGTGATATTTTCCCTAATATCAGTCTGTCCAAACTTCAAAAGATTTAGTCAGCACATATTTTGCAAGCAAAGTCATTTTATGACTATTGATTGATTTGAAAAAAGGTTTGGCAATTCAGGGATGCCACACATTAAATTACCATTTCATTATTATCTTGGAAACACTTTTCTCTTTTTCCCCCCTTCACTCATGCCAGCCTGTGACACATATTTGCATTCAATAGAGAGATTTACTGAGATAAGAGAGCTTTTACTGAAATTACCCAGCAGTACTGTGACAGCAATAGTGACAGTAGAATCTACGTAGGCAAGCTGAGCTATAGAGCAGGGTGCCTGCTGCTAGTTAGTTTTGGCCAACAGTAAACTGTTCCTGTGATGATTATATTTTATTGTTCTTGTTAGCAAAACTGTTAAAGCAGAGTGTGAACAGTGAGTACTTTTTACTACTGAACAGTGAACCTGGGGTGGCAGTCATTTGCTGCAACAGATGTTGGTGTGAATGAGCATTTCTACCATTGTTGACAACTGTGCTTTGCATTAGCTGGTGCACTTTGCCTCCTAATCTTTTTATATGAATAATTTTAACAGAGCATTAGAGGAAATGTTTATACATTACATTATATATATATATATATATATATATATATATATATATATATATATATATATATATATATATATATATATATATATATATACAGTACAGACCAAAAGTTTGGACACACCTTCTCATTCAAAGACTTTTCTTTATTTTCATGACTATGAAAATTGTAGATTCACACTGAAGGCATCAAAACTAAATATAAAAATAAATAAAATATATTTCATATTCTAGGTTCTTCAAAGTAGCCACATTTTGCTTTGATTACTGCTTAGCACACTATTGGCATTCTCTTGATGAGCTTCAAGAGGTAGTCACCTGGCGCAGCACCCCATCACTCTCCTTCTTGGTCAAAAAGCCCTTACACAGCCTGGAGGTGTGTGTTGGGGTCATTGTCCTGTTGAAAAATAAATGATGGTCCAACTAAACGCAAACCAGATGGAATAGCATGCCGCTGCAAGATGCTGTGGTAGCCATGCTGGTTCAGTATGCCTTCAATTTTGATTAAATCCCCAAAAGTTTCACTAGCAAAGCACCCCCACACCATCACGCCTCCTCCTCCATGCTTCACGGTGGGAACCAGGCATGTAGAGTCCATCCGTTCACCTTTTGTGCGTCGCACAAAAACACGGGGGTTGGAACCAAAGATCTCGAGTTTGGACTCATCAGACCAAAGCACAGATTTCCACTGGTCTAATGTCCATTCCTTGTGTTCTTTAGCCCAAACAAGTCTCTTCTGCTTGTTGCCTTTCTTTAGCAGTGGTTTCCTAGCAGATATTCTCCCATGAAAGCCTGATTCACACAGTCTCCTCTTAACAGTTCTAGAGATGTGTCTGCTGCAAAAGGTGGCTACTTTGAAGAACCTAGAATATGAAATATATTTTCAGTTGTTTCACACTTATTTGTTATGTATAATTCCACATGTGTTAATTCATAGTGTTGATGCCTTCAGTGTGAATCTACATAGTCATGAAAATAAAGAAAACTCTTTGAATGAGAAGGTGTGTCCAAATTTTTGGTCTGTACTGTATATATATATATATATATATATATATATATATATATATATAGAGAGAGAGAGAGAGCACAAATGTCAGGAAGGGCATGCCAGTAGACAACATGGTTCCTCTAGATCAGTGGTCATCAACCCTGTCCTCAGGGTCCACTAAACTAACAGGCCAGGTATGCAAGATAACTGAAATACATCACATGTGATATAATTTGCTGCTCAGTGATTGCAGTATTCTAGTCTGCATCTTCCCAAGGTAATACATAAAACCTGGCCTGTTAGTGGACCCTGAGGACAGGGTTGATGACCACTACTCTAGATGGACTACTGTGCCTCCTCACAGGCCAATTTGTGCCTCTTGTAGATGTAGGAATTTGGCTAATACTTATGCACATGCATGTGGGCACATGTATAGGTGCTCATCAGCGTGCTTATGTGCACTTGTGACAGATGTTGGCACCAAATGGGCCATTTCAAATTTGTGAGTGGTCAGGATCAGTGCTGCTTTATTTTCAGACTTCCATGTATCCTGTGACCCTGTGATTCTGCATCCTGATTCCAGTTGCTAACCCAACTTGTCTGACCACTCTCTGAACTCCGTCTGCACTAACCCCAGCTTGTCCATAACCTCTGCTTCTGTCTCCTTTATTTTTTTCTCTTCCACCAATTGGCTCCTGACCTGGCTTGTACCCAGACCATGCTCTTGCCTGCCCCTCTGTACCTGATCTGTCCTGCCAGCATATGACCCGACCTGCCCGACTTTGCTAATTCTCTTGAGGTTTCCAGTACTTGCCTTACATCCTGCTGTTTTACAGTCTGCTGCCAGTGAATGCCTCACACTCTGTCACCTGTACCAGCCTGCTTCAGTCTGCCATCCACCAGCTGTCTACCAGCTTGCCTGCTTCACCAAAGACTACTAATGACCTCTCGTGCAGGCACTTGTGTCACTCTGCACTCCTGTGCCTTCTGTTCACACTACCAGGGGCACAGAGTCAGAGGTGTAAGAGAGGCCTTCCTCATCATTTCAGGCTCTGCTACCAGGTACATGATAACAATGTCACAAACTACACATAATGTACCTACACTGTATCTGCCTTCTGTTTATTACAGCTTAGGTGGAGCTGGGTTGAAGGGCTAGACAGAGCAGGGAACACGTTGTATTGTATTATAGGGATTTTATGGGCCTGGGCGTAATTAAATTGATGCAAAAAGTGTCAAATTCCAGAAGTGCTAAATGGTGGTGTATGTTGCTTGCTTGGTTGCTTTCCAATTGGCCTTTTATCTGTAACTTTAAACTAAATGCTAAAAATGAAGGGCATAAATACAAAAAAGGTGTCAGGTGCCCATCCAAGGTTTATTCTTCTTTTTCTTTTGAGGAAACATTTAAAGTTATAGGGACAACTTACAGTGACCCACACTAATGGCTACGAAACCATATGCTTATCCTAGCACACCAGATCACAATATGATCTATTTCATAAAAGGTGTGAAAAAGAAGAAATGTTGGATTTTATGTCATACATCTCCACCAATTATTTTTTTCCACATATATCCCCTCAAAGAATGTCATTTGAAAGTAGTTCCGTGGTGCATGTGGAGAAAACTTAATATTCAACATTTATACTTGAAGTGAATGGACTTTACTGAATAAATGCCAAATGCAAAATTAGAATTTAATTTGTTAAAAAAAACCAACAAAAAAAATCAATCCTGCTCCTTTAACTTTTCTTGTCATTGCAGTCAAGAAGGAACACCAAGTTGACCCCACTTACGATTAAAAAATTGAACAAATGTTTTTAAATTTTGAGTAAAATAAATTTTGAATGAAAATCTGCTGTGTATATCTAAAAATGGTTTTATGAAATGAGACCAAGAAAGATATTTTTTGTCTACCAAACTTTACAGAACACTCCTTGAAGGAAATCCATATGGAGCAGAAACCTAAAGATCCTAGGGCTCATCCACAAAGCTAATATCTTATAGAAAGAGAGTAAGGATTCTTAGAACACCAACAATGTGCTAAACACAATAATCTTGGTATCAATATATTAGGGTGGATCAGGGGCGGACTGACAACTCATCGGGCCCCCGGGCAATAGGAGATTATGGGGCCCCAGACAATAGATTATGGTGCCACACAGTACACACACACAGTATGCATACACAGTATACATACACACACAGGGCCAGATTCACGTAGAATTGCGGCCGTGTAAGTAACCCGTTTACGTTACACCGCCGCAAGTTTTCAGTGTAAGTGCCCGATCCACAAAGCACTTACCTGTAAACTTGCGGCGGTGTATGGTAAACACGACCGCGGCAAGCCCGCCCAATTCAAATGGGGCAGGTACCATTTAAATTAGGCGCGCTCCCGCGCCGGACGTACTGCGCATGCTCCGTTCGCAATTTTCCCGACGTGCTTTGCGCGAAATTACGACGGCGCGACGTGTTTGTGAATCGCGACGTGCGTAACGTACTTACGCCGGAAAAAAAAAAAATTCAAAAGCGACGTGGGAACGGCGGGCATACTTTAACATGGTGGAGTAATTTTACACCATGTTAATAGCACCCCTAACTTTGCGACTGGAAACTAAGACTTGCGCCGACGTAACGACGGGAAAAACCTTTGTGGATCGCCGTAACTGCTAATTTGCATACCCGACGCTGAAATACGACGCAAACTCCACCCAGTGGCGGCCGAGGTATTGCATCCTAAGATCCGACAGTGTAAGACAATTACACCTGTCGGATCTAAGGGCTATCTATGCGTAACTGATTCTATGAATCAGTCGCATAGATACTCTGAGAGATACGACGGCGTTTCAGAGAAACGCCGTCGTATCTCTTCTTTGAATCTGGCCCACAGTATACAAACACAGAATACACATACACACACACTGAAAAGGTACTGGAGAGGCGGGACAGCTATGATCTTGGGATTTTTAGACCAAAAGGATGTTTTGTAAGGGACATTTCAGGGACAGATATAAAAAAAAACAGATTTTTACATAATGTCCCTGATTTTGCTGAGGCTGGCAACTCTGATGGGGTCCCCTAGTGGCATGGGTCCCTCGGGCAGTGTCCGAGTGCCCGAATGGTCAGTCCGCCCCTGGGGTGGATCATGTTTTGGCTATAGTAAATTTTTCTAGGGTAAAAAGCTAACTACCTTTAGAGCAATAGCAAACATAAAAACTCTGTTATATGTGACTTGTCATTCTGAAACCTTTACATTGTATAATCCATATTTACCAGAAAAGTCAGATGTAATCTGCAAAACCAGGGGATCTATAAGGTTAGTAATTTAAAGTACAGTACACTCTGTTGAAGAACAATAATACAAAAAAAGAAAATCTCATTTCAACCCTTTGTGAACCTTTATGTCCAGATTCCTAGTACATTGTGGACATGATTTTATCCTTTAATCTTCTTCACTGCACTGTGGCATGAATGACTTTAATAACATTTCATAACTTCTAAATTACTACCCTGTAAAGAGAAGTCTTACATACTATAATACATTAGGTGGTTTCTGTAAAAATGCACTAGAGAAAGAGCAGGAAATGGTACTGAAAAAAAAAAATCATATATCAGAGAATATACTGTAGTGAGAGGATTATCCAAGATAAAAAAAAAGCAACATCCACTTTAGATATACATTCAAGAAATAATGCAATACTTGTTGTTAAGACATGATTGTGTGTTCTAATTAAACATTTGCTTTCAAAATGCATGGTGCCATCTCCAGTGATACAGAGAAGTGTTATGACAAACTAATAACACACAGAGCTCCACATGCAGATTAACCAAAGGAAGCCATTCTTATATACTTTAAGTAAATTCACAAAGTAGTTGAAGCTTGGTTCCTTCACAGCGAACAGTGGTATATTCTGTGAATACAAGGATCAGTCATAAGTCAAGTGCAGGAGTTACATTTCCTGGTATGTAGAAATAAAAATATCTTATTTGACCACTAGAAGGCACTAAGTATCATAGAAAAATCATATGATGATCAATGCCATCTAGTGGCCAAATTAAGTATTTTAAATCAAAGAAAAACATTTGCCCAGCACAGGGAACAAATGTAAATGTACTTTATTTGGATGAATTGCCATGCATTTTTTTTAATAAATACACCCCATAGAGTTAGTGCAAACATTACCTTATAGTCTCTTCAGATGTGTGTATTCTTCTAGAGAAATCAAATACCAGTTAATTCATTTTTTTTTATTATCCCTAGGCAGGAGGTGAATGGAAAGTTACAAAAGCTGAAACAGTAAGACCTATATGAGCAAACAGTATTGGGGAAAAAAAAGGATTAAACTTACAGAAAAAGTACTTCTCCTGCTTTCAAGTTTGGTGGGAACACACTGATCATTCCTCCAACATAGATGGGACCCATTAGATATGATTAAGATACCATTGAGATAAAAATACGTTTCCACCCACATAAACTGCTGTTTTGCTATGTGTAGAGACCAAGCACAGATGCTTTACATCTAGCAAAGACAGTACAACATATTAATACTCTCCCACATTATACAATAATGCCTGCATGTTTCGAGTCTAAAACCTTGTCTCTTTGTACAAAGTTTCATAATTTTGAACTGTGGGAGATTTAAGTTCTGATACGCTGCGTAAGTGCACTGATGCGTATCTATGATCCTGATGCTTGAAATAAGATACGCCTGAATTTTGGCTTCATCCGACCGACGTAAGTCTCGTATCTTGGGCGCAGATTTACGCTGGCCGCAAGGGGCGCTTCCATTGATTTACGCGTCAAATATGCAAATGACCAAGATACGCAGATTCACAAACTCACTTGCGCCCGTCGCATGAGTATACGCCATTTACGTAAGGCGTATGTCCGGCGTAAAGTTAAAACACCTATAGGGAGGCGCAACCCATGCAAAGGTATGGACGACAGAACAGCCGTCGTATTTTACGTCGTTTACGTAAGTCGTACGTGAGAGAGAAGATCACCGCTCAAGGTAGGTCTATTGTAGGGTCGTTTCAAAAATATAGGACTCCAAGGGTGCAGGCAATGCACTAAGGCAAATATTGGTAAAAAGATGAGGGATGGACAGCCGCACTCCAAACCAAACAGATTGTCTTTATTCAAATCAACAGCAAGAACACAGCAGATCACAGCAATAGGAACAGGAGAATACCGACGTTTCGCACTGGCTTCAGTGCTTATTCATGGCCATGAATAAGTCGTACGTGAATGGGGGGTGGGCGTAGGTTACGTTCACGTCGTAGGCATTGAGCCGTCGTATCTTAGGGCGTAAATTCAACGTGATTCTGAGCATGCGCGCGCATGCGCCGTTCGTTTGGCCCTTCATTTACATGGGGTCATGCTTCATTTTAATAGATCACGCCCACTACCTTCCTACTTTGAATTAGGCGGGCTTACGCCGGCCAATTTACGTTACGCCGGCGCAAGTTTGGGAGCGAGTGCTTTGTGAATACTGTTCTTGCCTCACTGATTTACGTCGGCGTAGCGCATATGAGATGCGCTACGCCGGTCTAAAGATGCGCCGTTCTACGTGAATCCGGGCCATAGAGTCCACAAACTATGGCATATATATCTGAAATTGATTAATCCTGATGTACTGATGGCCTATCTCATTTCTTGAGGCCCAAAATTACCAGGACAGTCCAAAAACCCACAGAATGACCACTTTTTAGAAACTAAACAGTCCAATGTCTTTACTAAGAGGCATGACGAGTTTTTAGAAGTTGTAATTTTTTGGAGAATGAAGAAATAAAAACATTTTTTTCCTATTTTTTTATATACTGTCACTAGTGCAGTACAGCATCATAATATGACTGCTGTGGCAGTGATCACGGACACTGACTGTATATCAAAAAATAGATATATGTTTTTATTTTGTTATTACATGTATTTTACATTTTGTTTACATTTTGTTTACATGCTATGATCAGAGCAATGCAGTGTTACCATAGTGTTTAAATACTATGACTAGAGCAATTACAGTGTTTAACCTCCCATTGTACTACTCCATTGTATACACTATGATTGAACATAACAGTGATAATCTCTGTTATAAGCAACCATTTTATGAATGACATTCATTCATCCTGTGTGTATCCATTGGCTGTGATTGGCCCAGACAGGGCCAATCACAGCCAATGGATACACACAGGATGAATGAATGTCATTCATAAAATACAGACAGTAAAATACAGACAGTACCATGTGATCACTGTGACCAATCACAGAGATCAACACAATAGCACACAGTGAATGGCATGAATAGAAGCCATTCATTGTGTACCACTGCCATGTGATCTGATGTGATTGGTAACAGCGATCACATGGTACCGGCAGCAGCCCAGCACACTGATCTGTCATCTGCTGTGTGCCGTTGACACAGTGGGTGACAGATCATACCGCAGCATGGCCAAATCCAGGGAGGACATCATATGACTTCCACCTATAGACAAATGATCGCCAGGCGGGAGCTTTGACAAAAATGCCTGGAAGCAGATTGGCTTCCTTAAGAACTGCACCAGATTTTGCACTTTTCAGTTTTAGGAAACTTAGACTAGTCCAAAGAGAACATACTCGGGGTGTAAACAAAAGAGTCCCACTGGGACAAAATACTAATTAAACATTTGGCCTTCTTTTGACATTAAACTTTTAAAATATATATCAATTTTGCGTTAACTCTGCCCTGAATGGATTATGATAGACTTGTTTTTTCAAACTGTTTACAGAATAGTTATTGAGACCTACTCATTATTGGCTGGATCATGACAATATTATTAGAACACAGAGTCCAAACTTAATGTTGCACAACACAATTAGCTAATTCTTTTAGCATTTTTTTTTATATATATTATATTGTCTACAAATATGACAAAAAATATCATGACATGACACGAATAACCTTTGTCTTACTGCATATCCTTAAAGGA
Organism: Rana temporaria; assembly: GCF_905171775.1. Classification (NCBI taxonomy): domain Eukaryota; kingdom Metazoa; phylum Chordata; class Amphibia; order Anura; family Ranidae; genus Rana; species Rana temporaria. The sequence continues at coordinate 145,751,422 of NC_053491.1, read as the reverse complement.
GAAGTATGGCCAAAGCTCTCTTGGCCAAACTTCTCACAGCATTGGATCGATGTTACATCTACTTAGGTGAGTATATAGGTGTATAATAAAAATATACGTGCTGTCTCTTTAAGTAAAAAATAAACTCAGTGAATAAATAAATTCATACTCTAATATAACAATTTATGAAGAATTCATAAAAAAATCATAAACATAAAAACATGTGATTCCATACACCATATTTTAAGGTGAATAATGTGCAAAAGTGTGTAAATAAGAATGAAAAAAATCTTTAACTAAAATTGCAAAAGTCCAAAAATTCAAATTCCATATTTCATCCCAAAACCGGTGCTGTGAAATCTTTGCCACAATGTGTGTCCATGTGTTCCACCATGTCCACATGTACAAACTCCTGACCAAAAATGGTAGACCTCTATGCTATAGGACAGGGATAAGCAATTAGCAGACCTCCAGCTGTTGCCAAACTACAAGTCCCATCATGCCTCTGCCTCTGGGTGTCATACTTGATGCTGTCAGAGTCTCGCTATGCCTCATGGGACTTGTAGTTTGGCAACAGCTGGAGGTCCGCTAATTGCATATCCCTGCTATAGGAGGTCAACACAGCATTAATGGAATAAGCCTACCATCTCAGCAACAATTGCCTGGGTTATGCATTTTGCACCTCGCCCCACATTTGTCCAGCCGACCGTTTTCCAGCGGACACAAATTTCTTAGCATGCTAAGAAACATGTCCGCTGGAAGCCTGTCCGTCGGACATGTTCGGTCGTCTGTACAGACTCACCGTACATGTCCGCTCGGCCGAAAGCCCTCGCATGCGTCAAAGTGATTCGACGCATGCATGGAAGCATTGACCTTCCAGGGCCGCGCACGTCGGCGCGTAATTGTCACGGCGACGGCGCCGTATCGTGTCCTCGCGGATTTCTGTTTGATGGTGTGTACAACCATCAGACAGAAATCCGGCGGACCGTTTTCAGCGGACAGTCCGTCCGTGTGTACGAGGCCTAAGGAGTACTGTATCTCAAGAAACGTGTTTATGTATGTGCACAGAATGCAGTGCACTTTTTAATTAAGCTGATTTAATTTTTTTGGGGCATTGCAATACTGGGATAATGACATCTCTTGTGTCTCAGTTAACATGTTATCATTATATTTACAATCTCCTGGCCAACTGCTAAATGATACTGGGGATACAGCTCTGTGTGTGAAGCTGTCACATGTAACTTCCCAGCACAGGCATGACCCATTTTGTATACTTCTGTATGCCAGCTTGTAACTAGTCTTAATTACCATTGTTTCCTTATTTGAGAACTGGCAGTGATTCTTTAAGAATCTGTCACTGCCTTAGAAACAGGTAGTAGTAAGAGCTACCTGGATTTGTCATACGTGTCAGTAATGTCACCGACACTGGCGCAAATGCTTGCCTGAATAAACCGCATGTAGTTCTTAAGGGAACTACTGCCAGAAAAGTGTCAGGGCTGATTTTAAATTCCCTTTACAACCTCTTCAGATTGGTGTGTTCTTTAGTGTCATCAAAAATCAGTTTATTTATTTTTATTTAATATCCCTAGGCAGGCAGTGCTTAGATAGTTACAGAAACAGAATTTAAAAAGTAAGACAAACATGAGCACACAATGTTGAAACCAAAAAAGGATGAAAAACTTACGGAAAAATTGTAGTGCACTTTTTAAGTGAAATGGTTTTAATTGTTTTTAAACAACACATTGTATCAAGCTGGATACTTTATTAGGTACTCCTGTTTATTTGCTTGGCAACACAAATTGCTAATCAGCCAATCATATGGCAGGATTTCAATGCGTTTAGGGATCTAGACATGGTGAAGACAACTTGCTGATGTTCACACTGAGCATCAGAATGGGGAAGAAAGGGGATTTCAGTGAATTTGAACGTGGCATAGTTGTTGGTGCCAGCCAGGCTTGTCTGAGTATTTAAAAAACTGCAGATCTACTGGGATTTTCATGCACAACCATCTCTAGGGTATACAGAGAGTGGTCCAAAAAAAGAGAAAATATCCTGTGAGTGGCAGTTGTGTGGATGAAAATGCCTTGTTGTTGTCAGATGAGAAGGGACAGACTGGTTTGAGATGATAGAAAGGCAACAGTAACTCAAATAACCACTCGCTACAACCACTGTATTCAGAATACCATTTTTGAATGCACAACACATTGAACCTTGAAGCATATGTACTACAGCAGCAGAAGACCACACCGGGTGCCACTCCTGTAAGCTAAGAACAGGAAATTGAGGTTACAATTTGTACAAGCTCACCAAAATTGGAAAATAGAAGATTGGAAAAAAGTTGCCTGGTCTGATGAGTCATTATTTCAACTGTGACATTTAGATGACAGTTTAGAATTTGGCATAAACAAAATGTAAGCATGTAAGAGGTGGTAATATGTATAGGTGACAATCTATATATATAAAACTCAACGTGTGTGTGTGTGTGTATGTATGTATGTTCCAGCATCACGTCCAAACGGCTAAAGATATTAACATGAAACTTGGCACACATGTTACTTATATGTCAGCAACAAACATAGGATAGGTGGTTTAACCCTTACCCACCCCCATTTGCCATGGTCGTGGTTTTTCTTTAAAGTCCCATTCAACTCTATGGGAAATACATGTTACTTCATGTTCCAGCATCACGTCCAAACGGCTAAAGATATTAACATGAAACTCGGCACACATGTTACTTATATGTCAGCAACAAACATAGGATAGGTGGTTTAACCCTTACCCACCCCCCATTTGCCATGGTCGGGGTTTTCCTTTAAAGTCCCATTCAACTCTATGGGAAATACATGTTACTTCATAACTTCCAAACGGCTGTATATATTTCGATAACACTTGGTCACATGTTACTTATATGTCCACTTAAACTATAGGATAGTTAATTTATCCCTTAACTACCCCCATTTGTGAGGGTCGGGGTTTTTGTTTAAAGTCCCATGCAAATCAATGGGAAATGTATGTTCCCACATAACTTCTGTACGCCTGGAGATATTTCAATAATACCTGGTACACATATTACTTATATGCCAAATAAAAATATATGACAGTTAAATTAACCCTTACCTACACCCTTATATAAAAAAATTATATTACTATGATTTTCCTCCCCAAAAGGTTAAGATAGGAAGACCGAGCAAACGCCGGGTATTCAGCTAGTGTCAAATAAGTGGCACCAACATCCCTGTAAATATGTGTAGACAAGGGAGTTTTTTTACGGATGCCAATAAGAAGTGGTAATTTCAATACTCCAAAATGTAAATTGCTACAGGCAAACATGGTTAGAAATATTGGCTATACCTGTAGGTTGTGTGCACAAATACAGTCGAGCATCTAGAGTTCAAAACAGAGGGAAAAGTTTCACTCAACAATAGCATTGGAGTGATTGTCCCAACATGTTTCGCCACTTAGGGCTTCCTCAGGGGATGTTTTAAAAGACACTTAGATGTAAACTGCATAGAAAAAAACACAGTTAAAAACGAATTATATATATATTTTTATACATAACATAAAATCAAACAAAATAAACTGTCAACCGCCATGCCCGCCCCCGGTCGCTCATCCATATGAAGATCTTTTGGTTGCGGCTCGATGTCAAGTCAGAAAGAAATACCATCAATGGGTAGCACACATGAGAGAATGCCAGAGTTCGAAAAAAGGAAAATTTATTACCAAATACTTACCGTAATTTTCCTTTCCTGATAGGCTCCATGGCAGCATACGTGTGGGTTAGCCCCGCCTCCATAACTACCCAATAGGACCCCTCCCCTATAAATCTTTAGCTGTGGGCTCTCAGCCTTGTTCCGTAACTATCCTACTCCACGCATTTTGGGAGGGACTCCTGCTGCCATGGAGCCTATCAGGAAAGGAAAATTACGGTAAGTATTTGGTAATAAATTTTCCTTTTTCCTGACTGGCTCCATGGCAGCATACGTGTGGAAAATAACTCACCAAAAAGAAACCCGGGTGGGCAAAAATGCTGAGAAAATAAATTTATTTAACACTGTCCACCGACAGCACTTGTAAACCAAAACTCAAAGAAGACAAAGCAGCTGGTTCAATACAGTAGTGAGAAACAAGGGTATTAATTGATGACCACGAAGCCGCTCTGCATATAACTTCAGGTGCGACATGACGTGAGGCTGCCCAAGAAGTCGAGATGCTCCGAGTTGAATGTGCAGTTACTGCCTCTGGAGGAGCCAGGCCCTTATCTTTATATGCCCTCTGGATGGTCTGAACTATCCAAGTTAAGATGGATCTGATTGATGCCCGCTTTCCCTTGTTCTTTCCATGGAGAAGGACGAAAAGAAAGTCTGTTTGCCTGAAGGATTTTGTCATTTCTAGGTATAGATTTAATGTGCGTCCTACATCAAGGGGATGAACACTTTGATCTTCAGATAACCCAAAGGTGGGCAGGACAATTTCCTGATTTTCATGAAAAATGGATGTCACTTTAGGATTTGAGCCCAGCATAGGAATTAACACTGCTCTGTCAGGAAAGAAGGTCAGGAACGGTTCTTTTGAGCCCAGATTTCTTATGTCGGAGATCCTTTTAGCTGAAGTGACTGCAACTAGAAAGATGGTTTTGAGAGTAAGATCTCTAGCTGATAGAGGCTTATCCGGATTAGAGCTGATCGAGGTAAGATAGTCCAGAACAAGAGGCAGATCCCATTTGGGAAACCTCGGTTTTCTCTGGGGCCTGAGCCGAATGGCACCTTTGAAAAACTGGCGAACCAAGGGATGGTTAGCCCAAGAGACCCCCGTAAACGCAGAGATGGCTGAGACTTGCACCCGGAGAGAACTGACCGCTAAAGGTAAGACCAAGCCCGTTTGTAGGAAGCTAAGAATATCTTGAACCTCTGGGGAGCTAGAAGAGTTAGACCTCGAAGACATGTGGTCTGAAAACTTTGACCAAATACGTTCATACACCCTGTTAGTACTATCTCTCCTGGCGTTAAGAAGGGTTGACATAACTTCTTCTGGACATCCTAGTGCTTCAAGCCTTCCCCTTTCAAGAACCACACCCTGAGGTGCAGATGAGCTGGGCATGGGTGCCACATTGAGCCTTGGGAGAGAAGATCTGGTCTGGGGGGGAGAGGGATTGGGTCCCGATAACTGAGGAGCGATAAGAGAGAAAACCAGGGCCTGTTTGGCCAAAAAGGGATCACTGCGAGGATTTCCACATTCTCCGATCTGAGACGGTGAAGGAACCGAAAGACCACAGGGACTGGTGGAAAGGCATAAGCTTTTTGGAATCTCCATTGATCTGTGAGAGCGTCTATCCCATAGGCTTGGGGATCCCTGCCCCTCGCATAATACTTCATCAACTTGTGGTTGCATGGAGACGCAAACAGATCCACTTCTGGGGATATTCCCAGGGTTAGAAGCCAATTGAACACATCTATGTGTAGGGACCATTCGTTGTTGTCCAACTGGACTCGAGATAAGAAGTCCGCTTGAACATTCTGAATCCCCGGAATCTATACTGCCGAGATGTTGGCCATATTCTTCTGGGCCCAATTCATAATTGGTTCCACTTCTCGAAGTAGGGTCCAGCTGCGAGTTCCACCCTGTTTCTTTATGTAGGCCACGGCGGTCGTATTGTCCAGCCTGAGCATCACAGAAAAATTTGTCAATAGATGGCTGAAGGACAGGAGTGCCTGAAAGGCGGCTCGTAGTTCCAGTATGTTGGATACAATTCCGTGAGAAGGTGTGCTCCATCTGCCTTGAGCTATCTCTGAAAGGCAATGGGCGCCCCAGCCCAGATTGCTGGCATCTGATGTTATTGTAACCCAAGTGATGGGACGAATCGAATGGCAGTTGCGGAGATTCTTCCCCTGAAGCCACCATAGAAGAGATCCTCTCATAGATCGAGTGATCGTGATGCGTTGACTCTTCCTGGAGGAGACCCATTGTTGGAGAAATCCTTTCTGAAATGGGCGAGTATGCCACTGGGCCCATTTCACCATTGGAATGGTAGCTGCCATGGTACCGATTAACTTCAGACAATGAAGGGCAGATAGATGAGGAGCAGCGAATGCTTTGCGGATCCTGTCTCTGATTGTGGTAACTTTTTCCTCTGGCAATGAGATGGTGCCTATTGATGTGTTGAAGAGGGCACCCAAAAACACTAGGGATTGTGATGGGACCAGATGACTTTTCTCCAAATTTATCAGCCATCCGAATTCTTGGAGAGTGGTAATTACTAGGTCTCTCTGTTCTATAAGTTGATCTCTGTCTTGGGCTAGTAGCAATAGATCGTCCAAATAGTGATGAAGACGAACTCCTTTCACCCGCAGAAGGGCTACGACAGCTAGCAGGACCTTGGAGAACACCCGGGGTGAGGTCGTGAGACCAAAGGGTAGGCAGGTGAATTGTAGATGTTGGTCGCCTACCGAGAAGCGGAGGTATTTTTGAAAACCTGTTGCCACCGGGACATGAAAATAAGCATCTTTCAAATCTATTGACACTAACCAATCCCCTGGATGGATCGACTGTTGGATAGTTAACAGAGATTCCATTTTGAATTTCTCTTTCCGAATAAACCGGTTGAGATGAGTTAGGTCTATTACTGGTCTCCAAGTACCGTTCTTTTTCTGCACTAGAAACAAAGGGGAATACATGCCTTCGCCTCGTTCTGTTTCTGGTACAGTGACAGCTGTGCCTTAATTTAATAAAGAGTTCACGTAGGTCAAAAGGATTTGTTTTTTCTCTTCTGTGCCTGGAAGGTTTGTGGGTACAAACCTGAGCCTGGGGTCGCTGTTGAAGACCCAAGTGTGGCCCGACGAGACCGTCTTGATGGTCCAGAAGTCCTGAATAGAGGCCGCCCAAACATGCCGAAAGTGGGAAAGGCGAGCCCCCACCTGAAATGTTTGGGCGGGCCCAACCTCAAAAAGACTTTGTAGATTCCTGGCTATTAGAAGTAGTGCCTTTGGTTTGCTTCTTAAAGGAAGGCTGTCTGGACCTCCATGGTCTAGAGAATTCACGACCGGGTCTATAGTTGCGTGCATCCCTCAAACGATCTGTATTCTGTGCTCTGAAGAAGATGCGTTTTTGATTCTGCAAACGCCTGTCTTGAGGGAGAAACCCCGACTTACCTCCCGTGGCCCGAGAGATGGCGCTATCAAGTTTATTGCCAAAGAGGGACCCGCCCTCAAAGGGAATACGGCACCAGGCCTGCTTTGAGGCTGCATCCGCAGACCATGGACGGAGCCACAAAGCACGGCGGGCAGTGACTGCCGACAACATCACCCTGGCCACTAGGCGAGTAATATCAATAGAGGCCTCCCCGAAGAAAGCGGACGCTAGCCTAATTTCCTGGATAGGAGAGTTCTTAGCTGTATCTTCAGAGATGCTTCTCAGGGAATCATTAACACTGTCAGACCAGGCTTCTAAGGCTTTTGAGACAGCTGCTACAGCCAAAATGGGTTTACAGGCAGACCCTGCTGTCAAGTAGATTTTCTTCAGGTCTGAATCGATCCGCCTTTCTAAAGGATCTTTAAAAGAAACTGTGTCTTCCAAGGGAAGGGTTACATACTTCACCAAACGCATCAAAGCTGCATCCACGGAAGGAGCAGTTTCAAGATGTGTCACGTCTTCCTGTTTAAAGGGATATAATTTTGTAATCTTCGACTGCATAGAGCCTTTCTTATCAGGTTTACTCCATTCATTAGAAATAATGGCGCCTATTTCCGTAATAAACGGGAAGTAATGTCGCTCCTTGTTGAGCTGCTTAAAGAGTTTTCTCTGTTTAGGGGAAGGAGTAGCTGGATCTTCCAAATTCAAGACTTCCTTAACAGCTTTCACTAAGGCAGGGATTAAGGCATAATCAAAGCCTATTACTGTATCATCCAATTCTGAACCACTTTCTGAAGGAGAGGCAGCCGGATGGCTGGCCTGAGTGGCTGCGAAGGCTTCATGTAAATGTCCCTGATCCAATAAGGGAATCATTGGGTCTATAGGAGAGTCCTGCTGTACTCTAGTATCTCTCTCCTGTAGGGATTTGTCCACGACCCTTTTAACAAGAGCTTCCAGGTGTTCATCTGCACCTTCCCTTTCATTGGCTACTTTAGAGAAACAATGATCACAAAGGGATTTGTTAATAGAAGCGATTCAGTTTGCATGCGCCGCGCTTTATAAGTTTTTCATTCATTCATTCATTCATTCAATAGATAACGAAGCCTTGCACCCCCAGCAAGAGTTTTCTGATCTTTCATCATGGGGGGAGAGATGAGGAGTAATTCTGCTAGAATGACCAGATTTGGATGAACTATGGTGTCTGGAAGACGAGTGCCGGTGGTGTGATTTAGAAGACCCGCTGCGACCGCGGGACTCATTATGCCATTGGTCAGACCTAGAAGGGCTGAGATAAAGAGAAAGAAGAAACAAAAATAGTCACACTATGCCCTATACTCCACTCTCTTCCCCCCAGCAGGTGTAGAAAAACATAGTTTTCCCCCTAGCCATACCTGTTGAGGGAGGGCTGGCCACTGAAAGGCAGAGAAATGTCCATGTAGCCTTGAATAGACACTGTAACAGGAGAGTTAAATGTCAAGCAGAGAACATGAGAAACCTTTAGCCTAGACTGAACCAGAACACTTACCCAGATATGATAAGGACAGTACACCGGGAACCGCCGTACGAACGCACGCCCCCAGTGTACACAAGTCTCTCTCTAGCTTTAAGGGCTGGAGCGTATGACGCCATGACCGCGTCAGCCACAACCAGTGCACGTGCGCGAGTCGAGCCTCGCGCATGCGCTAGCCAGGCCTCGCTCGCGTGTGAGCCAAGCCTCGCTTTCAGTCCGGGCTGTCTGTGCAAGGAACGCAGACAGAACCCGGAAGTCAGAGGGAGCGGCGGCTGGAACGCAGAAGGGACCAGCCGCTCACAGGGCAAGTAAAGACCAAACAAAACAGGAAAACAAAACTACAAACATACACACTGCTGCCATGAAAAACGATACTGCTCACCATCACCGCCATGATCAATTCGGCCAGGGACACACACCGGTCTTTCAGCAGATAAGGGCTACCTGCACCGCTAGGTATACCAGCCTTTGCGCAATTGTCTCCATAATCCAATCTTCAGCGCTACTCTGCCATGCATTCCATACCCTGCTTAACAGACAAGGCTTATTGGAGAATTTAACCAACAATATCGGCCGAACTTGATCAAAGGGATGAGTTGTTTTTTCAGGTAGGAGAACCAAACACATGGTCCTACGGAGGAGGACAAAAAAGGAACAAGGCTGAGAGCCCACAGCTAAAGATTTATAGGGGAGGGGTCCTATTGGGTAGTTATGGAGGCGGGGCTAACCCACACGTATGCTGCCATGGAGCCAGTCAGGAAAGATTATTTGGCTGAAATCCAGCCAACAGAGCATTATGAAGATGGTTAGTAAAACTACTTTGTGTAAGATATTTGTATCACTCTGTTAGAGGGCGAATGTGTTATGTGAATAGAAATGGGAAGGGGAAGGCAAGTGCTAGGAAGTTGGGATGGGAAGTAAAGTGTGGGGGGAGGAAGATTAAGAAGGGGGGGAAGAGAGGGGATGGCAGGGCGGAAAAAGAAAGGGGAAGGGAAAGGGGAGGGAAAGGGAGACAAGAGGTGGAAAGAAGGGAAAGAAGGAATGAGAACAGGAAAGGGGGTGGAGTGAAAAGAAGATGGGAAAAATGAGTAGGGGACAAGGAACAAGAGACAGGATTGGAGAATGGGGGAGGAACAGCAAAGTATAGGAGAATCAGGGAGGGTAAGATGAGTAGGAGAGGAACGATGGGAATGGGTAGGAAGAAAAAGAGAGGGGGGAGAGGGAAAAGTAAAGAGAAAGGGGGGGGAAGGAGGGAGAAAGGAAGGAGTTGTTAAGAAGTGAGTGCTGGGGGAAGTTTGAGAGAATAAGAGGGAAAATGAGAGGAAAAAAATTTAAGCATGGATCCATCCTGCCTTGTATCAATGTTTTTTGACTTTGAGCCCCACAAATAACTTCAGATGAAATACAGGACTCTCTGAAAACGTGGTGTGGCTGTTTCAAGATGCACAATAAGGAGGCACTTAAAGTAAGATGGGCTGCATGGTCGAGTCACCAGAAGAAAGCTATTACCATGCAAATGCCAAGCCTCAAACCTTCTGGCACAAAGTCATTTGGAGCGATGAGACCAAAATTTAGCTTTTTGGCCACAACACTACATTTGGAGAGGAGTCAACAGGGCCTATGATGAAAGGTACACAATTCCTACTGTGAAACACGGAGGTGGATCACTGATGTTTTAGGGATGTGTGAGCTACAAAGGCACAGGAATTTGGTCAAAATTGATGGCAAAATGAATGCAGTATGTTATCAAAAAATACTGGAGGAACATTTGCATTCATCAGCCAGGAAGCTGCACATGGGACGAAATTGGACATTCCAAAATGGCAATGAGCCAAAACACAAGTTTACCGGTCATTGGCTATAGCAGAGTAAAGTGAAGGTTCTGGAGTGGCCATCTCAGTCTCTTGACCTCAATATCATTGAGCCACTCTGAGGAGATCTCAAATGTGCAGTTCATGCAAAACAGCCCAAGAATTTACAGGAACTGGAGGCTTTTTGCCATCTGAGATGATAAAATACCACAAAACACTTCAAGCTGTCATTGATGTTAAAGAAGGCAATACACTGTATTAAGAACTGGGGTATATAGACTTTAGATCAGGGTCATTTGGGTACTTTATGTTGTGATTATGATTCAAAAAGGGTAAACGCAGTTGATTGATAATAAATGACTTCAGCCAAACACTAACCATGAGCGAAAGAAAAGTTTTTGTGTTAATCAATCATATTCTCTGAAAAATGGCCAAGAAATCATAAATTCTGCCTGGGTATGTAAAGCTATGAGTGTAAGGTCTGGGGTTGTTCAACTAGACCCGGACTTTATAGGACTTCGGGATGTATGGTGTGTAAAGACTAGACTTTTTTTCTCATGTGTATTTGCACCTAATCAAATCATACAATAAAGGAACACCCTTGTCTCAGCCAATCATATTTAAGTAATTTGGTTATACAAGTAATATTCGTCACAATTATACATCGTGTGTAAAATATGTGTTCAAGTGATACTGCGCTGGTCTAAAAAAATTTGTGGAAATTAAATTGATTTAAATAATACCACAATGTAAATAAACAAATATATATAATTGCTGCTGCAGCAAAAAAATGTTGGATAAACATCAAGTGCAAATAAAAATAAAATTAAGCTGCGCTGCTAAAGTATGGCTTAAATACAGTTTCTATCCCAATTGTAACACAAAATTAGAGATATAACCATATATAAGTACAAATAATGAAAATAAAGTGACTTAGTGCACACAATAAAGTGCAATCAGTATTGAACAAAAGTCCCAAAGAAATTTCAACAAAACTCCAAATTCTGTGCGGACATGAATGCCAGAAAGAAAGGTGCTGAAAGTAGTGTCCAAGTAGCAGGATAGATGAGAAAGCCACCACCTCCTATCTATATCCTGCTTACCGGATGGGATGGATCCCTATAATAAGGAATCAAATGCGCTTGTGGCTCTACAGCCCAGATGGCAATCAATCGATCCAGCAAGCAAAGGGTCCTCACTTCTTAGTTTGCAATCTAGCTTTCCCCTTATGTTCACATTACCGCTCTCCAGCAAGTCACCATGTAGATATCCAAAAGGAAAAAAGAATCGACATAGAGCAGTATTGCAAACAAAGCTAATTTAATAAAAAAATGTCAGTTTCACTCACATTTAGTGGAATAACAGTAAGCGTTTAAAAGTCTCTAGCCGGCCGGCTTTCTCGTATCGCTCGCTCCTTCCGGATGGCGATGAGGTACACACAATAGTGGCGTCAGCACGCCGCTCCTCCCTACGCCGTTTCGTCCTATCGTGGACTTCTTCCAGGGGCACGAGCGCCGTGCTGACTCGCCACTTGATATTCGTTAGCAACGCCCTAGGTCCGCCCAGTTCTGACATCATGTGACCTGGCATGCCGATCCGCCATCTTGGAATTGGGATCGCTTGCCCTTATTAGTGTTATCACATAATAAGGGTGCGGAGAGATGTGTATTAAGTGAATTTTCTGGTGGGATTCAAATACGAGTCACAAGGAATAGACAAACAAGGGTGGCAATGTCCATAACCAGAAACTCGAGTAACCCTCCCAAATCAGTACATCAATCTCCGAATTTAATAATATCTCAGCATATCCATATTGAAGATTCAGAGCTTATATTTGCATAAGTTAAACATGTATATGTACCAAAAATATATATGTGAAGTTAAAAGTTATTTTAATAAATTCATTATATTAAAAACGAATGTGCATTAAAATTGATTGTCTGCCAGTAGGTGGCAGTGTATCCCAGTTCCAATTCATTTTAAATAAAGAATAATTGGAACATATTCTTAAAAAATGTAGCCAGCCTCATATAAATTAATAATGAAGGGCCATCTAAAATAACAAAATAAAATGTTAATAATAGTAAAAAAAAAATGTTATATTTTAAAATTTAAGGAGATATATTTTACAATTTAAATATGACAATTCAGTCTGCACCGAGGATACATCACACATCTATTTGCGCAAGTAATGCAGACCGAATATGTCAAATAAATATTCTATATGCCTCCAAATTATAACCTTATATAAAAACGTGTAGGCCTTAATGTCATATGACTGTAAAAAAGGTTAAAAATCTATATCCCCCTTGTAAAGTTTGAATTTGAAGTCCAGGTTTACCAGGATGTCAGATCTGGTTCACACACAATTTCTCAATTAACCATTGTCTATAAATGCGTTAACATCTGTGTCAACATTTAATCCATAGGGGACATAAGTTCGGACTCGATATATCCAAGACATTTCAAGTCTGGACAGCTCCCTTACTAGAGAACTCCCCCTCCAATGTGATTCAAATTTGTCTATACCCAAGAAGAGGGTGCCCTCCGGATTTCGGTTATGGTGCTGATCATAGTGTTGTGACACAGAATGATTCGGGTAACCAGATCGTATGTTTGCAATATGCTCCCCTAATCGTACCTGCATGGATCGCTTGGTCCTTCCTATGTATTGTTGTCCACATGGACATTCCAAGAGGTAAACTATACCCGTTGAGCTACATGTAATAAACGGCTCGATTTTATGTCCCATGGACGTGCTGGTGGAGACAAAATTTACCGTTTTTTTCGTTTTAATTTTATTGAGGGTGCAAACCTGACACCTCCGACATTGGTGATATCCTGTGAGACCCCTCTGAAAAAATGAGACTTTTTTATCAGGAGGGTCTACTACATTAGGAGCAACTCTGTCTCTTAAAGATGGTACACCCCTAAAGACTACCCGAGGGTTAGCAGGCAAAAAGGTTTTTAAGATCCTATCACTGCCTAATATGTGCCAATGCCTCTTTATTATTTTCTTGATCATATAGTGTTGGGTAGAATAGGTAGTGATAAAGGGCACAATAGGCCCTACCTGATTGGTCTTGGGGACAGTTTCCAACAACTGAGATCTATCTATGTCGGCCACCTCTTTCATAGTATTTTCAAGGATTTCTGGATCATATCCCTTTTCAGATAGCCTATCTTTGAGGGTGGTGGCTTGAATATTGTAATCATCCAGGGTAGTGCAGTTTGCATATACTTAAGGTGGTTGGATAATATCACTAAAAAAGAGTAAAAAGAAAAAAAAAAAACCTCAGCACTTTATATGTAATGCCCCGTACACACGAGGGGATCTCCGCTGGAAACGGTCCGCCGGACCGTTTCCAGCGGAGATTCCTCCTCCGGATTTGGATCCGATGGCTTGTACTCACTATCGGATCAAAATCCGCGTGGAATTCATCCGCGGTGACGTGTCGCGCCGTCGCCGTGATGATGACGACGTGCGCGACGCTGGAATGTAAGTACTTCCACGCATGCGTCGAATCATTACGACGCATGCGAGGGAGGGGAGCGGACGGATTAATCTGGTGAGTCTGTACAGACCACCGGATCAATCCGCTGGACCCGATTCAAGCGGATACATTTCTTAGCATGCTAAGAAATTTATATCCGCTTGAAATCGATCCGGCCGAGAAATCTCTGCGGATAAATATCCGCTAGGCCGTACAGACGACCGGATTTGTCCGCTGGAACTGATCCGTGGATCAATCCTAGCAGATAGATCCGGTCGTCTGTACGAGGCCTAAGGCTGGATTCACACATATGCATTTTTAGTGCTTATTGCATTTTTCAGATTTGCATTACAGTCCCTTTACCATGGTTTCCCATGGAATGCGTTCTGTAGTGCAAATTTGAAAAATGCAAAAAGCACTAAAAATACATAGGTATGAATCCAGCCTAATGGACACATGCATTGATTTTAGGGGTGTAACGGATCAAAAAACTCACGGATCGGATCGATCCTCGGATCAGGAGTCACGGATCGGATCATTTTCGGATCAGCGCAAAAAAAAAAAAATGTGTGTGTGTGTAATATATATATATATATATATATATACACATACACACACACATACATTTCACGGGTGGATTAAAGAGGAAGCAGGTGAGGCTGTTTGGGACTTGTTAAAAGTACAATATTGATGTTTTTACAGCTATATATATATATATATATATATATATATATATATATATATATATATATATATATATACACATATATATATATAATTATATATAGCTGTAAAAACATCAAGATTGTACTTTTAACAAGTCCCAAAGAGCCTCACCTGCTTCCTCTTTAATCCACCCGTGAAATGTGCTCTCCCCCCCCCCCCCCCCCCTCCTCCTCTCACACTAGTGCTTCTCTGCTACTATTCCCTCTCCATGTCTGCTTGCCAGAGCCCAGTGCACAGCGTGACACGCCTCCCCGGGGAGGCGGGGAGGCGTGTCACGCTGGGCTCTGGCAAGCAGACTGGGTGGAGCAAGATCGCTCCGGAGCTAGGCCGAAGCCGGGGACTTTCCTAGGCCTAGGCTCCGGAGCGCTCCGCGGATCGCGGGGTGTGCCGATCCGAACGGGGTGGCCCGTTCGGATCACGGATCGGTGACGATCCGTTACACCCCTAATTGATTTACACAGGATTTATAAGCACCAAGTACTTTTTAAAACTCTATATTTAATTTGAATATACCTAAAATTGTCCAAACAGTTTCAGACCTATACACAGCAATGTGAACATGTGAACATTTTTTTGTATTTACTATATTTAAAAGTTTCTATACTTATTTCACTAAGTTAGAGTATCCACAAATATGACATTAAATATATGACAGGGCACAAATGGCCCTTTGTCTTACCACATGCACTTGCATTTATCCTTAGTATAGCTATAGAAATGACATTTTATTATGTGAGTTGGTCACATTTGTCTGTTCATATCGTAAAAATGCCTGGCATGTGCAGAGAGCATGTGAGCTCCTGGGGAATTCTCCATGTTTTGTATGACAGCATGGAGGGCAGATTGGGAGACAGCTGGGGAGAGATGTCAGCCCCTCTGCACTCTCTCAGACTTTGTGGTTATATTAGCTCTCTTAGACAACTTACTTGAGTGACATTTTTATTCTATTTTAGATTAATGCTTTTCATAAAATGAAGAAACTTCAATTAAACCCAGAACACACTGAGAGCTTCATTAAAGGTCCATTAAAGTGAACCTTGCAATTACCCAGTCATATAAACAGAGCAGTACCTTCATAATCTGTTCCATCAGTTGTTTGAAATGCATTTCACCTTCCTGCAACTGCGCAGCCCAAGGCTGGGGCTGGTGTGCAGTGATAAAATCTCTTTGCTATTGCGAGATTTAACTGCTTGTTGGCAATCACTTAATGAGCAGCACGCTAAAATCAACCTAATGCTAATGAGCTAACTGCCAACATGCAGTTCAATCTCTTAAACATTAATTAATAGGCTAAACAGCATTACAGATTTGCAAATTGTAACCCAGTTAACCTTTTTATCTGCTTCCTCCTTATACCCACCTTGAGTCCCACAGGGTTTTCCTTTTTGGAGATGGAAAATTTCAGAAATGTCTACTGTAACATTTATTATACACCATTGTTCAGGACATAAGGCTTTCATTTAGTAGCATATTTGGATGTTTTTTTTAAACAAACCGCAAGTGCAACTCTCATAAAACAAAAAAAAAAACTGATGACAGTCCAAAGTGTGTGTCTATAATAGAATGTCCATGCAAACAAAAAATGTTGTTTTATGTGAATTAAAGATGAAATAATCTTCATATGGTGTAGTACAGTATGAGGGTAATACCGTTCCAGTAAGTCTTTGATTTGGGCACTTGTGTGGGAGCATTTTCACTTGGAGGATTTTTTTTTTATACTATATGAAGACTATGTTGTCTTTAATTCAGAGTAGACGTTTTTATGTTTGCATGGACATTCTATTATAGACACACACTTTGGACTTTTATGAGGTTTGTTTTATGAGTGCTGCACTTAAGTTTGAGTTTATTTAATATTACCATTTTGTATCTAATGGTGTGCTAGCAGCCAGTTCTCTGTTATCCTCTCAAGGTACTGTCCTGAAAGACGATAAGGGCAAAGTCAAGTTAGAGTTACCGGGAACTTGTTTTCCTTGAGTCTTTCAGGACAGCAGCAACCCGCCCTTATTGTTTTGAATATTATGCTGTGACTAACCATACTCTGATTATGTGTTCCAGCTTGGGCCGGAGGTTTCTCTACTACTACTGATGATAAGTGGAAGGAGCCTCCCTTTTAAGAAGTTTGGTGGAGGTGTGTTTCCTCTTAAGTGGGTGGAGCCACGCTCTCAAGGTGCTGTCCTGAAAGACTCAAGGAAAACAAGTAACCGGTAAGTCTAACTTGACTTTTCCATGACCTGTCTAGAAACTTTGAGAGATAAATAGAATAGGGCAAGTGTTGTGTGAGTAAATAAAAAAAAAACTTCCATGTACTTTCCTACTTGAACTACTTAACAACCGACAACTCTGGGAGGGAGTACTATTATCTTTCTCCCGCGTGCCCCCTGGACTACGGTAAAGGGCCAGTGACAGCGGCCCTTTACCATGTGATTGTTATATCAAATGACGGAGCGATCACTTGTAAACATGCCGGCGCATGCCTGGCTTAGCTATTCCCCTCTCCGTATCAATCTGTACAGTATGAGGGGGAGAGATCGGTTGCAGCAGCGCTGCTCTGTGACAATTCCTGCATCCATACTCGGCCATCCTGATTCATGCTCAGTCATAATCAGCCATCTTGATCCATGCTCAGTCATCCCAATCCATACTCGGCCATCCTGATCCATGCTCAGTCATCCCCATCCATACTCGGCCATCCTGATCCATGCTCAATCATCCCCATCCATACTCAGCCATCCTGATCCATGCTCAATCATCCCCATCCATACTCGGCCATCCTGATCCATGCTCAATCATCCCCATCCATACTCAGCCATCCTGATCCATGCTCAATCATCCCCATCCATACTCAGCCATCCTGATTCATGCTCAGTTTTCCCTTCCATACTCATTCATTCTCAGCCATCCCCATCCATACTCCTTCATGCTCAGTCATCCCCAACCATCCTGATCCATGCTCATCCATGCCACATCAGTTCTCATCTATGCCACATCGATGTCACTACAGTGCCTCACAAAAGTGTAAAAGAGGTAGAACTAGATTTGAAATCTATGCCCCTAGAACACCTGATGGTGCTTCCTGCATGTTTGGCCTGTGTATGTGGCCAGGCCAATACGTATGTTTAGGCCAATACATATTCTTCTACCTATTTTTGGTAAAAAAAATCGCAATAAGCGTTTATCGATTGGTTTGCGCAAAATTTATAGCGCTTACAAATAGGGGATAGTTTTATGGCATTTTTATTAATTTTTTTTACTACTAATGGCGGCGATCAGCGATTTTTTTTGTGACTGCGACATTATGGCGGACACATTAGACAATTTTGACACATTTTTGGGACCATTGTCATTTTCACAGCGAAAAGTGCTATAAAAATGCACTGATTACTGTGAAAATGCCAATTGCAGTTTAGGAGTTAACCTCTAGGGGGCGCTGAAGGGGTTAAGTGTGACCTCATATGTGTTTCGAACTGTAGGGGGGCGGGGCTGGACGTGTGACATCAGTGATCGTCTTTCCCTATATCAGGGAACAGACGATCACTGACATTGCCACAATGAAGAACAGGGAAGGTGTGTTTACACACACCTCTCCCCATTGTTCAGCTCCGGTGACCAATCGCGGGACACCGGCTGCAATCGGGTCCGCTAGTTCCGCGGGCATGGTCACGGAGGTTCGGACCGGGTCGCAAGCATGCCGCCGGCGGCACGCTTGCGACCCCGTGGCTGGGCCTTAAAGAGACACGTACAGGTACGTGCTTGTACCCAGCTGTGCCATTCTGACGACGTATATCGGCGTGAAGGGGTCCTTAAGTGGTTAAGTGTAGATGCAGCCAAAAAAATAAAGATTTTTAAGCTTGGTGATAAAGCATCAGTAGAAGTACCTTTTTCCATAATAACTCTTACAGGACGAATTTCTGTTCCTAGGGGTAGATTTTCTCTCACTTCCTGTTGTCTCCCTCCGTTTGTAAGTAGCAGTCGTTTGTAAGTCAGATGTTTGTAACTAGAGGACCACCTGTAGTTTAGTTTACTAGGTTCTAATTAGAAATAATGGCCCAGATTCAAGAAGCAATTGCGCCCGTGTAACCATAGGTTACACGGCGCAATTGCTTACTTGCTCCGGTGTAACGAGTGCTCCTGATTCAGGAACCTCGTTACACCGACTGCAGCCTAAAATCTGCGCGGCATAAGGCTCTTATGCCACGCAGATTTTAGGCTGCATTCTTGCGTGGGCCGCTAGGGGGCGCTCCCATTGTGATCAGCGTGTAGTATGCAAATTGCATACTACCACTGATTCACAAACTTGCGCGGGCGCTGCGCAAGCCAGGGACGGAGTTTCCGTACGGCAACTTTAGCGCAAGGCTGCCCCTTCTAATAGTAGGGGCAGCCAATGCTAAAGTATAGCCGCCGCTCCCGCGACGTGAAATTTGAATTTCACGTCGTTTGCGTAAGTGATTCGTGAATGGCGCTGGACGCCATTCACGTTCACTTTGAAGCAAATGACGTTCTTGCGACGTCATTTGCCGCAATGCACGTCGGGAAAGTTTCCCGAAGGAGCATGCGCTGTACGCTCGGCGCGGGAGCGCCTAATTTAAATGATTCCCGGGGATGATTTACATTGCGCGCGCTTACGCCGTGAATCGAGGGCAGCGCAAAATATTTGCGGGGGCGCAGGGCAAAATCGTTGCCCTGCTCCCCCGCAAATATCGCGCAAATGTAGCTGAATCTGGGCCAATGAAAGAAAATGCATTTTCCTGACTTTTGTTACATACACTGCACATCCTCCTAAATTTACCCCATAATACTATATATTCAACAAAGTTTCTGATTTAAAACTGAATTTTGCATATGTAAAATTTTGGGAAAATGAAAGTTTGCTTTTAAATATAGAAGAACTTTTTTTCTCTTTGAAAGCCACATTTCAACATACAGAGGGGAGAAAAAAATCAAGGTGGTAAGGTCATATTTTAATGGATTTATGTTCACTAAAATTAGAAATAACACAGTATACAATTATACCAGAAACAGTAACATGATGCAGCTAGATGAAAAATATTTTTCTTCCTTTATTAAAATAGAAAGCAGGAAAAAGTACCAGGCTGACCTGTGTTGTGCAAGGCACATTGCTTTCTTAAAGACAGTTTCCTGTAAAAAGCTATGTCTTGCTAAAAAAACGTCAGGCTAGAACTTGTTCCTGCTGGCTATTTTATTAAAGGAAGAATATTGTTTTTCAATTTGGTATGCAGTATTACTGTTGCTGGTATAACTGATTGCTTCAGAGGAGACAAGCCAAGCCGAGATGTAACTATGCAATGTGAAGCCCGATCTCACCTGGGCTCCAATCAAAACGAAAAAATATGCCTTGAGATGTAAACGGGTAAACGGCTTACCTGTTCAAATCCCCAGTTTATCATCCAGGCATTTCTGTAGTGCACCAGTGTACCCCAGACTCTTTCCTTAGTAATATGATTATTTTTCCTATTAGAGGATTCTTAGTTTATCTCAAATATAGAAAGTGTGATACAATTTAGGCAATGTCCATATATAATCATTTTGAAAAAGCCATCTTTTGGATTCGGAAAGCTTAAAAAGTGATGCATGAAGTAGGTTGGGGAGGAAGTTACAAAGCACAAATGTCTGGCTTTATCCCCCCATCACACACACACACACACACACATACTCTGACCATAGGTGACATACTGTAGGTGTAACACAGTACCTCACTGACAACATAGAAGGCTGGGAGATAAACAGATGAGATAGGTGACAAGCAGAAAGGGAATGGATGAGAACAGAGGGTAACACTGTTAATGTTGGTATTTGGTCAAATATACCAATAACCTATAAAGTCAAATATAACTTCTAAGACCTTCAAGCCTTGTTTAAATTCAGCAAAGCATTCAATAACTACTACCCATGATTGAAAACTAGGTAGAAAAAAATGGCACATGTCCATGGAAGACAGAGGAAAATGTGAATTTCAACCCCAAAATTTGCAGTTAATATAGAGCAGGGGCGTCAAACAAAATTTCATTGCGGGCTGAATCAGCAGTATGGTTGCCCTCAAAGGGCCTGTTGTGTCTAGAGTGCACTATGTACAGAGTGCAGAGTTCAGGATTATGCTATGTACAGAGTTCAAAGAGTTCAAGATTGTGCTACATACAGAGTGCAGAGTTTACAGGTGTACTATGTACAGAGTGCAGATCCATGGGTGCCCTATGCAGGGTTCAGGTGTGCGCTACATACAGAGTGCAGAATCAAAGAATGCGTTAAGTAAAGAGATCAGAGGTCAGAGGTGTGAAGGGTACAGAGTGAAGGGTTTAGGGGTATGTTATCTACAATGTGCAACCCAGTCCCATCCCTCTCCTACTAAAGCTTCCTCACATCTCTCTCTCTCCAACTAGACATGGCTCTAGTACCTCCCTGTGTAGGCGGCTCTGCCTCAAATTGAAGGAAGATCATTCTATTGCGCTCTCTTTCTCTTTCAGATTCTAAAGATCTGTCCCTGCTGTGTCCCAACATAAGTGCGTGCAGGGATCTGTAGTTTCGGAAGCTGCTGAGAGCAAAGCTGTTTCTTGTAAACCCACAAGACTTCTGGGACAGCAGGGAGCTGGAGCAGAGGATGAGCGGGTGGTAGAATGGAGTTTTGCCACATTCTGGATGCAAAACTGAGTGCAAAGGGCCACATGACAAGGTCTGGTGGGCTTGATCCAGCCCGAGGGCCTTGTGTTTGACATGTGAGATCTAGAGGAGGGCAAAAAAAGGTATAATGGCAACCAGATCTCTGGATCAGCATGCCTCTAAATGATTTATTTAGTCTCCATTAACCACTTCCGGACTGCCTCCTGCACATATACGTCGGTAGAATGGCACGGCTGGGCACAAGCACGTATATATACGTCCTGTACTTGTACCCAGCCGTGGGTCGGCGGCGCGCTCCCGCGACCCGGTCCGAAGCTCCGGGACCGGATTGCATCTAAATCAATCTACTGATTCTTGGATATGGATCTTATTGAAAGACCATTCATATTTTCATAGGTTAATACTTTTTTCTCGAATTGTAAAAAACAAACAAAAAAAAAGCCCTTGTGTCTTTTGTAGGCATCCTAAAGTGGCAAACTGATATTTCCATATGGGCTATTTATACATTTATACAAGGTGGTCATATCACCTTACCCTTTTTTCACTTCTTCTCAAGCAAAATAAATTAGGTTTAGTCAATTTTCGTCATGATTGACATCCTCCATGTCCATTATTAACTTAGTTGCCTTTTCCAGTTCTATCACTTTATTTATGTAAACTGTTACCCCAAATTGAATTTGATTTTTTCATATTTGCTCTCCCTTACTTTCTCCCTTGAGGCTATTAAATTAAGAACATATATTTAAAGCTTTAAAAGCTGCAAATTGGCATTGCATGTTGGTATTAATGCCCAATTTAAAGGTCCTACTATTATTACTGTAACACAGTCAGACAGCATAAACATTAATAATCCTGTACCAGCAACACAATTATACCAGTCAATTTCAGTTTAGTTAAAGTGGAATTCCAGTTGAAAATTAAAAACAACCTTTTATTTCTATGTATAATGTATAGAACATTTATTATATGTAGTTTTGAAATTGCTAAATGTCCGATTTGAAACAGCAGTGTAATCAGCAATTCTCCTATGCTACACAGCTTGCATGTGCAGCCAAATATGGTTGCTCTCAACTTACTTGTACCATTGCCGATATCTGTACAGGTAGCACAGCCCCAATCAGCCTGTCCTAGAGGTCATATGTTTTCTAATAAATAAGGACGCAAAAGCAAGAGTGCTTTGTCAAGAGGAATAGGAGGAAAGAGACACGTCTTAGCTGTATGAATGGAGAGGCGTTGCAGTTATGTGACTGCAATGCATTATAATGAGAAAAAAAAAGGACAAACAGATTTAAAAAATTGTACACATAACGCTGGACTTACATTGTTTAACTGATTGTGGGGAGGTAATTGAACACAAACCTTTCCTTCCACTTTAAATGTTATTACCACTGCCCCAGCCTAGCTAGGTCTTGTGTGTGTAAGAAAGAAGTGGAGGCTCAACTTTATTATTATTTTAGGGGCTGTAGCATGCTTCAGTCATTTAGCTGCATGAGCACTAGTGTTGAGCAGAATATGCCATATTCGATTTCGCGATATATCTCGAATATATATTCGAATATTCGAGATATATTCGCTAAATTCGAATATTCGTGATATTTTATCGAAATTAAATGATTGCGATTTTTCGCTATTGCGAATGCGAAAATAATTGCGAATTTTTAATAACTGCGGTAGGAGCACTCTGATTGGCTCATAATATTCTTGATATTTTGTCTAAATTTCGCAAAATGCAAATGCGATATTTATTGCGCAATTTCGAGAAATGCTGGAGGAGCGCTCTGATTGGCTCAGAATATTCGTGATATTTTGTCGAAATTTCGCAAAATGCGAATGCGATATTTATTGCGCAATTTCGAGAAATGCTGGAGGAGCGCTCTGATTGGCTCAGAATATTCGTGATATTTTATCGAAATTTCGCAAAATGCGAATGCGATATTTATTGCGCAATTCCGACAAATGCTGTAGGAGCACTCTGATTGGCTTAGAATATTCGTTATATTTTATCGAAATTTCGCAATATTGCGATTGCGATGATTATTGCGGAATTTCCCCAAATGCTGTAGGAGCGCTCTGATTGGCTCATTCTGAAATCGAATATTCGAGATATTTTAGCGCAATTTCACTAAATGCGAATGCGAAATTGTTTGCAGATATTTCGAAAACTGCTGTAGGAGCACTCTGAAATAGAATATTTGTGATATTTTAGCCAAAAAATATTGCGATTTTTCGATCGCGCATGCGCAATCGTGCGAACAACACGCGCCCAACACGCGACCATTTCCTGGACCCTTGCCAGTTTCCAACTTTATGATCGCATCGCAATCGAAGAGCAAGATGGTTGGAAGTAATTTCACACTCTCTGAGGAAAAGATGATGATTTGTGTAAGTATTTTGACCACTGTTATTTCATTATCTTCAACTGCATTTTAGTCTAGTTTAAAAGTTAGTATATATGATCAGATATTAGTATTTCACAAACAATGTGTCTCCTGCTTTTACAAAACTACAAGTCCCAGCATGCCTGGACAGCTGCAGACACCCTGGTTGGTAAATGTGTATTTAGGCACTTTTCCTTGTTATTTAGCATAATGAATTTAACATTTTTTTGGACATAGGATGTATGCGAACGTCCTGACTTCAGGGTCCTCAAGGCCCAAGGACGTTCGAATACATATTGCCCTTTAGATGTTGCAGAACTACAACTTCCAGCATGCCTGGGAATGCTGGCACTTCTAGTATTGTAAGTTCTGCAGGCCCACATTTTTCAGGCCTTTATGCACGGGTCTCTAAACTGTGGCACCCTAGATGCAGCAAAAGTAAAATTCTTAGCATGCACTGACAGACCGTGGCTGATGGGAGTAGTAGTTTTGCAACAGCTGGAGGTGGACTGGTCTTGAAACCCTGAGTTAGGTAACAAACCCGTAGTGTTTTGCAACCATTCTGCCTCCAGCTGTTTTTTTTCTGTTGAAAAGCCTGTGGCGTGCAAAACACAACCCAAAAACTCCACCCGGTGCAGGGAAAAATGTGCACACACCTAAAGAGTGACATCACAAAAAACTGCGACGGGTGCATACGTCAGTGGTCCTCCGAAAAGGTCCCGTCTCTGACCCCCCGGGGCGTTAGGCTCCTGACAGGGAAACGAGTTACTGTGGTCCATACAGCCGAAGCCATATGGACCCATCTCGGTCCAAGCAGCCGAAGCCACAAGGACCCAACATCCTCGGAGGGACTGCCGAAACAGAACCCTCCTCGGTGAGGCTCCCCCTAAGGGAGACCCCATGAGAGCCGGTGAACCTAACCAGAAGGCCGAGTCTACCAACTCCCAAGACTTTCAGAGACCGGCCCGAGGACCAGCACCCTACTCGCCACACATAAAGTGCAAGCACCAAAACAAAAAGAGTGACAAACAAAACAGAACACGGGGAAAAATAATAAAAGAAAGTGGGGAAAAGGAAGATGGGAGAGTGAGGAAAGTGACCAATGTGAAATAATTCTGCCTCCAGCTGTTGCAAAACTACAACTCCCTGCATGCAACTGGCTGCAATTACCCCCCCCCTCTCCCCCAATGTGAATTTACAGGGTACATTCACATGGGCTGTGGCTTACAGTGTGCTTCCAGCTGAAGCAAATTCGGCGCTGCAGCTCAAACCCTCAGCGGGAAACTACTGTGAACCCCATGCCTCCCCGTTATTACCGGACAGCCATTAACTGTCCAGGCATGCTGGGAGTTAAAGTATAATTGTTGTACAGCTGGTGACGGATGAGCTACATAGTGTATCAGAGCATGCTGGTAGTTGTAGTTGTTAAATAACATCAACTCCATTATTTATTCTAAATTAATTAATCAAAAAGTCAAAAGAAACAAACATATTCTTGTTCCTATATAAAGATAGGGATGAAAAAAAATAATCTATTGTACAGGCCCATTATCAGTGTCCCAAAAAAATTATAGCGGTCAGATGAATAGCAACGCATATCTCCCCTATACGTGTATCCTGTGTTGTTAATCATATATACATAATTATGCAAATCATAATGGCTGCTATTATTTATGCAAAAAAGGTGGCGACCGAAATGGCAGGATATAAAATCTGTCATGTTACCCCTGTCATTGATTAATAAGGCGAGAATGCTTCCAATTGTTGAATACCATACATTTACGTCATATATCCATAAGGCTGTCAACAAAAGTATTACAATATACTTTGTTCTTCATCTTGCAGAAGTTCCTGGAAACAGGATACGATGAGCTGCGGAGGCAGCAAGAAAAACAGGCAGTTGTAAGCTCCCTAATTGAGGAACTACGCGCCCAAAACGGCGAAGCAGCCAGTCGCATGACGATCCTCAAAAAGTGGTCCGACCTGAAGAGGCGCCAGATGAACCGGGTCAGGCGTATCCGGAATAAATATCATCCTGGTAAGTTATTGGTCACAGTTATGTTTTTTTTTCCTAAAGTGTATTTTGTGCGTGTACTCGAGAGAGGAGCCGGACTGCAGGAGTTGGGAGTAGGCAGGCCTCCCCCAGAGGTAATCTGCCACCTTTCTCCATGCCCCGGGTGGCAATGGCGGGTGTGAGGGGGTCCTCCCACACAGACCGTCCTACCTGCTCCGCTTCGAAGCCCAACGGGGCAGAGGGACTCCCTATAAGGGAGTGAGAGGATTTGCCCGCTCAACCAGCCCCGTTAGTCCTTCGCCTCTCTTTTTAGAGACCGCGTGGTCAGAGTGCGTGCATGTTAACCCAATTGCGAGTGCGTGTGTAAGTGTGGTGGTTTTTGTGGGAGGGAGGTGGGCGTACTAAGCGCAGGCTTACCTCGCATAGCACACCCACCGGGGGCCGGGCTGAGACCACCAAACTCAATTCACATGTAGCCGAGAGCGGGATCCGAACCCCTAGCTGCAGAGGTGAATGGCTTGTCAGCGCAGTGGCAATCGCGTTGAGCCAGCCCGGGTCCCTTGGGGACAGTTATGTAAGGTCATATGTAATTAATGTAAGGTCAGATGTTGTTAACCAAGACGCCATGTTGTTGTAACATATATCACCACCAGCCAAGGTATTCATAGTACTGTTGGAAAAAAACATGGGACAGCAGACAGGAACACAGAAGTTATGTGGGAACATACTTTTCCCATTGCTTTGCATGGGACTTTAAACAAAAAGCCCGACCCTCACCAATGGGGGTAGTTAAGGGATAAATTAACGATCCTATACTTTAAGTGGACGTATAGATAACATGTGACCAAGTGTTATCGAAATATCTACAGCTGTTATGAAGTAACATGTATTTCCCATAGAGTTGAATGGGACTTTAAAGAAAAACCCTGACCAAGGCAAATGGGGGTGGGTAATGGTTAAACCA
The DNA here is from genome assembly GCF_905171775.1 of Rana temporaria. Classification (NCBI taxonomy): domain Eukaryota; kingdom Metazoa; phylum Chordata; class Amphibia; order Anura; family Ranidae; genus Rana; species Rana temporaria. The sequence continues at coordinate 145,724,782 of NC_053491.1, read as the reverse complement.
CCTATCCTATGTTTGTGGCTGACATATAAGTAACCTGTGTGCCAAGTTTCATGTAAATATCTTTAGCCGTTTGGACGTGATGGTGGAACATACATACATACATGCACACACACGTTGAGTTTTATATATATAGATTCCCACTAAATTCCGGTGTTAGGCGTGGGGTTGTTATAGTAATCCCGTGTACTCCATCAAGCCCTTTTTTTAACATGAGATCGTCTGAACAAAACAAAGGAGACAAAAACAGCTCATTTTACCATGGTGGCAGCCCAGCTCACGCTCAGTCCCCTGTAGTGCCCACAAGACCCTTTAATATAACATTGTCCCATTGGTTAACTGTCTATATAAATTAATTTGTATTCATATACAATACAGCAGAGTACACAGAATTTGCATACGTCATTAGAAAACATTTTTATAATATATGAACATTGTGTTATTATAGGAGCTCCGCTACCAACTGTGCGCCCCAAGCGCACAAGGCGACAGGCCGCAGAGGAGGAGCAGGAGGAGGATGTGGAAGAGGAGGAGAGGGATGAGGAGGAGCAGCCAGGGCCATCCACATCACCACCCCCAGCTCCTGTGGAGGAGCAAGAGGAGGAGCTGCACCCCCCCCCCGAAACTTCTGGTGGAGTAGTGGGTGACGAGGAAGAGGAGCAGGATGAGACGGTTAATTTTACCATCAATCAGGAGGGTAAATATGTGCACAGAGATTAATAAAATTTCAACAATAAAATGTAGCTCTAAAAATGGACAGCATTTAAAGCAGGGCTGTGGAGTCGGTAGATAAATTTTCCGACTCCGACTCCTCAGTTTTATGTACTTCAGACTCCGACTCCCCGCTCCCCGACTCCGACTCCGACTCCTCTGTATTAATATGCAAATGTATTTTATAGATTCCTTGAGGGAAAGAAACGCAACCTACCACAGGACTACTGGCTGGGAAGCCAACAGTCTACTGTATTGCACAGTTTAAGCAAAAGACAAACACAATGAAACAATCAAGTGACTGGATAGTAGCAGCAGGCTTAAACATCAGGAACATGATCTTTACCAGTTCAAAAATACAGACCACATTATTTGGCTGTTTTAGAACAAAAACAAAGCTTATCTATAATGAACCAAAAAAAAAATCTGAAAAACCTAGAAATGGTTTATATTAATCTTGAAATGTAGTTCTAGGCTTAGCAAATGCAAATAAATGCAATGTAGAGTTCTAAGGAAGAGAATTGCCTCTGCCAGATCCTCTTTCATAGAGTCTCTTAAGTCCGACTTTATTATTTTTAGGGCTGAAAATAATCTTTCGTAACGGTCTTTGAAATCCAAATGTTTTTTTCTTATATCCTAACAGTTATAAAAAAGCTCAAGGGGAAACAAGCTGCCTGAAAAATATGACGCAGAGAATACTGGCAAATGAGCAGCAGATTCTTTTTTTTACGCGCCAAAATCAGCAGCTGGTGCAACAAATGGCGAAAACCATAGATGAGGTGGCAGAGCTTCAGAAGTTCATGTCTTAATTTTTTTTTTGTTTTAATAAAAAATGTTATATTTTGCAAAGGTTTCATTTCTTATTGAAATTGTTAGTTTTTTAAACACATCTAACTTCACATCTAACACATCAACATCAACACATCTAGCTTAATAATAACCAAAAACATTTTATACTATTACTAGCTGAATACCCGGCGTTGCCCGGTCTTCCTATCTTAACCTTTTGGGGAGGAAAATCATAGTAATATAAATATACCCATCTTTTATATAAGGGTGTTGGTAAGGGTTAATTTAACTGTTATATATTTTTATTTGGCATATAAGTAATATGTATAGCAGGTATTATTGAAATATCTCTAGGCGTACAGAAGTTATGTGGGAACATACATTTCCCATTGATTTGCATGGGACTTTAAAGAAAAACCCCGACCCTCACAAATGGGGGTAGTTAAGGGATAAATTAACTATCAGTGGTATCAGTGAACAGCAGTGGTAATAGGAGTATATAGAGTGGGAATTAACTTTTTACATAGGTGTCTTGACTGAGCAGCAGCAGCAGTAGTAGTAGTAGATACAGAGTCATATCACTTGGGCAGGAGGTGCCATGATGAACAGCAGTGGTAATAGGAGTATATAGAGTGGGAAATAACTGCTGACATAGGTGTCTTGACTGAGCAGCAGCAGTAGTAGTATTAGCAGTAGTAGTTGATACAGAGTCATATCACTTGGGCAGGAGGTGCCATGATGAACAGCAGTGGTAATAGGAGTATATAGAGTGGGAAATTACTTTTGACATAGTTGTCTTGACTGAGCAGCAGCGGTAGTAGTATTAGCAGTAGTAGTTGATACAGAGTCATATCACTTGGGCAGGAGGTGCCATGATGAACAGCAGTGGTAATAGGAGTATATAGAGTGGGAAATAACTGCTGACATAGGTGTCTTGACTGAGCAGCAGCAGTAGTAGTATTAGCAGTAGTAGTTGATACAGAGTCATATCACTTGGGCAGGAGGTGCCATGATGAACAGCAGTGGTAATAGGAGTATATAGAGTGTGAAATAACTGCTGACATAGGTGTCTTGACTGAGCAGCAGCAGTAGTAGTATTAGCAGTAGTAGTTGATACAGAGTCATATCACTTGGGCAGGAGGTGCCATGATGAACAGCAGTGGTAATAGGAGTATATAGAGTGGGAAATTACTTTTGACATAGTAGTCTTGACTGATCCAGAGGAGTCATGGGAGAAAGTCATGTGGTCAGATGAGACCATAATATAACTTTTTGGTCATAATTTCACTAACCGTGTTCGGAGGAAGAATAATGATGAGTATCATGCCAAGAACGCCATCCCTACTGTGAAGCATGGGGGTGGTAGCATCATGCTTTGGGGGTGTTTTTCTGCACATGGGACAGGGTGACTGCACTGTATTAAGGAGAGGATGACCGGGGCCATGTATTGCGAGATTTTGGGCAACAACCTCCTTCCCTGAGTTAGAGCTTTGAAGATGGGTCGAGGCTGATTCTTCCAACATGACAATGACCCAAAGCACACAGCCAGGATAACCAAGGGGTGGCTCTGTAAGGAGCATATCAAGGTTCTGGCGTGGCCTAGCCAGTCTCCAGACCTAAACCCAATAGAGAATCTTTGGAGGGAGCTCAAACTCCATGTTTCTCAGCGAGAGCCCAGAAACCTGACTGATGTAGAGAAGATCTGTGTGGAGGAGTGGGCCAAAATCCCTCCTCCAGTGTGTGCAAAGCTGGTGTAAAACTACAAGAAAGGTTTGACCGCTGTAATTGCAAAGAAAGCCTACTGTACCAAATATTAACATTGATTTTCTCAGGTGTTAAAATAGTTATATAAAGCACTGTAAATACATCAGGTCCGGGGCTCCATCAGGGAATGCATGACAAGGGACCCTTCAGCGCCCTGAACCGACGACGGGTGCCAGAAAGTCACCGCCGATCCAGGACTCATTCATCTTTATGAATGTGAGTCTGTCCACGGAGTCTGTGGACAGACGGGTCCTCTTGTCCGTGACCACCCCACCTGCCGCGCTGAATGTCCGCTCAGATAGTACGCTGGAGGGGGGGCAAGACAATAACTCCAGCGCATACTGAGCGAGCTTGTGGCAGGTGTCCAATCTGGCAACCCAGTACTCCATGGGGTCGTCGGTGCTCATACTGTCAGAAGCACCGACGGACGCCATGTAGTCTGCCACCATGTGGGCCAGCCGCTGGTGGTGACTGCTGCTGCTGGTGCTGGTACTGGGTCGCTCGGTTTGGAAGAACATCCTCATCTCATCCATTAGGTCCCCTGCTCGGCTGCTGCTGGGTGCAGCCACCTGCTGGGTGAGATGAGGGGGGACAACTGGAGGCCGGGGAGTTGCCTGCTCCAACCGGCTGACAATGCCTGCCTGCAGTTCCTCCATCCGGTGCTGCCTCCGGCTGGCTGGGATGAACTGCTCCAGTTTCCCCTTGCACCTGGGATCCAAAAGGGTGGCCATCCAGAAATCATCCCTCGCCTTGATGGTCTTAACCCGGGGGTCCCTCCTGAGGCATCTCAGCATGTGGGCAGCCATGGGGAAGAGCACAGCCCGCTGTGACTCCTCACTGCTGCCCAGGTCAATGAGGTCCGACTCTTCATCCCTGAGGCGCTGCTGGTCACGCTCAGAGATGCCCAACCCCCGGACTATCGGTGCCCCCAACACCGGCTCTCCCTCCTGACCAGGCCCTGACTCCGGGATGACACCAGCAACCACCTCATCATCATCATCCTCCTCCTCCTCCTCGTCCTGGCCCTGGTCTCGGTGGAGCATTGCTGACTCCTCCTGCTCCACCAAGGCTCTCTCCCCAGCTTCGAGCAGGCGATCTAGTGTCCTCTCCAGCATGAACACTATTGGCAGCACGTTATTGAGGCCGACATGCTCACTGCTGACCATCTTGGTCGCCTGCTCGAAGGAGGACAACACTTGGCAGACCTGGTGTATCTGCCCCCACTCCGTACAGGCGATGAAAGGGAGTTGTGGTGAAGCCCTCTCAGTGCGTAGGTCCATCAGGTACTCCCTCACCGCCCTTCGCTGCTCCCACAACCTCTTCAGCATGTGGAGGGTGGAGTTCCACCGCATCACACTGTCCACAATCAGCCTGTGAAGGGGCAGCCTGTAGTTCCGCTGCAACTCGGACAGGGACGCGGTAGCGGTTGGGGAGCGCCTGAAGTGGCTGGCAATCCTACGCGCCTTTGGCACAATGTCACTCAACCCGGGATAAGTGCGCAGGAACTTCTGCACCACCAGGTTGAGGACATGTGCCAGACAGGGCACGTGGGTCAGACTGCCAGCACTGAGGGCGGCGAGTAGGTTGCTGCCGTTATCGCAGACAACCATACCTGCCTGGAGCCTTCGGGGTGTCAGCCACTTCTGGACCTGAGCCTGAAGTGCTTTCAGCACTTCTTCTCCAGTGTGTCTCCGGTCCCCTAAACTAACAAGCTGGAGCACGGCCTGACAGCGCACGTGCCCCACACTTGAGTAGCTACGGGGGCGCTTGCTGGGAGGCTCAGCAGCTGCGGAGACAGTGGCTTGAGGGAGACCAGCAGTTCTCCCCTGGACACCCCGGGGCGGCACCACAAGATCGGTTGCCGCCGATCCCTCACCGACGCCTCGGAGGGAAACCCAATGGGCCGTGAAGCTGATGTAGCACCCCTGCCCATGCCTGCTGGTCCAGCCATCCATTGTCAGATGAACCCTGTCGCTGACAGCGTGATCCAGCGACAGGGTTACATTCTGCACAATGTGCTGGTGTAGGGCAGGGACACCAGTCCTGGCAAAGAAATGGCGGCTGGGGACACGCCATTGGGGTTGGGCCTGCTCCAACATCTGCCTGAAGGGGTTGCTGTCAACTATGTTGAAGGGCAGCAGATGTTGGGCAATAACCCTTGCCAGGAGCCCATTGAGGGAACGCACACGTCGGTCTCCAGGGGGGAAGGGAGTGGTGCGGTCAAAGGCGTCTGAAATCAACGCCTGGCGCCGGACGGCAGTGCGGGACACAGACGCGGAGGGTGCTGTGGAAGTAGAGGTCTGGCTGCCGGTACCAGTACCTCTACTAGAGGGAGCGGGGGGGCATGACCTGCTGGAAAGAGATGAAGATGTGGCAGGGGCTGCTGTACCCTGCTCACTTGTGGTGGTGGCGCTGCTACCACCACCACGCTTCATCTCGTCAAACACCCCCCAGTGGTTTATCCTCAGGTGCTGGTTCAGGGCTGTGGTACCCACCCGAGCCAAACACTTCCCTCTCTTCACCCTCACTTTACAGATCCGGCAGATGGCCACGGTAGGGTTGTCTGCCACCAGGGTAAAGTAGTTCCAGACAGGTGACTTCAGCACCGCCCTCCTGTCAGATGGGGTGACGCTTACTTGCACCTGCTGGGACTCGGTGCGCACAGGTGGAGCTGCCTGCTGCTGCTGCTGCTGCTGCTCCTCCTGACACCTCCTGCTGCCATCACCAGTGGAGACCCCGACGATGGTCTCCCTGGTGGTGACCTGGCGCACCGTTTCACCAGGGTGCCTACCTTCCCTGTCGTCACTGACGTAGTGAGCCGACGCGTCAGATGGCAACCATGATGGGTCACCCTCTTTGCCCCCAGAGATGTCAGACCAAGGGCTGAGATGTGTTGGTCTGAGGGAACCAACTGACATGGAGCCTCTAGCCTGGCTCCGCTGTCCCCTCACCCACGCCTGGGTCTGACTAGGTGCTGCTGTTTCCTGCACCAAAACAGCAGCACCAGTTTGAAGGGATGTCTCTGGGATACTGCCAGCAGGTATCCCATCCTCCTCATCCATCCCTTCAAAAAGGTCCTGACCATCAGGACAGAGCTGGAGGTCTGCCTGATGCATGGCCTCCCCCAAGATATCCCTCTCACTGTCGCTGTCGAACAGT